>NC_054387.1:105079738-105388957 GCF_017654675.1 Xenopus laevis
TGTCTGACATTTTCCTTTATAAAATGCCAGTAAAGCTGTATGTGATGCAAAGAGCCACTTGGGATTTCTGCTGCACAAGTCTTTGAGTGCTGTGGAGATCTCATTATCACTCGACAACCCTAATTAGGTCAGTTGATGACGGTATCTGTGGTGTTCTGAGGCCTTTAGAGGGCACAAAGTAATCCAGGCTCAATTCAATACTGCACATTGCTTTAGGGGGCCATTTATCTAACACAGGTCTAAACATTCCAATTTTTGTGATGACGTTCACTTTTATTGCTTATAATCAAATCAGTGGAGTTTTTTGTTTGGAATTTCTTTAACCAAATTAATGGTTGTCTTAGATAGGTCTGAGGTCTGCCCAGACCCCAGTTCTATATTATTTATATAAAAGTATACAATGTTATCCATCACCGTCATGTGCTATTAGTCCTATGGCATGTATAGCAAATTGTGGGTGTTTTGCATCAATATATGTAAAAATGCTCCAAATTGCTCCCTGACTTCTCCCATTCAGTGGGAATTACATATACAGGTAAGGGACCTGTTATCCAGAATGCTTGGGACCTGGGGCTTTCCGAATAACGGATCTTTCTGTATTTTGGATCTTCACATCTTCAGTCTACTAGAAAATCATTTAAACATTAAATAAACCCAAAGGGCTGGTTCTGCTTCAAATAAGGATTAATTATAACATAGTTTAGATTGTATACAAAGTACTGTTTTATTACAGAGAAAAAGGAAATCATTTTTTAAAATATGGATTATTTGGATAAAATGGAATCTATGGGAGACGGCCTTTCTGTAATTCAGAGCTTTCTGGATAACGGGTTTTCCGGATAACGGATCCTATACCTGTACTGTCCTGCACAGGAATTATTCAGGTGTGGGAATTGCCTATAAAATTACTAGTACAGCTGGTGGCTGCCCAATAATTACCCTTGTGCCCTAGGACCCATGAACCAACTTCTCTTTAGAATTAGATTTTAAGGTGTAGTTTAGTTCCTTTGTGATGAGAAATCACTGCTCTTCCATCACTGACCAAAAATGTAATTCTTCTAAAACTTAAGATGCAGCACAAAATACCTTTTGACATGCAGTATTAGAAAAAGTTGGGTGTAATTGTGAGAATGCAACAAAAAAGCAAATGTTCAATGTTAAAATGTAAATTTCTATGCAGGTATAGGACCTGTTATCCAGAATGCTCGGGACATAGGGTTTTCCAGATTACTGATCTCTCTGTAATTTGGATCTTCATAACTTAAAAGGGTTGGTTCACCTTTAAGTTAACTTTTAGTTTGTTACAGAATGCCTAATTCTAATTCTTTATTTATTTTCTTTCGTTTTTGAAGTATTTGTCTGCTTCTTCTGACTTCATCTTTCAATTGGGGTTGACTGACCCCACCTAAAATGAAATGTTCTGCAAGGCTACAAATGTATAGGTATTGCTAGTTTGTATTACTCATCTTTCTTTTCATGCCTCTCCTATTCATATTCCAGTCTCTTATTCAAATTAATGCATGGCTGCTAGGGTCATTTGGACCCTAGCAACCAGATTGCTGAGATTCAAACTGGAGAGTTGCTGAATAAAAAGCTAAATAGCTCAAAAACCACAAATAATAAAAAATGAAAACCAATGGCAAATTATCTCAGAATATCCCTCTCTACGTCATACTAAAAGTTAATGCAAAGTTGAACAACCCCTTTAAGTCTACTAATAATTTTTATAAACATTAAATAAACCCAAAAGGCTGGTTTTGCTTCCAATAAGGATTAATTATATCTTAGTTGAGATCAAGTACAAGCGACACTTTTATTATTACAGAGAAAAAGGAAACCGCTTTTAAAATATTTGAATTTTTTAGTCTATAGAACCCAGCCTTCTGTAGTTTGGAGCTTTCTGGATAATGAGATAACAGATCCTATACCTGTATTAGAATGAGCAAGAACTGCCCATCTGGCTGTAGTGTATCAGGATTTGTACCAGGACCGTATTCTCCAAGATTCCTTTTTATATTTTTTCTTGCGCAAGTATTTTTGTAAAACACTAGGACTAAGTTGAATTTTGACATGTTTACATGTATGTTACATTTACATACTAAGGGGGTTATTTACTAAACTCGTGAAAATCGGATGAAAAAATAAAAAAAAAATGCGAAAATCATATTTTTTTTTTCCTGCAAAAGCAAATTTGCAGGAAAATGTAATAATTAAGTGTAAAAAACCCAAGCAGATTTGATCGGAGTTTGTAGCAGAAAATATTGAGATAAAATCGGACTTTGATAAATAACCCCCTAAGAGTGATCACATAGAATAAAGGCCGGACTCGTATATCAGCTGTGAGAATCCCAGTGCTGCCCGCATTGCTACAGCGGAAATGTCTGTTAGTTGTTTGACCCCTCCTTCTAGTGAACAACTCCACTTTGTCCTGTCCTGCTCCCGTGCATTATGGATGGACTGCTGCAAATTCTTTCAGTCGGTTTTCATGAGTGGTATGTCTGTCTTTAACCATTTAGAAGCCAAATTGCACATTTATAAGTATGGGCATAACAAAATACTAGCAAGAGATACTGACGCATTTAGGAAAGGATTGACGGTGCCTTTTAAAATGTAATCTTCTCTATAAACACTATTAACCTGGTCAAAGTGACTGACAATGATCAATATTAAGCGGATCATGAAATATAACAATTAAGCAGAGCTATTTCACTTTGCCTGGCAATTAAGTATTCATCGCAATTTTGGTGCCTTTTTATTTTCTCTGAAAGTATACAGCAACTGACTTAAACAATATTGTGCTCCTTTAGCTCACTAATCTTTAGGTAAATTCTACACAGAGCAGTTATAGGAAGTGACTTAGCAGCTGATCAGTCCCTTTAAAATACTTCTGTATGGCACCAGCCTATGGGCCATTCCACATTGAGTGAAGCTAATGTAAAGCCTCAAAACTGATGAATGTAAAATTATTCTGAGAACTCTTCTAAGCACTTTTGACATTGATTATAGAATCTTTTTGCTGGTCATTTCACCCAAATGGCTACAATTGTCTGAAAATGACTTTAGTGAGAAAAGGAATGTCTTGTGATGATGTTTTACATGTTAAAGGCTCCAGCAGAAAGCTGTATTTGTCCTTCGGTTCGACTTCAGAGCAGCAGCCTTGCTTTCCTTAATCACTGGGTATCACTAATCTGATTCCTCTTGGGTATATTCATTTATTTGCTAACAGTATTGAAAACTGGAACTTAGAAATGCTATTGCAGCATGCCAGAAATGAAGACTAAATACCTATATATAAACTGAGTAAGTTTAAGTGTTATTTTTATAAGTATATAAACTATTGAGCTGGATAAATGTATTTAGTGCCTATTCAGAGAGCAGTGTTGTCACCACAGCAGAAGGATCTAGTTCTCGCTTTAATGATGGATAATGTGTCGTGATTGTTAACCGTTGTTGTGGGAAAACACTTTAATGTAGTTGGCCATTAAGCTGCTCTTTATTTTGTTTCTGCCAAGTATTAATGCAAGCACTAAATCCAGTGGTGAAAAGTGTTTTATTAGCCAAGAAAACTTGTTACACTCCAAACAAGAAAACTGCCATTAGATACCTATATGCTAATCGAATGAAATATTCCCGTCTATGAAATTATATTTGTAAAGTATTCAAAACATATATATATTTAATAAAATATATTGCATAATAATCATGCCTCCCCTTGTTTATTGTTACTTGGATAAGTGTGCTCACAGGGAACTGCAAATTTGTAGACTGATTAGAGCATATATATCTATATATCTATATCTCCAAGCATTCACACTCTGAGCCAGTCTTTAATTCCAACGGGTGCTGGGCCAAAAACAGCATATCAATTCTTTCAAAGGATCCACACTCCAAATTCAGTGAAGCATTAATCTTTATTCATACTTGTGTATCCAAAAGATTAATGCTTCACTGAATCTTTAGATTCCTGAAGAAGGCCCGCAAACGGGCCGAAACGTTTTTTTCTTGTTTTCATCATTATGAAAGACCTATGACTGTGGTTATTTTTTTCATATACATATGTGTTTCAAACCGGCACATTTTTTTTTGAGTGTTCGTTGAGCACCAGATATATAGATAGTGTAATTGTATGAAGAACATTTTTCTCTATAAAGGAGAACTAAAGCTTTACTAAAGAAGTAGCATATGCAAATTAGGGTTCGGGATTCGGCCGAATCTTTCGTGAAGGATTCGTGGGTTCGGCTGAATCCAAAAAAGTGGATTCGGTGCATCCCTAATGTAAACAGACCCTGGTTTGCATGTCAGAAAAACAGAGGACTGAATAGATGGGTAATTACTGAAAGATTTTTAATTACAAAATATACTGTATATATGATTGCAATATAGCATTTTTGAGATAAGAGAAATGCTTCTCATACAACTGGGAAGGCACTGGAATTCAAAAAGGAAACTACAACGTTATTCTGTGATCACACAATAATTTCCTGTTTATCAGACCAGCAGTTAATCTAATTCCCCAAAGAGAGATAAATGCACAATAACAGATCTGTGGATGTCCTACAGGACAATGGCACACGGCCAAGCGGAGTGTATAGTAGCTCCACTGGCAGGCAATAAAACATCCAGATATATCATTTCCCATTCAATGTAATGGCAATAGCCTGAACCCTCATAGTGCACTTGCAGGTCAAACGTTTGCTACAGAAAACTGTGGTGATAAGCATTTTTTGCACCAATCACTGCAATTGTGAGTGAATCTCGATTTTGCAGGAAATTGCCATTATAATAAATGGGAAGCAATTCTGGAAGTTTTGTCTCCCAGCCAGCAGAACTACTAAACACTTAGTCCTGCAGGAGCACTTGGCAACAAAAGTCCATAATGGACAACAGCATGCACCAGTACTAGTGATTTTGGGCCAAGAACACAAGTACTAGTGATTTCAGTCAGTTGACGTAGAGTATTCTTGAGCCAAGAACACCAGTACTAGTATTTTCAGTCAGTTGACCCTATAGTATTTTTTGAGCCAAGAACACCAGTACTAGTGATTTCAGCCAGTTGACCCTAGAGCAGGGATCCCCAACCAGTAGCTCGTGAGCAACATGTTGCTCTCCAACCCCATGGATGTTGCTCTCAGTGGCCTCAAAGCAGGTGCTTATTTTTTAATTTATGGCTTGGAGGCAAGTTTTGGTTGTATAAAAACCAGGGACATTGCCAAACAGAGCCTCAATGTAGGTTCACAATCCACATAGGGGCTACCAAATAGCCAATCACAGCCCTTATTTGGCACCCCAAGAACATTTTTCATGCTTGTGTTGCTCTCCAACTCCTTTTACTTCTGAATGTTGCTCACAGGTTCAAAAGGTTGGGGATCCCTGCCCTAGAGTATTTTTTGAGCCAAGAACACCAGTACTAGCGATTTCAGCCAGTTGACCCTAGAGTATTTTTTGCACCAAGAAGAACAGTACTAGTGATTTCAGCCAATTGACCCTAGTGTATTTTTTGAGCCAAGAACACCAGTACTAGTATTTTCAGTCAGTTGACCCTAGCGTATTTTTTTGAGCCAAGAACACCAGTACTAGTGATTTGTCAGTTGACCCTTGAGTATTTTTTGAGCCAACTGAGGTTGTTAAGCAACATCTATAATTTCCCTTTACACAATTTGTGTAAAATGAAGACTAAAACTAAATTACATGAGATACTTTAGTCTGACTGAGGCTGAGAACACTGCTGATAGTAAACCAGTTCTTACAACTGGAATCTGTATGAAGTAAAGAGTTTTCAGGATGTGATCTGAAAACATTCTACTTGGAATTTTTGACCAGACTTGTGGAATTCTGTATAAGGCAATTTAATCTTAAGATGGCCATAAACAGTCTGATTTTAGAAGCTGATTGAACCATTGAAAAGCCAAACGGGAAGGCCCTTTTAGGATCCAATTTTTTACCTGAGGTCCAACAAGCAGATGAGCCCAATTTGGCCCAGGTACATGGGATGCTCAAATCAGGCCAAAATCTGCTTGTTTGGCTAGCTGCCCAAAGAGAGGAGCTTGCCATGTATGGCTGGCTTTAAACTACATTCTTACCAAAGTCTCTTTAGATGTTTTAAACTTGCTCCAGTTTATAATCCAGAATGTTATCATTTCCCTGGAACTTTGAACAGGCTGTGAATTTCTTCCTCTCCAATAGCAGCGGTAACCAATATCTGTCATCTGGCCATATCCCATCCAAAGGAGTCTTCTCCAAATCGAACCACTGCGGTCGCATTTCTATATTTCAAAAATAAAAACAAAAAAGAACAAATCTAGACGATACACTAATTGTGCGTGCAAACAATAAAACGGCAGAACTGCGACATAGGCACAATCTGAAGAGCTGCACACACCTTCGCTTTCAGTTGGTTCCCCAGAAAATTCATCTGTCCGAAACGTGTGCACATCCAGTAGTTCTGTGCTGCCAACAAATTCAAATTTTATGTGACTGATCTTCTGGATGCTTTCAACTGTAAGACCATTTTCTTCCCACAGCTCCCTGCAATGAAAGGCTTGCTGATTTATATACAATATAGTAAATAATATTATCCCCTATTGTAAACATAAGGAGGGTATACTGTAAGTCACAGAGAAGTTCCATGACCATATAAAAACACAAGGCTGAAGGACTTGTGGCCTACTATCTGTTAGAAGACCAAAGAGAATATCTCATAGGTTGCTATGGCCAACTGCATTGGTGCTATTTAGCAACTATGTACCAAATCATCCTAGCAGTCTCCAGTTCCCTGCCTGTCAACAACTTGACTGTTCATACCGTTTTGCTGCCTCTTCTATTGTTTCTCTGTTCTGCACTTGCCTCCAAATCCATTGCAGCATCCTGCACCAAACCCACGCTTTTTCATGCCCCGTAAAATTCTTGGAGGCTAAACAGAATAGGATTCTGGGGAAAAATACTTTCATATTGGTACAGAATTGGCATTTACAATATAATCTCTACTAGCGCAGGTACAGTCATGCCTGTGAGAACCCCTTGCATGTTGTACTTGGAGAAGGAAAGTCACAATCATTTGGGGAGTTAGATTGTAGTCACTTACCTGATACCCTTGGCCAGTGCTCTTGTTAGTAGAAAACTGCCCTGGCCTAGGGTTCTACTCAGAAAGCACCACGGTGCAATCTTCTTCCGTTTCTGCAAAATCCTGGCGCTGACACATGCGCAGTAAAGTAAAAAAAAAGTAAAAATTAACTTTTAGTATGATGTAGAGAGTGATATTCTGAGACAATTTGCCATCGGTATTCATTTTTTAATATTTGTGCTTTTTGAGTTATTTAGCTTTTTTATTCAGTAGCTCTCCAGTTTGCAATCTCAACAATCTGGTTGCTAGAGTCCAAATTACCTTATCAAGCATGCATTGATTTTAATAAGAAACTGGAATAGGAGAGGGCCTGAATAGAAAGATGAATAATACAAAGTAGCATAACAATATATTTGTAGCCTTACAGAGCATTTGTTTTTAGATGGGGTGACTGACCCCCCCCCAAATGAAAGCTGGAGTCAGAAGAAAAGAGCAAACAATGCAAAAATTATAAAAAATGCCAGACAATTATAAAAGTTGCTTACAATTGGCCAGTCTATAACATACTAAAAGTTAACTCATAGGTGAACCACCCCTTTAAATACGCCTGTGTATGACCACCTTAAAGGAAAACTATACCCCCCGAACAATGTGGGTCTCTACAAAGCTATATTGAGTAAAACAGCTCATATGTAAAACCCTGCTTCATGTAAATAAACCATTTTCATAATAATATTCTTTTTAGTAGTATGTGCCATTGGGTAATAATAAATAGAAAACTGCCATTTTAAAAAAATAAGGGCCGCCCCCTGGGATCCTAGGATTCACTTTGCACACAAACAAAGCAAACCTACGTGTTATGTCACATGAGCCAATTAACAGAAGAGTTGTAGTATTTCTGGTCAGGTGATCTCTGAGGCAGCACAGAGACCATCACAAAATGGGGGTTCAAGGCAAGAGATGTAAAAGGGCAATATTTATGTAAATATATATTCCAGTTTGGTAAGATTCTTTAATATGTCACTCAATTTGATATAAACTATCTCTTGCCTAAGTATTCATTATGGGGGTATAGTTTTTTTTTAACTCCAGCCCTCGACTGTTAGCTTCAGAAATGTAACTCGGGTTACTCCGCGTTAGAGACATAAAACAACCCCATGTCATAAGAGTAATATAATATGTTCAAAGTTTCATAACCTGCCAAATTTTGTAAAATGAACAATTTTTCAACTTTTTGATCCCTCTTTTTATTTCCAAATGTTGGGAGGTATGCTATAAACAGTATAGAAAAGGACACATGGTGAGGACATGCATTATAATGGTTAATTGTAAATATAGAGTGATTAAGTAGTATGTGATAATAGATATGATAGGAAGGATGTCCTTGCCCTGAAGAGCTTTCATTTTAATTACAATCTAATTAAGCCTAATTTAACCCTAAAAAATCTTCACATTAAGGAGCAGATTTATCAAAGGTTGTGGTGAATTTTCGAATTGAAAAAATTGGAATTTCAAGCTATTTTTGTGTACTTCGACACAGGGAATAGTCCAAATTCGATTCAAATTTGCAAAAAATTCGAAAATTCAAATATCGAAATTTATCATGTACTGTCTTTTTAAAAATTCTACTTCGACCATTTGCCATCTAAAACCTCCCAAATTGCTGTTTTAGCCTATAGGGGACCTCCTTGAACCTATTTGGAGTCAATTGGTGGACTTTGAAAAATGTAAAGTTTTTTTTGGAAAAACTTCAAATCGAATTCGATCTATGCGCTATTCCTTCAATTCGAACAATTCCAATTTGGGCGAATACGTACCTATTCGATTGAAAACTGACCTATTCGACCCAAAAAAAACTTTGACTTAATTTCAGTTGGTCTTTTTGAATTCAAATTTCGAAGTTTTTTCAATTTGAAATTCGATCCATGATAAATATGCCCCTAAATGTTAAAATTGAGGTCTTAGAAAGGACTGGTTAAATGTGTGTAAAATAGGTACACATACTTCTTAAGACTGTATTTAGACTGTAAGCCCTACGGGGTAGGGTCCTCTAGCCTTTTGTTTCCTTGACACTGAGCACTTAACCTGTATTGTAATTATATTTTATATTTATGTGAATTGCACCTATTGTAACTTTTTCAATGACCCCTTGTTTGTCACTACTAATTTATTGTTTTGCTGTACAGTGCTTTGCCCTCAAGTAGCGCTATACAAATAAAAATATACATACGTACATACTTCTAAAATGAAAGCTCTGTCAAAGCACCAAATGAAATAATGCATTCACTGAATCAATAGGGGAATTTACCGCATCGGGTTATAGCCGTTGTCAGAGATTAGCTATGGGGTCTATTAATCATGCAGGTATAATACCAAGAGTTGCTCAGGTTGGCAGTGATATACAGAGTGTATAAAAGCAAAACACAAACTCTTAGTAATATTTTATGCAGGATGATTGTAATGGGACTAAGAGAAGTCCTTTATATTCTACACAGTTCATCAATAGCGATGTTGAAGAAATAAATATTTTCTCAGCACACTGCACATGAATATATTTATGTGTGTATATATATATATATATATATATATATATATATATATATATATATATATATATACATATATTGCGCAGCGTTCCTAGAGGGGGGCGGGCCCTGGTGCGTGACGCGCAGCCGGGCCCCGCCCCGCTCGGCGCGCTGTCGGGGTGATTTCAGTGGCGTGCGGCGCTGCCGGGGGGCCCTGAGGGGGTGCGGGCCCTGGCCCGCTCGCACCCCCTGCTCCCCCGGTAGTTCCGCCACTGTATATATGACATAACATTACTTGTAGGAAAGCTACAGCCGTTCCCATGAGTGGACTGCTCTTACAGGGGACTTTGGAACACTATGGGGCACATTTACATAGGGTCGAATATCGAGGGTTAATTAACCTTCGATATTCAACTGACGAAGTTAAATCCTTCAACTTCAAATATCGAAGACGAAGGATTTACCGCAATTCGTTCGATCGAGCGATCAAAGGAAAAATCGTTCTATTCGAAGGATTTTAATCCATCGATCTAACGAATTTCCTTCGATCAGAAATTGCCTAAAAAGCCTATGGGGACCTTCCCTATAGGCTAACATTGAGGTTCGGTAGGTTTTAGGTGGCAAAGTAGGGGGTCGAAGTTTTTTTTTAAAGAGACAGTACTTCAACTATAGAATGGTCGAATAGTCAAACGATTTTTAGTTCGAATCGTTTGATTCGAAGTCGTAGTCGAAGGTCGAAGTAGCCATGAAACACTTCGAAATTCAACGTTTTTTTTTATTCTATTCCTTCACTCGAGCTAAGTAAATGTGCCCCTATGTGTACTTTGTTATATACACTGTAGACAGTCCTGGTTTGTTTGCCCTCACGGTAGGGGTCACTTACCAAAGAATGCGGTCTGGCTACACAACATCAAAACCACACAGGGAAAGGAGGAAATGTTATCATACACATACCATTTGTTGAAGCAGATAGGAGCAACTAAGCAATAAGGGCTTTAGCACAATGGCAGATTTGGGTACATTTAAGCTGGCCATAGATGCAAAGATCCGATCGTTCTAGGATTCGCCATCTCCCGACCTGCCATTAACCATTCCGATCAAATAAAGTAGAAAAGAACAGATCAGCCGATGTTCTGCCCCTGACAGCAATCGTACGAAAGTTTATGTCCGACAAAAGCTAGTGACAGTCTCCCACTGAAAATCGTACGATCGGCAATACATGCAGAGATATTATCGGCAGCCGACTCGATTCGTACGATCGGATCTTTGCGTCTACGGTCAGCTTTAGTCTTAGAGGAAACTTCTAAATCGAAGTGCTGCGAGTGCATTGCGATTCTTCATTTTAACAGGCGGAAGGCAGTTCGGGGAGATTGTTGCCCCAAAGAAGGCAGGCAACTAAATCTCCCCGAATCTGCCCATGTGCTAAAGCCCTAACATAATAGTTTTTTCCCTCCAGATTAAAACTTTGTTTTATCACAGATACCTTACAAAAAACTAGATTGTGGCATGGGTTGTCTGACTTTATATTACCATATATTATCAGGCAAGTATTGGACTATTTAAAGAGGAGTCTGAGTTCCCAGGCTCACTTCATAGCTGCACTGATGGCTCAGCTCAATCTAGTAAGTGGCTAACTCAGGATATGATTCATAAAGCTTTAATAAAAATGAATGTTTTAGACCAGCCCCTATTGTTGATTTTCTCAGATTCGCTTTTATCTGGTATGGTACTTATGAATTGGAGAACATCTGATATTCCAATATTTAAAAAGGGATTACAATCTCAGCCTGGAAATTATGGTCAGTAAGTTTGACATGATGTAGCAAATTATTTGGAGGTTGTTAAGGGGTCACATTCAAAATTTTGTCCTAGTGAATGGCATTATAAGCAGCAATCAGCATGGCTTTATGAAGGATTGGTCATGTCAGACAAATTTGATTGCTTTTTATGATGAGGTAAGTAAGATGCTGGACAGTGGGGGGGGGCAGTAGATCTATTAGGATTTTGCGTTTGATACTGTGCCCCACAAACGACTGCTTTCTATACTAAGGTCTGTTGGGCTTAATAAAGTCATTTGCACATGGATAGGAAACTGGCTACAGGATCGGGTACAGAGGGTGGTTGTTAATGGTACATTCTCTTAGGATCTTAGTGGGGTCCCTCAGGGCTCTGTATTGTGCCCACTTTTATTTAACTTGTTCATTAATGACTCAGGGGAAGGTATTGTAAGTAATGTATCGGTTTTTGCAGATGACACAAAACTATCCAGCCCAATTAATTCCATCCAGGATGTGGCATCCTTGCAACATGATCTTGACAAACTGGCAATCTGGGCAGCTAAGTGGCAAATGAGATTCAATGTTGATAAATGTAAAGTCATGCACCTGGGATGTAAAAATATCCACTTATACCCTTAATGGGACTGCACTAGGCAAATCCATTATGGAAAAGGACCTTGGAGTCCTTGTAGATGATAAACTTGGCTGTAGCAAGCAATGCCAGTCGGCAGCATCAAGGGCAAATAAGGTCTTGAGCTGTATTAAAAAGGGGCATTGATTCACGGGAGGAGGGGGTCATTCTTCCACTGTATAGAGCACTGGTAAGGCCCCATCTAGAATATGCCGTACAGTTTTGGTCTCCATCACTCAAACAGGACATTATTGTATTAGAGAGGGTACAAAGAAGGGCAACTAAGCTGGTAAAAGGTGTGAAAAATCTTAGCTATGAGGAAAGACTGGCCAAATTGGGGATGTTCACACTGGAGAAGAGGTGCTTAAGGGGGATATGATAACTATGTATAGAAATATAAAGGGGTCATACAATAAACTCTCTAATGCTTTATTTACCAGTAGGTCTTTCCAGCTGACACGAGGTCACCCATTCCGATTAGAAGAAAAGATGTTCCGTCTAAATATTTGGAAGGGGATTTTTACAGTGAGAGCTGTGAAGATGTGGAATTCTCTCCCTGAATCAGTTGTACAGGCTGATACATTAGATAGCTTTAAGAAGGGGATTGGATGGCTTTTTAGCAAGTAAGGGAATACAGGGTTATGGGAAATAGCTCATAGTACAAGTTGATCCAGGGACTAGTCCAATTTCCATTTTGGAGTCAGGAAGGAATTTTTTTCCCCACTCTCCCACTACCCTTACCTGAGATGACCATATAGGTTACTAGAGGCCACATATACAGAAGCAGGACTCAGAGAAGCCATTAATTCCCCAATATCTGAACACTGCTTAATTGGCATTCCCAATACCAGCTAGCCCCAAATCCATCCCCTCTCACCCAGATTAGAAAAAATTTAGAGTACATACAGGAAATAGTAGATGCTGGCTGTAAAATGGCCTTTTGACTAGGTAATTTGCAACTTAGACACTTCCTAATTTCCAAGAATCTCTAGCAACTAAAGAACAGAGAATTGTGCTCCACTAGAGATCAATGGAGGAACCTATTAGTACATTATGTGAATAACAGAAATCTCAAAGATACTAAATTATACTAAAAGTGTTAGGGGGTTATTTATCAAAAGTCCAAATTTATCTCAATAATTTCTGAAAAAAACTCAGACCAAATCCGCACAGGTTTTTTGGGCTTATTCATTAATACACTTTTCGAAAATGTTGTTTGCGGAAAAAAATCTGAAAATCCGAAATCGTGAAACAACTGATTTTCACAATTTTTTTTCGGATTTTACACCCGAAAATTCTGGATTTTGCTTGAAAACTTCGGGGTATTGCCAAAAACCCAGCGCACATCAAAAAACTCATTGGGACTTCTCCCATTGACTTATATGTAACCTCAACAGGTCTGAGATGCCGGATTTTCAGATTCTAATTTTTCCCATCCTCGGGGTTTAATAAATTCTGAAGAATTTGTGATTTTTTTAAAAGTCAGATTTTATTTAAAAAAATCACAAATTTTTTGTGATTTTTGCATTTGGAGTTTACTAAATAACCCCCTTAGTGTTAAGATGGGTCTGATACCTTCAGATTGCTGCTGGAGATGTGAAACAGTGGTGGGAAACTTAGAACATATTTGACTGCTATTCCCAGCAATAAGCCATTTCTGTAAGCAGGTGAAACAAATATGTGAATATATGCTAGAAAATACGCTAAAGCAATGATTCCTCTGCACTGGGAAACAACTCCCTCCCCAGGTGAAAGATGATTTAAAGCAATAAAAGAAATATGTCATATGAAATATGTATATAAAACTTTTTTTCCGGTTCCTCGGCACATCTGAAAATATAAATCACTTTTAAAGGGGGTGTTCACCTTCCAAACACTTTTTTTTTCAGTTCAATTGTTTTCAGATTGTTCACCAGAAATAAAGACTTTTTTTCAATTGCTTTCCATTTTTTATTTTTTACCATTTTTCCAAAATCTAAGTTTAAAGTTTAATGTCCCAGTGTCTGGTGTTTCAGTCCGTAAGGGAGGAACTCCATGGGCGATTTCGGTGTGTTCCGACCCGCTGCTGAAAAACACAGGCGTCACGTTGGATGCAACGGAAATAAGGTAGATAATACCATTGTCGGAGTTACAGCGTTGATCCGACGCAACACGACTGTCGGATGCAGACGCTGCACGCTGTGTATGCATCTGACAGTTGTGTCACATCGAATGAACGCTGTAATTTCATCTGACATTTTCATCTCTTACCTTATTTCCGTTGCATCTGAAGTGACGCCTGTGTTTTTGCGCAGCGCATCAGATTGCACCGAAATCGCCTGTGGAGTTCCTCCCTTATTCAGGTGCAGATTCTGCACTGTTACAATTTTGCAACATTTCGGGCCATATTTATCAAGGGTTGAATTTTGAATTGAAAAAACTTTGAAATTCGAATTCAAAAAGGCCAACCGAAATTTCTAATTTTTTTTAAAATTTGAATCTAATTTGGACTATTCCCTAATCGAAGTAAACAAAAAATAGCTCAAAATTCAATTTTTTACCTCGACCTTTGATAAATCTGCCCCTTAGTTAATACATTTCTCAGCAGCATCTCTGGAGTATTAGCAACTATTGTATCAATTCTAAGAGCTGCCTGGGGTAAAAATGTTATCCCCAACCAAAGCTGCAGGCTAATAGAGCCCACATTCCGGTTGTGAATAACAGTAGTGCAGTCAAGTCATGTCACTTACCACGAGCATACTGAAAATGTGGCACAAATTGCTCGTTATGCGCATGAGAGTGACACAACACGGCAGCTCCGGGTGGGATTTTTAAAAAAAAAACTACTGATATCCCCAACCGGAATGCGGGCTCTTTTAGCCAGCACCTTTGGTTGTGGATAACATTTTTATCCAACAGGTGCCCTTTAATGAAACTCCGGAATTCTGCTCAGCAGGGACAAAGATAAGAAATGTATCAACTAAATGAATCAATTTAGAACAGTTTACAGGGTCGGCAACCCCTTCGGCCAGAATGATCATAAATAGAAAAAGTCTTTGGAAAAAGTCTTTATTTCTGGTGAACTATCTGAAACCAACTGAACTGAAAAAAAAGTATTGGAAGGAGAACAACCCCTTTAAAGGAACAGTAACACCAAAAAATTAATGCGTTAAAGGAGAAATCAACCTGTTCCGAAAAAAACCCATACCCCCCACCCCAGGTAGACCCCTCTCCCTCCTCGCTAACTACCCCCTGGGGAGATGCCACATATTCCATACTTGACCCTCGCAGCAGATTCTTCCAGCGAAATTCCACGCATCCATCTTCTGCGTCCTCGCTAAGCTGACTGGGAGATCGGCAATTTCCGCCTAATTCCGCGCATGCGTAGTTGCGTAAACCGGCAAACTGCTCCAACTGCGCATACGTAGAAATACAGATCTCACAGTCAGCTTACAGAGGACGTGTGGAACTTCGCTGGAAGAATCTGCAGCGGGGGGTAAGTATGGAGTATGAAGCATCTCCACGGGGGTAGTTAGCCTGGGGGAGGAGGGAGGGGGGTATACCTGGTGTGGGAGGTACAGTTTTTTTTCAGAACAGGTTGAATTCTCCTTTAAAGTAATTAAAATATAATGTAGTGTTGCCCTGCACTGGTAAAGGATGTGTTTGCTTCAGAAACACTACTATAGTTCATATAAACAAGCTGCTGTGTAGCAACAGTGGGAATGGAAAAAAGGCTATATGTCACAGGATAAATAGCAGATAACACCATTATGTTCTACAGAGCTTCTCTGCTCTGTAGCCTGAGCCTTTTCTCCTTTGAATGGCTGCCCACATTACTACACAGCAGCTTATTTATATAAACAATAGTAGTGTTTCTGAAGCAAACACAGCAGTTTTACCACTGCAGGGCAACACTGCATTATATTGGTATTTACTTTAAAACACTTTAATTTTTTGATTTTACTGTTCCTTTAAGGAAACTGTCAGGGAGCTGAAGTGGTGCAGAGCATGACAGGAAACCAACAAGAAAGACTTTCTTTTTTTAATTTAACAGAAGTAGAAGGTGCTAGAGGAGGAAATACAGGTTATGAGGGGACCCATTGAATGTGTAACACTAAATTACGCCGGCTCCTCACTCCCACCAATCAACTACGTGATGCGTCACTGTGTCACGTGTAGTCGTGACGCCAGTCTCGCGAGATGAGGCTTGTGGCGGGATTTTCTGTAATACAGGAGGCTAGGAGCCTGCAGTGATCAGTTTTGCGGGAGATGTAAGTAGAGATCAGGGGGAGACGGGCTGCGTTATTAAAAGTGCGACCGCTGGGCAACAGGAAAAGCTGTTTAGGGAGAAGAACATTTAGGCGCTCTAGAGGTTTCCTGGGAAATGTCTTGTTGTAAAGGTTTAGATGGGCTCTAGTGCAGAGACTCTCACGCTTTTGTCACGTTTCTCGCTACTGAAAGGGTTGACATTCGGAAATGTCATTTATAAGGATTATTACAACATTTGCTCACTTTTATCCCCCCAGTTTTCAAGATGATAATCAGTTTTTAAAGTGATAATCTAATGAATTCCATACAACAGCGCCACCTGCTGATCAGTCCTAATAAAAACAGGCTCTTTTAATGTTGCCTTTATAAATGAAATTAGTGAGCTGAGTCCTGTGATGTCTCTCTATTCATTTCTAAGCCCAACAACATCACACTTTGTTCCTTCCTCCCTCGCTTTAAAGCGGTGGTTTGCCAATTAAAACTTTCAGTATGTTATAGAGTGGACAATTCTAAGCAACTTTTCAATTGGTCTTCATTATTTTTATTTTTATATATAGTTCTTTGCCTTTTATTTCTGACTCTTTGCAGCTCTTTGTCACTGACAACCTTCTAAAAAAAACAAATACTCTGTAAGGCTACAAATGTATTGTTATTGCTACTTTTTATTTCTGATCCTTCTATTCAGGCCTCTCCTATTAATATCTGTCTCTTACTCAAATCAGTGCATGGTTGCTAGGGTAATTTGGACCCTAGTTACCAGATTGCTTAAAGGGTATGTAAAGGCAAAAAAATAAAATCCCATTTTTGCTTTCTTTAATGAAAAGGAAATCTATCTCCAATATACTTTAATTAAAAAACCTGACCGTATCCAGTGATGAAAAAAAGCTTTAATATGTTTAAATTGTAACAAAGCGATCAGTTCTAACAAAAATGTTGCGAGTTGTTTCAGTTGATTGAAATGATAATGGGTTGTAAACGGATGTTTTGGGTCTTGCTCTTAATTTCAATTAGTTTAATGAGGTCATTTCTGGGTTAAGAATTCAAATAGCCGTTAGATACAATGTTTGTTATTCTTATGACTACGGATCTGTGATACAAAACGCGCCAGGATTGATATGTTTTTAATCTACTGAAATAAACTTGAAGTTTTTACTCGATGAGTGGACTGCGAAGTGCTTGCCAACATACATGATTTAATTGTCAGATGGTCCCTAACTGCTGAGCAGGGAAACAATCATACTTATGAACAGCAGGGGGAGCCCCCGCCTTACTTCACAGCCATGCAGAACTCAAGCAGCTTTGTTTATGACGATCCCTAAGCAGCCCAGACCACACTGAGCATGTGCACAGTCTTGGTCTTGCAAAGATGTTTAACAAGTTACAAGATGGTGACCCCCTGTAGCCAACTTTGAAAGCATAAATTATTTGTTTGATTAGGCTTGTGGTGCAGTAAGTTCATGTTTATATTTAGTATACAAAATACAGCATTTCTAGCCTTATTCTATTTTAGACTTTACATCCCCTTTAAGATTCAAACTGAAGAGCTGCTGAATAACACAAAAACCTTCAATAATAAGAAATGAAAACAAATGGCAAATTGTCTCAGAATATCACGCTCTACATCATACTAAAAGTTAGCTCAAATTTTTCCTTTGTCTGTACCCAGTTGGCTGACCATCAAGTGGTGCTAATGTTTGAAATCCATTCACATGTGGTCAGGACTCAGAGGGATCCCCATAGGTTGGGTCTAAATAAATGATTTTTTTAAAAGTTTTGCATGGCATATTCCTGTCGGAAGACACAATAATCCATTTTATTTACTATTCTAACTTTTCTGCATAAGATAAAGGAAGACGTGCTGTTTCTTTACAGTTGTTTATTTCCATATTTTTGTCATTTTCCTTTAAAATTAAACATTTTGTTTATTTACTCTTCAAATGTGAATTTCTATACTTGCGTTTAGAGCATTAGCTTGCATTGCTATTATTTATACCTTCTATTTAGAGAAATGCATCCACACACAGTACTAGGGCTTATATTGTAGGTGGTTCCAATGTTTTATTCCCACAGGCATATTTCTATTTGGGCTCTATAATCCGCTGATGCTTTCTCCTTTCATTTCAGACCTTTGTTTTACCTGTGAACAGCTGCAATGGATGACAGTGAAGACAACACCACCGTCATTTCCACATTACGGTCATTTAATAAATTTCTTTCTCAGCCGTTGGAAGGGACGGCACCTTCTCTTGGTACTTCAACATCTACTGGGGCTTCCCTTCAGATGCAGTTTCAGCAGCGCTTCCTGGTAAGCATATATATAAAGTTTGCATTTGGCTGAGAGTGTATGTGGGGTTGTTGGTTACTACAGGTCCTAGATGCATGTAAACTATATGAAATTACTGTAGCCTGTGTCCATCAAACTACATTTACTCTTAAATATGGTAGATGGAGGCGATATTTCCTCCAATGTAACCTACTTGCAGGGACCTTGTTAAAGGAGAAGGAAAGGCTTTATAGTTGGGAGTGCCAAATGTTAGGCACCCCAAGTGATTTTATTTACTTACCTGAAACCCCGGGCCGGTGCTCCTATCAACAGAAACTGCATCTGCCCGGGGTTATATCAGTGAGCACCACAGAGCGATCCTCTTCCGGCTTCTTCTTTCTTCAAATTTCCCAGTGCAGACGCATGCGCAGTTGAACGAAATTGCCGACTTTTTAGTTAAAGTTCGGTTTTTCGTTCTGCGAATTTGCAGCCGCAAGAAGAAGCCTGAAGAGGATCGCTCTGTGGTGCTCACTGATATAACCCCGGGCAGATGCAGTTTTCTACAATCAATTGGAGGGTGCCTAACATTTGGCACCCCCAACTGTCCGAAGTCTTTCCTTCTCCTTTAAAGTGAGTGACATTAAAAATTTTATTTGCAAAATATTAATCTACATTATAAGTCACCTATAGGTCATGTTGATCATTTTTCACTGATAGTTCTGCTTTTGGAAGTAATTGTCACTTTAAGTTCCTAAACCGGACTGTCCCTTCTTAACCTCCGTTTTTAATGCTAACCAACTACCGCTGCACAAATATGGCAGCCCCCTCATAGAGGAGCAGGGTAGTAAGAAAGGTAATGTAAAAGCATCAGCTAAATACTTTTATGGTAACATTATAAATAGCATTCAAAGACAATGTTATGATAGATAATAAAAAAGGTTATTTTCTGATGGCAGTACCTCTAAGTCTAGTTGTTTTTAATTTACCCCCCAATACCAAAGCTCTTGCTACACTAACGTTTCTATTGGGGTTGCATTTGAAACAGCTACTAACACTGGTCCCCTGCAAACAAGATACATGAGCAGAAAGCCAAAAATATGTCACAATACATATGATAGAAAGATTTACGATGACAACCTTATGCGAGGGTCCAGCTGAGTTGGGAGTTTTCTTTTTGACCTGCAGTGCTGTATCTTCTTTAATCCTAAAATAATGCTTTTGCTCTTCTCAAAAGACCTTTCTATTTTATAATGCAAATACTTTTTTGTAATGATGTTGTACACAACTATTTCACTAGGTTAAAGGGATACTGTCATGGGAAAAAAATGTTTTCAAAATGAATCAGTTAATAGTGCTGCTCCAGCAGAATTCTGCACTGAAATCCATTTCTCAAAAGAGCAAACAGATTTTTTTATATTCAATTTTGAAATCTGACATGGGGCTAGACATATTGTCAATTTCCCAGCTGCTCCAAGTCATGTGACTTGTGCTCTGATAAACTTCAGTCACTCTTTACTGCTGTACTGCAAGTTGGAGTGATATCGCCTCCTCCCTTTTCCCCCCAGCAGCCAAACAAAAGAACAATGGGAAGGTAACCAGATAGCAGCTCTCTAACACATAACAGCTGCCTGTTAGATCTAAGAGCAACACTCAATAGTAAAAACCCATGTCCCACTGAGACACATTCAGTTACATTGAGAAGGGAAAACAGCAGCCTGCCAGAAAGCATTTCTCTCCTAAAGTGCATGCACAAGTCACATGACCAGGGGCAGCTGGGAAATTGATAAAATGTCTAGCCCCATGTCAGATTTCAAAATTGAATATAAAAAAATCTGCTCTTTTGAGAAATGGATTTCAGTGCAGAATTCTGCTGGAGCAGCACTATTAATTGATTCATTTTGAAAAAATTTTTTTTTCCCATGACAGTATCCCTTTAAAGTGTGTTTAGGTTTCCCTATAATGGTATTAATGGGATTGTCTAAACATGGCATTTAGCAATATCAAGCCAGTGTTAAGTGTGAGAAATGATTTCTCATCTTCCCATATGTTTCTTCCAGTGCTGAACATTGAATGTCTGTGTAGTGGCAGCATCTGCTTTGTGACCCATCTCTTCTTGGGTGCCTGTTAAACACTTAGATGAAATCTATACCATTTGTATACTGGTGATCATTAAACGGGACACTGCAAGGCTGTCCATCTAATTATACCCATTATTGATCTATAAAATTGATTTATGAACCATTTCTCCTTTATCCTGATAGCTGGAAGACCAAGCAGCGCAGATTCGTTCAAAGTCAAATCTTATTCAGGTTGAACGCGAAAAGATGCAGATGGAACTAAGCCACAAACGGGCCCGTATTGAGCTTGAGAAAGCAGCCAGCACCAATGCCAAGAATTACGAGGTAGAAAAGTGCATTGTAATGATTACATTAAAAGCATTGGATACTGTAAATCAGTCATTTTCTTTATCTGGAAGAGTGTCATCTCTGCATAGCTGGCTTTTTGCAGTGAAAGGGTTGACATTAAGGGACAGGATTGAGGAGAAACATTGTGCTTGGATTATTGCACAATAACAATAATGCAATCAACCCAGCACTATATTAGGGTTTCCCAGGTAAATCCCGCATTAATTCAGCCAACGCCCGGTGTCTCTATATTAACACTATAAGTGGGATCTGCTCACCCTTCCTTCTATATGGCCCGGGTGCATCCAGCCCCGGACCTGACGCTTAAATTACTGGAGCGGATGTTTTATGTTTATAAAATCAATAAAGATAATCTTTAAAAAAAAATTACTGGAGCGGATATCTCTCCCCACATTCGCAGTAAATAAATCATCCGTTAAGGATCTTACCCGGTTGGTGTGGTGACCCAGGTGCTGCCGCCCTGTGTCAGTCACTAAGAAGAACGTATCCAGCAATCGTTTGTAGCGGCACACTCCAGGGTCATCCCAAAAGAATCGCTTAATTCCAGGTTATAGATAAAACAAGGTCTACTTTATTGGTACATCTTGATACATCATTAGAAACAGCACCCGAGGTCTGACGCGTTTCGTGTCACTGCACTTCCTCAGAGACCTTATTGCACAGTAACACCAGAGGTGGTTTTGGCGACACTTCTTTTTCTCCTGCTTTACCTAGATTATAACACAGTAACTGAATTTGCCTGTTCCTTTATCCCTAATCAGCTAAATCAAATTGTTGCACTTTTCTAATTTTACTCTGTCTTCTAATCCTACTTTGTAGTACATTGGTTTGTTTGCATTGTCTTAAGCATTGCTGCTCCCTTTCTCTCTGTGTTACTGTTAAAAATGCTCTTGATTTAGGATGTGTGCTAGCAGGAGAAGGGTAACCAGATGCGTGAACCAGGTATTCTGTAAAAAGCAAGCAATGTAAATACAGGATTATCAACTGATTTCTCCAGCTGTTTAGGATAGTCATATAATAAATATAACCTAACATTCATCTCAGATGGCTGGAAACAATTAGGGGTATATTTATCAAAGAGTGAAGTTAATAGTGAAGTTCCGCCACTAGAGTGAAATTCCGCCACTCTCCATTAATTTCTATGGGATTTTTATAGGCGTATTTTTTAAAGGGTGAACTTTCACTTTCACCCATTGATAAATACGCCTTTCAAAATCCCATAGAAATTAAAGAGCGGAATTTCACTCTAGTGGCGGAACTTCACTCTTTGATAAATTTACCCCTTAGTGTTCATTGTTTTATTAGAACATCAACCTACATCCCCAAGCAGTCAGAAAGTTGGATTTTTCTTTAACAGTGCTTTTCAAACCTCCGAAGAGGGCCCACCAAATAATTTTATGTAAGCCGACTTAGAGTTGCCCTACAAGCATGTTACATTAGTTATCTGTTTTTGGTTGTTTATGAGATATTAGTAGTTTTAGACTGCTAATACTGGCTTTTAGCTCAATTAAAGATCAGAGTGTTAGCAACTAGGGATGCACCAAATCCACTATTTTGGATTTGGCCAAACCCCTGAATCCTTCGTGAAAGATTCAGACGAATACCGAACCATACCCTAATTTGCATATGTAAATTAGGGGTGTGAAGGGGAAACATGTTTTACTTGTTTTATGACAAAAAGTCACGTGATTTCCCTCTAATTTGCATATGCAAATTAGGGTTCGGTCTGGCAGAAAGGTTTGGCCTAATCTGAATCCTGCTGAGAAAGACCGAATCCTGGTTTCGGTGTATCCTTATTAGCAACACTAATTGTTTTTACACTTCCTGTATAGTAAGGATAACCCTAGGTTTACTAACTTTGCGTCATGATATTGGCAGTGGAAAACTTAATGTAAACTGAAAAAGTGCCCTGAAAAGCTGAGTAAGTTTGCATCCATTATTTTGCTTGGGTTTAGATCCCTGTTAAAGGAGAAGGAAAGGTGTAATCAATGATTGTATTCGCTTACCTGGCCCGGGCTCGTGCAGTTTTCAGGAGCAGGATTTATTCTCCATGAACACCACGGGTTGATCCTCTTCTTCCTCTTCATATTCCTTTGTTTCCCATGGCCGACGCATGTATAGTAGAGTGAAATTGCTTTTTTGTTAGTTTCATTAAAGGCAGCTGTTAGAATTGATACAATAGTTGCTAATACTTCAGAGATGCTGCTGAGAAATGTATCTACTAAATGTTGCAAAATTGTAACAGCGCAGAATCTGCACCTGAGCTGCCAGACTGAACCACCAGAGACAGGGACATTAAACTTTTGGGAAAAATGGAAAGCAATTGAAAAAAAGTCTTTATTACTGGTGAACAATCTGAAAACAAATGATCTGAGAAAAGGTGTTTGGAAGGTGAACGACCCCCTTAAAAGTGATTTATATTTTCAGATCTGTGCAGAGGATCCTTCAGCACCTTGTATCCCAATTTGACCCAAAAAAAAAGAGGTTTTATGCAAACTAGTGCCACATGAAATTATCATTTTAGCTTTTTTTATTTATTTATTCCAGTTTTATTCCAGTTTTTTATACAGTTTAGAGTCTGCACCTGAATTGCTGAGCTGCCAGACTCAAACACCAGAGACAGGGACATTAAACTTCAATTTTGGAAAAACATTAAAGAATGAAAAATAATTGAAAAAAAGTCTTTATTTCTGGGGAACAATCTGAAAACAATTGAACTAAAAAAAAGTGTTTGGAAGGTGAACAGCCCCTTTGAGACCCAAATCCATTGGTGTGCCAGCTGTTGTGCAAGTGCCACTTTCAGCATGCTTCGAGGTTGTGTCCTGAGTCCCCTGAAGGTTGCCTTCATCTGAGTGTGGCATTATGAGACTTACTAATTAAATAGCAAGAGACTGGAAATTAGAAAATTGTGCCCATCAGGCACACACGGCAGATCTAATTTTTTTGCTTGAACTTTAGCAATCAAACACTTTAACAAAACATCAGATGCATTCACGCACGAATGCTGATTTATGCTAAATGTAATCAGGTACCAGTAATCATGTAATTTTATTCACTAATTTCTTGCCGACAAACAGCTGAATGTTTATTAGGCCATGCAAAGTACGGTTGTGGTGCTGGTTTTAAAATCGGAATTTTACAGGCGGCTAACATGGAAGCCTTATATCTCCTAATTGCTGTGTCCTCATTTTAACTCCTGAACTGCAAATTATCTGGTTCATTCAGTGTCACACGTGGGAACTTGGCAGTGGTAAACATTGAACGAAATGTCCCCAAATGTTACCAGTCTGCAATACTGTTTTTCAAGGTCCAAAAGTATCTGCTTATTTTTTATTTTTATTATTGCCTTGAGCACAGGCATGTTAATCTATTACTCTCATGGCTCCCCGGATATATTCTCCCGTTTCTCGGTTAAAGGAGTGGTTCACCTTATCTTTTAGTATGTTATAGAATAACCAATTCTAAGCAACTTTTTTTTGCCTTCTTCTCCAGATTTCAAATGGGGGGTCACTGACCCCATCTAAAAAACAAATGCTCTGTATGGCTACAAATGTATTCTTGTTGCTACATTTTATTAATCATCTTTCTGTTCAAACCCTCTCCTATTCAGTCCCACACTATAAAGATGACTGCGCTTTTGGAGAGTTTATTAGCCTCTCAATCACAGTCTACACCCCTCCTCATTTGTATAATTATAAGTGAATATTTTGGAGTTACTGAGAGAAAAGCCACTGAAGCAGTACTAGCTGCTAATAAATGTGTTTATTACCACAACATGTTTCGGGCTCAATGCCCTTTATTAAGTCCCTTTATCACACTTGATATAAATGATATATGATATATAAACGACTTTAGTCGAGAGTACACCGTTTGCTACGAATCTTGCTTGTACGATTCAGGAATAGGGGGGTCTCTTGCTGATCATTCATTTGCAAGCAGCCAATCATCTTTTACTTTATTATAGCAACAGAAAGGGGCAGGTTTAGTGATACTTTGCATGGATGTTTGCCTTCAGAATAAACACTAAAATACAAAAGGGGGTTGTGGGTGCATATCTGGCTAATTAAAGCTTAAGAAGTTTTTCTCATAATAATCTGAAAATAATAGGCATTTGCAAAGAATGAAAAACATTGGTCAATCCACTGTTTCATTGTTTGAAGCCTGCCTTGCTTTACTTACAGTGTCTTTTATGAGTTATTTAAGATGGAAAAAACAATCCTCGAAAATATATGGTATTCACCTGAATCTCAAACCAATATTCAAATTGTTGAATCGATGGAAAGACTCAATTTTAATGGTTCTTTATCAAAAGCCTGCGTTTTACTGTGCCTAGAGATAAACTGTGTAACAATATTCCTCCAGTCTAAGGGGAACTAAGTTTACTGTATTGTTTGTCTTAAAGGAGAAATCAACCTGTTCTAAAAGAAACATGTACCCCTTACCCCAGGTAGACCTCCCTCCCTTCTCCCCCCAGGCTACATACCCCCCCAGGGAGATGCCCCATACGCCATACTTACCCTTCGTTGCAGATTCTTCCAGCGAAGTTCCACGCGTCTATCTTTTTCGTCCTCGGTAATCTGACTGCGAGATTGGTATTTCTGTGCATGTGCAGTTGGAGTGGTTTGCGCAACTGCGCATGTGCGGAATTATACGGAAATTGCCGATCTCCCAGTCAGCTTACCGAGGACGCAGAAGATGGACGCGTGGAACTTCGCTGGAAAAATCTGCGACGAAGGGTAAGTATGCGTATGGGGCATCTCCCTAGGGGGGGTAGTTAGCCTGGGGGGAGGGGGGTCTACCTGGGGTGTGGGGTACGGGTTTTTTTTCAGAACAGGTTGATTTCTCCGTTAAAGGGGTTGTTCACATTTTAGTATGATGTAGAGAGAGATATTCTGAGACAATTTGCAATTGGTTTTCATTTTGTATTTGTGGTTTTTGAGTTATTTAGCTTTTTATACAGCAGTTGTCCAGGTTGCAATTTTAGCAGTCCAGTTGCTAGGGCTCAAATTACCCTAGCAACCATGCATTGATTTGAGTAAGAGACTAGAATATGAATAGGAAAGGCCTGAATAGAAAGATGAGTAATAAAAAAGTAGCAATAACAATGAATTTGTAGCCTTACAGAACATTTGTTTTTAGATGGGGCCAGTGACGTCCATTTAAAAGCTGGAAAGAGTCAGAAGAAGAAGGCAAATAATTTAAAAACTATAAAAAAAAAAAATTAAAAAAAAATTAAAAAAATAAATATAATGAAGACCAAATGAAAAAATGCCAGAATTAGCCATTCTATAACATACTACAAGTTAACTGGAAGGTCAACCACGCCTTTGTCATTTGTGACTGATGGTACAAGGGCACTTTATTGTGAAAATCATTAGATGCAGCAAATTATTATTATTAAGGAGAACTTGACATCCGTTTGATGTCTTCGACACATCCAGGTATGGGATCCATTGTCCAGAAACTCGTTATCCAGAAAGCTCCTAATTACGGAAAGGATTTTTAAAAATGATTTCCTTTTTCTCTAACGTATCCCATACCTGTACATGGTATTCATGGGACCATCCTCGTATTAGTGCTGTAAGAAGTAAAACAGTAGGGGGGCATCTTTAGAGAGATCAAGACTTGCGTTCCTTTGTTTTACAACCACCCAGAGGCCCGGGCACCCTTAATCCACCACTGCTTGTGATTTGCCAGAGACTACAATTAGCGCAGTTAGTAAAAATGGTTCCCTTAATATGGCTACAGTGTATATACTATACAATCCATCGTTTCACTGTAATGCCTCTAGGCTTGTGATTTTTGGCCAATAACCGATATCTGAGAAACCTTATATTTCTTTTTGTAAATGATTTGTTTAATTTTTTTATCTTCTTTTTAATTTCAAAGCGAGAAGCAGACAGGAACCAGGGGCTCCACACCCGCATCAAAGCTCTAGAGGAAAAGGAAAATGAGTTTCAGAACAAACTTCAGGAGCAGAATGAAATGATTAAATCCTATAAGAAAACCATAGAGGCTCAAAGCAAGAAGCTGCTGGAGAAAGAGGACAAACTGTCTGAATCTAATGAGGTATTAAGCCCTGAACATCTTTTGATGTGTTGTGTCCTTGTTCATTTTCCTTTGCCTCCTTCTCTCTGCAGTGTTTGTTTTCCAGATATAAAATGCACGATATAAATTGGAGTTAAGTAGTTGACCCTCTCGTTATTATGTTGTATTTTGGCCAGTTCCGAGTAACTTTTCTATTGGTCTTCATTTTTAAAAAAAAATGATTTGCCATCTCCTCTGACTCTCTTTCCAGCTTTCAAATGGGGGTCACTGACACCAGCAGCCGAAAAACAAACAATTGCTCTTTTTTCTCTATTTCTCTTTTTTATGCAGGTCTTTTTTCCTATTCATAGTTGGGCCTGTTATTCAAACCACTTGCAACCAGATAGCTTCTGAAATTCCAAACTGGAGAGCTGCTGAACAACAATCTAAATAATCCAAAACCCACAAATAAAAAAAAAAATGAAGAGCAATTGTTCTCAGAATAGCGCTCTGTATCATACTAAAAGTAAATATAAAGATGAAAATGCCCTTAAGTTAGTTGTTGCCTAGCTGAGGACGATGGGAGTTGTAGCTTAAAGCATTGAATTTTGTATCCCTGGAATGCATATCTCCAGGCACAGTTTTCTTTTGGCTTCAGCCTCCTTTCTTTCCTTTCATTTATCCCAGAACATCAGTGTGTTAAAAGGAAAAGCATCTGAGCTTCAGTGGAAGATAATGAACCAAGAAATGCAAATAAAGACCCAAGAGACTGAGAAGCAGGAGTTGACAGAGCAGCTGGAAATCCATCGCAAGTAAGTATAGAAACTGTCTCTCCTTAGGGCTGGGGATTTGCGATCTGCACTGCATAAACCTGATGCTTCTCTACCATGAAAAGCTGTTAGTAAGGCATGCTCTTTCTTAGTAACTTACAATCCTTATAGGCTTTTTTTAGCTTTTAAATGTTTCTTAGCATCCTTCGGGCATGGTGCTCAAGCATTATGGACAATAGAATCCCATGTCTCTGTGTGTGTGTGTGTGTGTGTGTCTATATGCTAGCATCTTTTTCAATCGTCTATTACATGGATATGAATCCTTGACGTTATTAGGGAGGGATACCCTAATATGTTTTTCAAGTTTTTAAGTTCAGATTTATTTGATTTATTTACCATGTTTTGTCATAACAGAAACAAAAATGTGTCTCCAGTTTGTAACAAACCAGTATAAAAGACTCTTTTAACATATCCCCATAGCCTTGTTTCCACTAAGGACCTTGTATATTGCTGAATTTTGTTTAGAAGCCTCAAGTTTCATTGGTCAAACTTTGTTTTTGTTCTTGGTTTTATAAAATGGTTAACTATTATAGGCCAAGTTTCAAGCCTTCAACCTAAATTTAAAGGAGAAGGAAAGGTCTATTTAATTGGGGCTTTCCAAAAGTTAGGAAGCCCTAAGTGATTATATCTATACTTACCTTACACCCTGGGCCGGTGCTCCGATCAGCAGAAAACTGCACCGGGCCAGGGGTTCTTCCAGGGAGCACCATGGAGCGATTGGCTTCCATCTTCTTCAAATTTCCCAGGGCAGAATTTCCCACACGCAGTAGAATTAAAAAGCCAACTTCTTCATTAAAGTTTGGCTTTTTACACTTCTGTGCATGCGCACCCGAACAAACAAAGAAGGAAGACGATCGCTCCATGCTGCTCGCTGGAAGAACCCCCAGACCGGTGCAGTTTTCTGCTGATAGGAGCACTGGCCCAGGCTGTCGGATAAGTAGACACACACTCACTTGGGGTGCCTAACTTTTTGCACCCCCATGTAAATGGAGCTTTTCCTTCTCCTTTAAGGTGATAATTTCCTGTGTATTTCTTTTTTGTGCCTTCAGCCTTAAAACTTTTGTAGATTATTTCTCTAGTACAGGTATAGGATCCGTTATCAAGAAACCCATTATCCTGTCATCCAGAATTACGGAAAGGTCGTCTCCCATAGACTCCATTTTATCCAATGAATCCAAATTATTACCTTTGTCTCTGTAATATTAAAACAGTACCTTGTACTTTATCCCAACTAAGAAATAATTAATCCTTATTGGAAGCAACACCAGGCTATTGGGTTTGATTAATGTTTAAATGATTTTCTATTCGACCTAAGGTATGAAAATCCAAATTACAGAAAGATCTGTTATCCGGAAAATCCCAGGTCACGAGAATTCTGGATAATAGGTCCCATACCTGTACTAGCAAAATGGTTCAGAGAATGTAACATAATAGTTCTTATTTACTTCTTTTTTCTGGTAAAGGCACAGCAATACATTTTTTTCCAGACCAGCTCCCAACGCAATCACCACCGAAACCGGAATTGATTCCATTTTTACTTGGGGGTGTCAAAAATTGGGCACCCCAAATTGATCTCATGTACTTACCTGATACCCTGGGCCAGTGCTCCTATCAGGAGAAAACTGCACTGGCCCAGGGTTATACCAGTGAGCACCACGGAGCTCTTCTTCCGGCTTCTTCTTTCTTCGAATTTCCCAGGGTGCTCCGTGGTGCTCACTGGTATAACCCTGGGCTGGTGCAGTTTTCTGCTGATAGGAGCACTGGCTCATTGTGTCAGGTAAATAAATACAATCACTTGGGAGTGCCTAACTTTTGGCAACCCCACGTATAACAGGACCTTCCTTCACCTTTAAAATAGGAAACAAAAAAAAATGTTTGGTGGCTACTCTGTACCGATAAAGTGCAGCATTTTAATTAAACAGGGCGAAAAAATTATGCTGTTTATGTTTAAGTAAAAACTGAAAATAATTATTAAAACACTCTATTTCACAGCAAGATAATGTATGCAATTATGTATGGTAACTTTCTACCAAGTTCATGTATTTAGTAATCAGTTCTTTTATTGAGTGTATTCAATAGTGGAGTCAGTTTCAAGACCCACTTAGTAGGGGCACTAATAGCTCAGCTCAATCTAGTCTGTGCCTGACTCGGGATATGGTACATTAATAATCTAATGTTGTGTGTACATGGATAGGACACTGGCTAAAGGATTGTGTACAAAGGGTGGTACTTAAAGGGCTGGTTCACCTTTAAATTAACTTTTAGTATATTATACAATGGCCTTTATTTTTCTTTTTTCTAGTTTTTGAATTATTTGCCTTCTCTTTCCAGCTTTCAAATGGTGGTCTCTGACCTCATCTAATAAACAAATGCTCTATAAGGCTACAAGTGTATTGTTATTGCTTTTTATCACTGATCCTTCTATTCACGCCTCTCCTATTCATATTCCAGTCTCTTATTTAAATCCGTGCATGGTTGCTAGGGTCATTTGGAGCCTAGCAGCCAGACTGCTGAAGCTGCAAACTGGAGAGCTGCTGAATAAAAAGCTAAATAACTCAGAAACCACAAATAAAAAATGAAAACCAACTGCAAATTGTCTCAGAATATCACTCTCTAAATCATAATAAAAGTTAACTCAAAGGTGAACAACCTCTATTATTGGAGAAGATGAACTCTTTCAAATCCGCTTGACTTTAGATTTAGTCATCACATGAACACTAGTTGGTGTAGCTAAGCGCTGTTGAATATGTGGAAAGCAACATGCCAACGCCCACACAGGTATAAATATAAATCTGCATATGAGGAATGAGCTTTATTAGAGTAAATGGAATATAAACCTTGCTTGTAAAGAAGTGATGTAAGTTACTTCCACAACCGATCTATCACTAGAGCGCATAGGATTCTATCTACATGTAGAAATGCATTACTTTAATTTGCATCAGCTCTTATCCATAAACAGGGAAGAGCCTGAGGTTATATAGGCATTGGACTGTATTGCCTCTTTCCTCTGCAGTTCAGTGTTAACTACACTTCACAAGTGCCTTGGCAATAAATCAACTGTTTTCTGTATAAGTAGATTAAAATGGTCCTACACAAGAGTGATTATTTCCACTTTGCACAATTAAATAAAGTGGCGTGTATATATTCGCGCTGACTGGTTAAGGATTTATGGCTTGAGTAGACCGGAATCGGCTACAATTTTTTATGTGGCTTTCTAATCGGATATTTGCTTACTATTCACTACTGGGCCATTGCGGGGTGCAACAGTAGTCATACTTTACTGTTCTGCTGGCTTTTTATGTTACTGATCTTGCTAATTATAAAACTGGAATTAAGGTACAGGTATGCAACCTGTTATCCAGAATGCTCGGGACTTCGGGTTTTCCAGATAATGGATTTTTTTGTAATTTGGACCGTCACACCCTAAGTTTACTAGAAAATCATGTAAACATTAAAAAAAACCTATAGGCTGGTTTATTATATCTTAAATGGAATCAAGTACAGGTATAGGATCCCTTATCCGGAAACCTGATATCCAGAAAACTCAGAATTACGGAATGGCTCCCATAGACTCCATTTTATCCAAATAATCCAAATTTTTAAAAATGATTTCCTTTTTCGCTGTAATAATAAAACACTACCTTGTACTTGATCCCGACTAAGATATAATTAATCCTTATTGGAAGCAAAACCAGCCTATTGGGTTTATTTAATGTTTCAATGAATTTCTAGTAGACTTAAGGCATGAAGACCCAAACTACGGAAAGATCCGTTATCCGTAAAACCCCAGGTCCCCAGCATTCTGGATAACAGGTGCCATACCTGTACAAGCTACGGTTTTATTACAGAGAAATAGGAAATCCTTTTTAGAAATTTGGATTATTTAGATAAAATGGAGTCTATGGGAGGCGGCCTTTACGTAATTCAGAGCTTCCTGGATAACTGGTTTCCGGATAACGGATCCCATACCTGTAGGTGTCTTTGCAAAACAAAGATCTTCGCCCAAAGAATTTCCAATTCTAGCCCCACCATAGAGCTTCCCATGATCGACTTTGTTTAGGATAGTCTTGTATGAAAGATTATATGCCACCTGTTAGACACAATCTACAATATATCACAACATATCACAATGTTATTGTGTGGGATCTGCTTACAATTTAAAGGGTAGAGAGCAGGTGTGCCAGAAAGTTCTCTAGGTAATATTGCTAATGGGTTCTTAATTGATAATCTGTTATTATGGATAAGCAACTGAGTGAAAGGATATTTTTCTGTAATGTTTGTGCTCTGTTCCAGAAGCCGTGACATACTAAATACATTATAGTCTAAACCAGGGGTAGGCAACCTGAGGCTCCAGAGCCTCATGCGGCTCTTCATCCTGCTTGCTGCGGCTCGGTCTTGCGGCTTTGCCTATCAGGTCGTCTATACAGCCCTCGCACCAGCTGGTAGCTGCTTGAGTGTGTGACTGGGGTAAGTTAACGGTTAGCTTACCGCAGCCGCCAGCAGGTGCGAGGGCTGTATAGACGTCCCAGGAGTGACAAGCAAGACCGAGCCGCAGCAAGATGATTCATCATGGTCCTTACCGCGTTCACAAACTCAAGACAATAGAGGGAAGATCAGCATTGAACTTCAAAAACAGAATTTACATTAAACAGATAAGAACACTAGCATTTAATAGGGCTATTCAGTGTTGAATTTATTTCAAAGTAGGCCTACACTTACACGCTGCACTTCTGTTTGTTGTATTCTGTTGTTGTAACAGTTAAAATTGAAAAAAGGTTAAAACTTTTAAAAGTTTATAATCTGTTTTATGTTTTGCGGCTCCAGACTACTTTTCTTTAGTGGAAAAGGGTGCAAAATGGCTCCTTTGATAGTAAAGGTTGCTGACCCCTGGTCTAAACTGATGAGTTTTCACATTTTTGTATGTATAATGAAGGCTCTGCATTTTTCTAGTAAAAGGTGAACGTTTAGAGTTTAGAGGGCAGCTTCTGAGTAATGGCATGGTTTTGTGTTGAGAAAAGCTGTAAAATCATTGCATTTTTGGCCAAAACAGAGCCAACTGAATGTGTTTCTTCCCCCCTAGCGTTGCTCAAGGCTATAATAAAGAACAAATAAGTAGGCTACAGAAAACTACAATGCCTTATGTTTATCTAGCTTTTTTTGTCTTTTTCTCATAACTTGGGTCATTCTATATCATGTTTCTAATACAGGTACTTTTTTGAAAACGTGTGGGTTTACTGGTTACTTGTAAACACCAGTAGAATCTCCGTCATTCATTCAGTGATCATACCACTCCTTAGGAGAACGAAACTCCCCACGATGTTAAGTCCCCACTGGCCCCCCTCCCTGCCTCCCCCCCCTACACAGACTTACCCTAGAATTCCGTCCCCTCTTGAAATACTGACCGCAATGCAGAGTGAGCGTAGCGGAGCTCACAGGCATCATCTTCTGGCGATTTGGTAATCTTCGTGTCTTCTTCCTCCCCTTCGGCAATTTGAGTCTCTTTCATCGCATGCACAGTTGTCGCAAACAGGAAGATTGCTCCAACTGCACGTGAGCCATTACGCCTCTCACTTCATGAAGATTACAGAAGAGAAGAAGATGGTGTCCTTGAGCTCCGCTGCTCGCGCTCAGCATGTTCTGTCACTATTTCAAGAGGGGGCAGAATTCTGGGGTAAGACTGTGCAGAGGGGAGACAGGGAAGGGGGCCAGTTGGGACTCAAAGGAGAACTAAACCCCCCCGTTAATCAAAAATCCCCATCCCCTTCCGTCCATTGCCCCCCTCACTGCTTTCCGGCGCCATCTTCTGTATCTTCTCTTTCCTTGCGGAAGTGAGCACTGGCACGGAGCTTTTTCGCCCATGCACAGTTGGGACCATTCTGGTATTCGTGCCTGCTGCGCATGCGGTGAAAGCTCCGAAGATTGCCAAATCAAAAGAAGAGTATCCGAAGATACAGAAGATGGCACCGAAAGCTCTGCTTCGCTACTCTGCATAATTATGCCAAGGTACTTGACAGGGATACTTTTTCCACTGAGTTACTAAGGAGGCCAATGGATGCAAGGAGATGGGGATTTTTGATTAACGGGGTTTTAGTTCTCTTTTAAGCTGGCCATAGACGTGCAGATATAGCCTTAATATCCCTATAGGAACGATTTTGCAGTGCAATCTCTCGACCTCCCACTAACTATTCAGATCAAATAAAGTAGTTTGAGAACAAATCAGACAATATTCTGCCCATGATAGCAATCGTATGAAAGTTAAGTCCATCAAATTCTAGTGACAGTCTCCCATTGATATTGTCAGCAATACATGCAGAGATATTATCAGTAGCCGACAAATCTTTTAACCTGATCGACTAAACTACAGAAAAATGTCGGGAACACTACACACTCCGAAAATCGCCTGAAAAGAAGATTGGTACGATCTAATCTTTGCGTCTGTGACCAGCTTTAGCCCGGCTCAGCAACTTATCTGCCAGTGTATGGAGCACCCAGATGGGCCTCCACACATGGTCCGAAAATCATACGAAACTTTGATTCGTATGATTATATCTTTGCGTCTATGTCCAGCTTTATTGTTTCATAGCATCTGGGACCCCCCCACCAAAGTTCAGCCTAAGCAGTCATGTTAATGAATTCCTACTTGCCAGCTCACCTCGTCTCTTAAAGCATCTCTTTCCCAATTACAGTGACACTGTGGGTGGGGGTAGTAAGGGTATAAACATGTTATCTGCTAGGTAATGCTTTATAAATATGCATTTAGGCTGTATAAATGTTCAACATAAGTCTTCTTTATTGTACTCCTCTTTAGCCAGGGTGTATATAGCTTGTATACTGACCGTTATACCCTCAAAAAATACCCTAGGTGTATGTGTGCAATAAAAGAAAACTTTTAAATGTTTTAACATCCTTACCCCATCCTTTTGCATGCATGTACTCTATTAGCCATGTTGGTGGGTTTCTTTTACAAAGTAAGGATCTCTGTGTAATAAAGTAAGATAAAGAGTAGTAAGGCCATAATATAAATCTTGTCACTGACCCCAAGATATCACCATGTTGAGAGGCAGGTCTAAAAGGCAAATCATTTGAAGAAACACACAATAAAAAGCCAAGCTGCACAGTAGTTTAGATAGGATTAATTATCCAAAAAACCCTTATCCACAAAGCTCTGTATTTTGGGAAGGTGTCTCCCACATACTCCATTTAAATTAAATGATTCAATATTCTAAAAAATATTTCCTTTTTTTCCTATAATAACACAGTACCTTCTACTTGATCCCATCTAAGTTATAATTAATCCTTATTGTTGGCAAAACAACCCTATTGGGTTTTATCAATGTTTAAATGAGTTTAAGCAAACTTAAGGTATAAATTTCCAAATTACAGAAAGATCCCTAATCTGTAAAAACCCCATGTTCTGAGCATTCTGGATAACAGGTCCCATACCTGTAACTAATATCTGCATCATATGAAGTTAATTTGAAGGTGAACTATAAATAATATTACTTCCCTCATACTTCATAGTTGGTTGGGGGATGAATAACCCTAGTTCTCTATATCTGAAACCCTGACCTTTTCATGTCTCCAATTTGTTTATGCTCAGAAAGCTGCAAGAAAGCAATGAGAAGATGCAGGCACTGCATGAGCTTCAGGCACAGAATGCTGATAATGAACAGAAAATTAAGGTGGGTGTGAAGAATGGCTCTGGATGTCTTAGCTCTCCACATTGCCGTCACACCAAGTCTGATCCCATTATCGTCGCCTTTAATGTACAATCCCATATACATGTTCCTTTCCCATAGAGTCTGGAGCAGAAACTGTCAGCCCAGGAACAGGATGCTGCCATTGTGAAGAGCATGAAATCTGATTTGACCAAACTGCCGAAACTGGAAAGAGAATTACAGCAGCTCAGAGACGAGAATGCCTATCATAGGTAATGGAATATTGATAATACTGTGACTTGTGCTAATCGTTAAGTGGGCTTGAAAAACTCTAGTAAAATATTATCCCGAAGAAAGCAATACTTATTAAAATACAAATCTACAAACCAAATCTGAGGCTCTATATTAAATGCTTTTATATATAGTTATAATCAAAGGCATTGGTTGCTTGTTTGTATCGGACATTTACAAACTATTTCCTGACATCACGGGCCATATCCCTTAAAGGGATAATTTCTTCCCTAGTATTATAGTTCCTTAAAGGGGACCTGTCACCCAAAAAAATTATTAAAAATCCTATTTTATCACATTAGTCAAGCAAAATGAACTTAAATTACACTATATAAATTATTTGAATCTTGTTTCCTTCAGTCTGGGAATTCAAAATGATAGCAAACAGGCAGCAGCCATTTTGTGCACACTGTTATTAAGGAAAGCCTTGCATCATCTCAGAATCTTGTTTGTGCGCCAGAATGGGGGACCCGATGTCCAACCCCATGTCCTGGCTACACAATTAAATGGTAAAGAGAACGGGAGAATGTGTGGAGAGCAGTGACATCTAAGAAGTGCTGAATGGAAAGTGAAAGTAATTGTCTGCCCCGCCTCTATGCCCATGGCATAGAGGAGGGGCAGACAATATTTGATTGACAGCTGAGATTTTTAAATGAGTTTACAACAGCTATGAATGCTTTAATAAAAAATAGAAATTGTATTTCATGTTTAATTTGAAAAGGACTTTTATTATACAGATTTTTGTGTCTCGTGACAGGTCCACTTTAAGTTTATAAGGATGATCACTAGATTCTGTCTTGTTTTGTTTTGTTTTTGCTAGACTCATAAGTATGTGCTTCTCTTTGGTATACTTCCATAATGATTTAACAAACTAATAGGAGGCAACATAACTTAGGGACATGGATTTATAGGCTGTGTAACCATCCTGAAGCTTAATGACAAGGTTCAAACAAAACAGCATTGGAAAACTACCATGTATATAAGTATACATCACCTAGAGCAGTGCTGTCCAACTGGCAGCCCACGACCCCCTCTCCTTGTGTGGCCCCCACATGAAAGTATTTTTCTGTGAATGCTTACCTTGTGTAAGATTTAAAAGGTATCCATACAGAGATTAACTGACCCCTGCATTGTTTACACCTCAAATTGAGACTGCAACACCCTGTATTGTTCACACTTGCAATCCCCCTGTATTGTTCACACCTATAACACCCCTAAAGCTCTGTACTTTTCAAACCTCGCACAAATAGCTGGAGGGGCAGCAGCATTGTGTCACTGTACGAAGCACAGTATAAACTATTCATCTTAAAGTGGTCTTGATAGTGTTGCCTGTCTCCTGCTGTATTCTTCCTTCCCTATGATCCCTGTTTGTGCCATATTCTGCCTTCCCTAGTTTATTTTTAAGCATTTGGAAATTGTTGTTAGGGGACTCCTAAGGTGTTTAATCATTTTGGCAGGGGTGGGTTCTGTGTTATCCACAGGGGAAGATAAGGAGGCATATGGATTAAAGGGTATGTTTTAATATGACTTAATTTTTTTCCATATGAGTGATGAGTACGATCCCTGCATTAAAGGAACATTTCAGTGTAAAAATAAAAACTGTATAAATAGGCTGTGAGAAATATAAAACGTTCCTAATATAGTTAGCCAAAAATGTAATGTATAAAGGCTGGAGTGACTGGATGTGTAACATAATAGCCAGAACACTACTTCCTGCTTTTCAGCTCTCTTGGTTTCCATTGATTGACTACCAGACAGTAACCAATCAGTGACTTGGGGCCACATGGGTCATAACTGTCGCTTTTGAATCTGAGCTGAATGCTGAGGATCAATTGCAAACTCACTGAACAGTTATGTCCCATTTGGTCCCCCTTCAAGTCGCTGACTAATTCAGAGTTATAGAGCTGAAAAGCAGAAAGTAGTGTTCTGGCTATTATGTTAAACATCCACTCACTCCAGCCTTTATACATTACATTTTTGGCTGACTTTATTAGAAACATTTTTTATATTGCACAGACTATCTATTTGTATCTAGTTTTTTTTTTTCACACTGAATTGTTTTGGTATGGTAGGTCGTGGATATGGTCTTAAGTTATTTTGCTAACGTGGCTGTGGTTCAAAAACAGGGAGTGGTCTACACTGGCTTCCATTATTGGACCTCCACCATATAGGCCAGAAAAAAACCAGCCCTCGGTACCACAAAATGTGGACAGCACTGATTCAGGAACATTCATGCTGCCAAATGTGACACTTTCATAGACCAACCTCCATTGGGCTATGTGTAGAGTCATGTGTCACTTCTAATTATCATTACTAGGATAATGAACAGCTCAGCCAGAGCCAAATGCAGGTTTATAGATCTTGCTACAGATCATCCTAGTTTAGCCAGTTATGTGTTATACATTTCTGGACATTTTGTGATCCATTATTCTCTCCCATTGTTTAGAGAAATGAAAGAAAACAATGCATTGCTTAAAGAGGAAGTAGAGGGTCTGCGCCGAGCTGCAGAACGCTTTAATAAAATGAAAGAAGACCTGGTGGGATCGGAAATTGAGAAAGAAGTAAGTGCGAATAGCAGCAACCAAGCTGGTAATATGGTCATAAAAGAATTCCAAATAGAATTTTAGTGTGTATATCACTGCTCCTTGGTAGTTTGAAGTTATGAGGGTTCATTGCATGTACAGGTGTGGAGAGCTTATATATTTAAAGAGACATTGCTATCCTTTTGAATATTGTATCCATAGTGTACTCAGAATATTCAGTTTAATTTCATCTGCTTCATAACTAGTGATTTTCTTTTACATTGGAGGTATAATTAGCTCTGTGCAGTGACTTTGCCCTCCCTCTTTCTGTTGATGGTAATTATTCAGTCTTTATTAATTATTCAACTGTGCTGAGGCAACATGCTCTATGCCCCTGTTCAAAAGAGAATGAAACCCAATTATGAAAATTAAAACCCCTCTCCTTTCTAAAACGACTAACACCCAGCACTGCCACATTTGCCCATGCCTATTAAAGGAGTGTTTCACCTTTAAGTTAACTTTTAGTTAAGAATTACTAATTCTAAGATTTCCGTTGGCCTTCATTTTCTTTTTTTTTTTATAGTTTTTAAATTATTTGCCACCTTCTGACTCTTTGCAGCTTTCATATGGGCGTCACTGACCCTATCAAGAAAAACAAATCCTCTGTAAATGTACAAATGTTTTGGTATTATTACTTTCTGTTAGTCGCTTTATATTTAGGCCCTCTCTTATTCATATTCCAGTTTCTTATTCAAATCAATGCATGGTTGCTAAGTTCAAACGGCAGAGCTGCTGAATAAAAAGCTAATCAACTCAAATGGAAAAATGAAAATTGCACATGTAGGGCAACCCTTGGCACTTTCCTTTATGTTAGCGTGAAACGATCTGCACGGGTACAAGGCATTTTAATTACTCTATGTGTTATACCCTTTTGTGTTGTTTCTTCAAATCCAATCATTCGTATCATTTTATTTTTTGATTTCCAGCAACTGGTAAAGAAGCTGAAACTTTGGGAGAACCTTGAGCATACAACTGGATTAAACATAAGGTTTGAACTAACGTTTCCTAATGATGTATACTGAGGTGTTTTGCTGTTTATTGCTCAGAATCGTTCATATCGCCCTGACATTTGTATGAATACACCCTGGAATAATTTCACGCGTTCTCTGTATTCGTTTTATTTGGAATTCATTTCTGCTGTAGACTTTGCTAGCTATATTCAACGCTTCGCTGCTTCCACCTAAAAACTGGATTTTGTTTTCTGTTTAACATCTCTTATTTCTTTGTCCGCAAGTCTTTTTCAAATGGAGTGTGAAGAGTTGAGTTGAATAATTTGCAGCGGAATGAGTTGCCTTTCAAAAGAATTAATTCCATTTCTCTAGATGTTGAGTATTTTATTGGAACATATATAAGCTTAAGCAACATGAAATTGTAACATTTAGCTGGATTTAGTCCCCCGTCTAAGCAGAAAGCAATTTACTGTGGAACATTTTACAAGCAGAACCTTTTAAACTCTGTATATATAAAGTTATACTTGCTTTTAAATGACTTTTCTTTGATTACCAGCTGTCAGGCAGCAAGCATTCTTTACAATCAACTAAAGAAAAACTCCCTAACAATCCCCACCTCTAGAGCTCTCTTTGGATGGTTCCATATAGAGTTTACAGCAGCACTAGTATTAAAAAGGGGAGATAATGGCACAGCAGAAGAATAGGAATCTCTTCTAGGATAACCGGTGTAGGTAGTACAATTGATGATTCGGTGGCATGTTAGAGCGTAACTCAGTTCAACTGAACACAGACAATATTAATACTATGTTTTTATAAATATGATGGTTTTCGAAGTGAGTTAATTTAGTGAGAACTTGGAAAATATCCATATCTAACACTGCTCACCCAAAACGAAGTAAGGAGGCATCATGCAGTGAGGATGAAATTTAGTAGCAGCAGCAACTGTGCATCTGCTAAAGCTTGGGCAAAAGTTCACCATTCACCAGTACCATAACCCTAAACATAAGGCCAAAGTAACAATGCGAGTGGTTTAATCATTTAATTAATAAGTTACTGAGAAGTTTCATGGCCTTATAAAAACACAAAGTATTTTTATACAGGTCCTGGAACTCCCAAGTAACTTCTAATATCCTCATATTTGGCAACTAGGGGTACTTTATTTATTATAATACACAAGTTTCAGTGAGTCATGTGACAGAAATGACATCAGAACTCACTGTTTATAACTGATGACATCAAAACTCAGGGGGGCTCATTTATCAACACTGGGCAAATTTGCCCATGGGCAGTTACCTATAGCAACCAATAAGTGATTAGCTTTTTAAAGCCAACTGTAAGAAGAACAATGATTGCAGCGATTTGATTGGTTGCCATGGGTTACTGCCCATGGGCAAATTTGCCAAGTGTTGATAAATGACCCTCACTATTTATAAGGATATAATACACAAAAGCCATGAATATCTTGTAAATTATATCCGAATAAATGGTGAGTTCTGATGTCATCAGTTATAAACGGTGAGTTCTGATGTCATTTCTGTCACATGGCTCACGGAAACTTGTGTATTATAATAAATTACCCCCGCAAAATATGAGGATATTCAAAGTTCCATGACCTGGCCTTCAGCCTCGTGTTTTTATATGGTCATGAAACTCCTCGGTAACTTATAATATCCTTATAATTTACAAGAGGGGGTACTTTATTCACTATGTAATTTACAAGATATTCATGGCTTTATTATATATGAATATTTCCTTTTTAATTACTGTTAATGTCTTTTTCCATGGTTCATTATAAATGCTGGGCAAGTTCATGATATCAGACATTCTAAATCTTAATGAAGGAAACAAGTTTTTGAAGTAGAAAGAGATTAAAAAAAAAGCTAAAAACCCCAATATGAAGCAATCGCAGAAAATGTTTCATAAAGCCAATTGTTTCCTAAATTGGAATTTGAAGAAACTGGTGATTTAACAGTAAATTACTTTTGCCTGTTTGGTGCTCATAATAAAATCCAATTGTAATGGTTCCATATGTATTTACGATCCTTGTCGTAATCACAGGCATCTGTCATTTTGCCCCCCCCACTCTTCCCATGAAGTACTCCCGTGCCCGACTCTGTGTCTCATTGGCTGATGGCGCTGGTACGCCGCGTATATTCATAACTGTCCGTGTCTCATCATAGCACTTAAGTGACTTTAGCTTAAAAAATAAATAACTGGCGTTTAAGCTCTTACTTACCTCAAGCTGTTCCTGTTTAATGAAGTCGTTTCGCAGCTGGAGGGAAATGGAATGAGTGACACGTTCTTGCTCAAGTCTAATAACATCTTCATTTGGAAATTAGGCTTTTTTTACCCTGGAAAAAGCCAGCGAGATGTTGATTAAGCTGCCTAATGTTGAGCAATTGTTAAGCCGGAATATATTGTTTATTAAAGAACAGCATTAAGGAAAAAAGCTAATTGCCCCCAAGGACATAATTTATGACTGTATTTTGAATAATTTGCATTAGTCGGGTTTCACACTGCGACTTCTAAAATGCACCCAATGCACATTATTACTTACTCGGCTTGTGAGCGCACAGTTATTTGGAAGTTAAAGGTATACCTTTGTCTGCTGAGGAAAATAAAAGTATGCTGCACTTCAGCGTGAAGGAGAAGCGGTGATTAGTATGGACAGCTCTGCGCTGCGCCCCCAAACAGGTGTTATGGGGGATTGAAAGGGTCCCTTTGCAGCTGTCACAACCTCTGCTGCTATGAACAAGCTGTTGTGTAACTTTTCCACTTTACCTACATTCACATTGTGCTTTTCACTGAGTGAATTTGAATTATACAGTGAATGGGGTTGCTGTGAATGGCAGAATTTGCGATACCATGGCCTGTAAAGTGTTAAAGAAAAACTATACCCCCAAAATGAATACTTGAGCAACAGATAGTTTATATCACATTAAGTGGCATATTAAAGAATCTTACCTAACTGGTATATTTACGTAAATATTGAAATTTTACATCTGTTATCTTACCACTAGATGTCAGTCTTTTCACTTTATTTAGCTTTGCTCAATGCCTTACATTACTTAGTAAATTAATTTATGCTTAACTGAGGGTAAAGGATTTTTTTTTTGTTTTTTTTTTCGTATAAGGGTTAGGGCACACCTGGAGATTCGGAGAGATTGTTGCCCGGCGACTAATTGCCTCTTCTTTGGGGCGACTATTCTCCCCGACTGCTTCCCTGTGTCTTCCGCCAGCTTTAATGAAAAAATGCATGCGCCAATGCACTTGCGGCACCCGAAGTTTCCCGAAGTTTGAACTTCGGGCGACTTCGGAAAACGAAGCACCGGGAGAGCATTGGCGTAGGCGTTTTTTCATTAAAGCTGGCAGAAGACACGGGGAAGCAGTTCGGGGAGAATCTCCAGGTGTGCCCTTACCCTAAAGAAACCCACTTTTAAAAATATTAGGTATATATTTGTGGCTCTTAGGTAAAAGAGCCACAAATCCTTATGTCGCAACAGTGGTCTTGGATGTTCATCTCTTATTTTACCAGAAAAGAAGGGTTTATCTACATCTGTAATTTGCTGTGGTCAGGGAACAGCTATATTGTACATGGGAGCATGTTTAGGTTCTTAGTGGGAGACATTGTTGACATTGCAGAAAGGATGAGTGCAATAGTTTTAACTCCCAGTTTTCTGAATCTAGTGCTGGTCATTATCTGTATTCTCTTGGCAACAAGCCTGTATTCTGAAAATACAACCACATTCTTTGTGATATTAAATACTAGGGATGCCCAGAATCCACTGTTTTAGGATTCAGGTAAATCCCGAATCGTTTGTGAAAGATTTGGCCGAATACCCAACTGAATCCGAATATATATTATATTAGGCGGGAAAGTGAACCGCACACTGTTTGTTCAATGTTTGATGTCCCTGTTTGTGTGACGAAAAGTCGCACGATTTTTTAGAATCGGATTGGTTCAGCCAGGCACATGGATCCGGGCAAATCCAGTTGAAAAAGGCCCGAACCGAATCCTGTGCATCCCTATTAAATACACATTTACATAGGTTAACTTAAAATTAAGCATTTTCAATGTATTTTCTGTTACAGATGGGCAACTATATTATCTGAATGTAGCACTGTGGGTACATTCTACATCTCTCCTCAACTTCTGGCACTAGGGTGCTGATGGATTCTTGTAGTTTACAAGAGCAGAAAAACATGGGGGAATTCACAAAAGTGGTGATGTGGAGATAAAAATTGACGGATTTTCACTTGTGTGAAATTGTATTTTAAAAAGATTTTCAGATTTTGTCTTTCACATGACATTTTAACATTTTTCTTTTAATTTTTCTTTAGCTCTTACTAACCCTGTCAGTCTTTACAAATATATAACCAGTATATACTGTGTGTAAATGTGTTGAAAGAGCTTACCGCTGTACACAGTGGGCCCGGGTACATATGCCCAGACCTTCAGCAAGGGGAGCAAAATACCAGTATACTTCAAAAGAGGCTGGCACAAGCCTGGAACCCACGAAGCAGTAGAGCCGGAGTCAGATAGTAAAAGGTTAAAAAAGCTTCCATTTTATTTTTCCAAAAATTAAGAACCAAGGCCTGACATGTTTTGTGTCTACCAAGGACACTTAGTCATAGGCTGAACATTACATACACACTATTTAAAAGAAAAAATAGCCAATGGGAAGCACGTGGGCGGTGCTAGTAAATGTGTCACTCAGAAGAAAACATTCAAATCCAAGGATTCTTTGGACACACCCCCAATGCTAATGCATTACATAGGTTAACTTAATTAGGAAATACATAATACAAAGTATAAAGTACAAAATCAGTACTGGTCAACTGGGGGTGAATAGATTGGATAAAATGATATAATTGTATCCAACTCAAGTAATGCCTCATTCAATTGATTTGTTTGATGACAGGACCAATTCTGCTCTGTCCTGTCTATTTTAGTTGTATTTCTTCTTAAATGTTGTATTTTGAATCTTAAATGGGCATGCTACTGGATTGAGCTTACACAGTTGGGTTAGGGATAGGTTCTAGGTATGTAACTAGGCACATGCCCTCACCATTCTGTAAATTGTGATGGTCTTTACATGGCTCAAAATTTAGTGCTACTTTTAGGCTCAAAATGTTTTTTTGTAATATATTTTTGTGCGATGTTCTGTTAATTCAGCATGAATGTAGAATAACTGCTGCATGTTATGTTAAAAGAGAAGTTAACCTGTACTTTAATCGCATGGTTACAATTGACTACCCATTTTTGGGTGGAGATCCCCTTTTAAAGTCTATTTTGTGGCATGCTTCAATAAAGAACTTTTAAACAAAGTCCCAGGAGTGCGCTGCTATATTAAGGCACGCTTTGTATAAGATATCTGTATGCTTTTAATGTTGGGTCCAACACTAGCATGTGCCATTAATTCAATAGTGGAACTTTCTCTAATAACTATACACTAGAGAAAGTTCCACTTTCTCCCAACACACTGCCATTTAGTGTATAACTTGCCATAAGTTATACACTAAATGACAGTGTGTTGGGAGTTTCCTTAAATGAGAAGGATCTAGGGGTCTTTGTAGATAACAAGTTGTCTAATTCTGGGCAGTGTCATTCTGTGGCTACTAAAGCAAATAAAGTTCTGTCTTGCATAAAAAAGGGCATTAACTCAAGGGATGAAAACAGAATTTTGCCTCTTTATAGGTCCCTGGTAAGGCCTCATCTGGAGTATGCAGTTCAGTTTTGGACTCCAGTCCTTAAGAGGGATATAAATGAGCTGGAGAGATTACAGAGACGTGCAACGAAATTGGTTAGAGGGACGGAAGACTTAAATTATGAGGGTAGACTGTCAAGGTTGGGGTTGTTTTCTCTGGAAAAAAGGCGCTTGCGAGGGGACATGATTACACTTTACAAGTACATTAGACCTTTTTACCCATAAAGAGGATCATCGTACCAGAGGCCACCCCTTTAGACTAGAAGAAAAGAACGTTCATTTGAAGCAACGTAGGGGGTTCTTCACAGTCAGGACAGTGAGGTTGTGGAATGCACTGCCTGGTGATGTTGTGATGCTGATTCAGTTAATGCCTTTAAGAATGGCTTGGATGATTTTTTGGACAGACATAGTATCAAAGGCTATTGTGATACTAAGCTCTATAGTTATAGGTATGGGTATATAGAATTTAATTAAAAGTAGGGAGGGGTGTATGTATGGATGCTGGGTTTTCATTTGGAGGGGTTGAACTTGATGGTCTTTGTCTTTTTTCAACCCAATTTAACTGTGTAACTATGTAACTGCAGAGCAGTTGATTGTAGGCAGTAGGTTATTGTGTGTTAAAAGCCCAGCAGAAGCCAGTTTCCCTTTCTCAAATATAGTCTGTAGGAATCTGAAGAGTTCGGTAGTTTATCTCTCAGGCAATCACCACATCTGGACACACTCATAATGCTCAAACTCAGAAGACAGATTTATTTGCAAGGTGCACCAAACTGCAGATTTAGCAATACGCCAAATCAGACAGGTCTGGACAGAGAATTCTGCCCTTCACACTTTGATTTTATACCCAGATCAAAACTTCAACATTTTTAGATTACCCATTTTACTTGAATCAATCTTATCGGTCATCTTAATTTTAATTTTATGTCGCATTTTATTATTGTTAAAGGGATACTGTCATGGGAAAAAAATGTTTTTTCAAAATGAATCAGTTAATAGTGCTGCTCCAACAGAATTCTGCACTGAAATCCATTTCTCAAAAGAGCAAACCGATTTTTTTTATTCAATTTTGAAATCTGACATGGGGCTAGACATATTGTTAATTTCCCAGCTGCCCCAAGTCATGTGACTTGTGCTCTGATAAACTTCAATCACTCTTTACTGCTGTACTGCAAGTTGAAGTGATATCACCCCCTCCCTCCCCCCCCAGCAGCGAAACAAAAGAATAATGGGAAGGTAACCAGATAACAGCTCCTTAACACAAGATAACAGCTGCCTGGTAGATCTAAGAACAACACTCAATAGTAAAAACCCATGTCCCACTGAGACACATTCAGTTACATTTAGAAGGAAAAACAGCAGCCTGCCAGAAAGCATTTCTCTCCTAAAGTGCAGGCACAAGTCACATGACCAGGGGCAACTGGGAAATTGACAAAATGTCTAGCCCCATGTCAGATTTCAAAATTGAATATAAAAAAAATCTGTTTGCTCTATTGAGAAATGGATTTCAGTGCAGAATTCTGCTGGAGTAGCACTATTAACTGGTGTGTTTTGAAAAAAACATGTTTTTCCATGACAGTATCCCTTTAAGCATCATTTGTTACAAAGCAGATTTTTATGCTTTAGCTTGTCTAGACATAACTTCTCCTTTTTCTTATATGATTTATTGTCTGAATTCTAGGAGCTTTTTATGTACCAAACAAAACAATTTCAGTTCCTATAACATTTTGTTACACTAGCAAGCAAGAATTTTAATCTTAACCCATTACTAGGCAACTTTGTCAGCTTGACCTGGCTTGAGGCCCAGTTAGTATATTCAATCTTACCAGATCTGTACCATATCTAGCTCATTACTGGCTATAACACATTCAATCTAGTTCTTGCACCATAACAACACAGATAGACCAAAGCTTGTTTTTACATAACATGACACAGTTTTTATTTTAATGGAGTAAGGTGGTGTAGTAATATAGTAGAGTCATATGGTGGACCATCTGAGCCAAAAGTCTAGGTTAAGCTTTGCACCATCTTTATTTTACAACAATGTTGCTTCTCTGATTTTACATGGCCTAGGAATGTTTTTTTTCATTCATAATATTGCTCATGTTTGCTTTATGAAAGGCCAAAGCCTCTCCAAATTTTTTCTACAGTCAGATGATTGTCTGAGACAGTTCCAGGGAACCCTGTATTCCTGAGTATGACCTTCTTGTCATCCAGGGAGATTCATTGCTTTTATTTCTCGGGAATCCAGTCTTCTAGTTTTATTGATTTGCACCCTACTGGTTTATTAGTTAACTTACATATCACTTGTCTGGGACCAGCTTTATTTTGTGGGTGGTAAGGCATCTCTGAACCCCAACGCAGAAGACAGCAGTGCTGAGTTTAGTTTGTACCTTGGCACTTTGTTTCCGGATTGTGGAAAGAAATCCGAGTAGGACGAGCAAATCCACAGGTAGGTTCATTGACTCCAGGTAAAACTGACCCAAAGTGTATGAATTAGATTGGGACCTTAGACTCTGTTAGGGACTGATATGAATGATAATCTTTAAAATGCTGTGTAAATGTGTTGGCACTATACCAATAAAGAATAATAATCTGTCTCATACCTGGGCTCAGATTGCTGCGCTTCTGTCAACAATTGAACCTTTGGTTCGTTCACGGAGAGGATAATTCATCTTACACTATTGTTTATCTGTGCTCTGTTAGATACATGTCTGGAAGTTGTAATTAATCATGACTAGACATTAACTTTCACTATTAGCAGGAAACAAACACCTCTCTGCATATTAACACTCATGACTTTTTTTTAATATATAGTTAATTTGTAGAAAACTTCCAGATAATAAAAAGCATGCTTCCATTAAGTTTTGTAAAGGGAACATTTAATTATTTAGAAAAAAAAGTAAGAGATTTTTGGACACGTGAAGCATTTTTTAAATTGTATGATTGTCCATTTAGTTCTTTAAAGCTTTTGTCACATTTTTAGCCACTGAGTTTTTTGAGAGGTTATATGGACTTAGAATTTTGATCCATTTCTAGAGTGGTTTAAAGAACTACAAGTGTTTGGTGCTTTGTGAAATAAATCTTAGAGCATGCTGTCTTGAGCTTTAGCCAGTCCCCTGTGGGAGTGAGAGCACCACAAGCTGAAAGATGAAGATAATTTTATTCTAATGTTAATGAGTCACATTATATGAAAATTTGATCCATCCTGTAAAAAATAAGCCAGGCTTACTCAATGGGCTAACCTAAGCACTTGAGATTGTGGGTTGTCCATCAATTACCAACATAGAGGTAATTGGGTTGCTCAAAGTCTTCAGATGTTCCTATATAGTTGGATTATTTTTTTTTGCATTGCAAATATGTTTCCTTGTTAGCTTTGCTTGTTGGGCTAGATAGGGTTCAACATTGACCTTATTGACTATCTGTCTTAATAACTTTAGAGGCTTATCAATATGTTAAATGACCATTAAATCAATTATCATCTATCTGTAGATGACAGCAACTCCTAAAAAAAAATTGGCCATAACCTGGCAGTTCCTAAAGTGAGGTTTATCTTAGGTCCTGTGAGCTACATAAGAGGTTTGAGAAGGTACAATAACCTCTTTGACCTAAGTAACATCCAGTGGTAGTACAGGCCATTTGTAGCAGATGCTTTCTCAGCCCAGGTGGAATAGGCTATACTTTGTAAGCTTAGCTAGAGGCAATTAAATTCTCTAATAGCTTACTTGTGAGGTGAGTGAGTCAGCTAGGTTTTATATATAAAATATTAGCAATTTTAAAAATTAAAATGGACTATCCTTCACATGCGTGAATTACAAAAGTCAAGGGGCAAGAGGGGGAACATGCTCGGGGAAGTACCAGGTATATATTTACCACTGGCTTTTAATGAATCAGGCCTTGTTTCCATGTGTCTGTGTTCCCTTGATTGAGAATTAATGGTGGCATATAGCGTAGCTTAAAAAAAATCAGTTTTGTAGGCAATATTGAATAAGCGTTGAGCTAAAAGTTAAAATCTTTAAAAAGACTTGTTCATTGGAGCTCCCTATAGATCTGCTATGGTCTCTCCTTGTCCGTGAAGGGTGAGTGTTTTCCCAATTGTCTCTGCCAGTAGTAGAGGGACAGCCAATCACAGACCTGCAATCAGACACGCAAATACAGGCTTCAGTTCCCTATCAGGTCAGTCTAGCTGCTGATTAGTTCCTGTCTTATAGTGCAGTTTGATGAGTTCCCTGCACAGCCTGGGAAATGAGGCAGCAGGAAGTGGAACAGATGGGCAGGGCTAGTTGCTGCTTGCAGAAACCAACCTAAAACACTTTATTTATTTTTAAGCACGCTCCTTCTATATTTAGACGATGTGCACTGACACTTTAATTTCCATTATATTCCATAACTTGCCCCCTCTAATTGCCATGAACTACGCATGCCAGCAACGTGAATATTCCTGGTAATATAGAATTCTTCTGGAGAGCCGTGTGGCTCACGTACATTGTGTAGGAAGCAGACAAGGATTCTGCAAATAGAAATACTAAATCTAGACGCTGGTGTTATCAGCATTGTACTTGGCTAACATTTTATCAATAGATAGTATCAAAGCAATTTGCCTCCACAGTCTAGTGCTGATTGCTGCAAGAGGCTGTGACAAAAGGCAGTTTAATGAGTAAAAAGGAAAGGAAATGTACAGAGAGAATGGGGGAAAAGCTGATTCTGGAATTAAAGAAAAAGGGAATATTCGGGTCAGTGGTGCCAGAGGATAAAGAATATCTAAATTGATAAACAGCATGTTCTCTTAAATGTTATTTCAGATTCATCTGCACATTTTTTTTGGTGCCAGAGTTTCACAAAGCAAGTCCATAGCAAGTTATGCCCCTGTCTCAGCAGAGAAACCATTTAACTTGGTAATTACAATGTTTAACAGCAATCAGGAGGGATTCAGTTATGGATTTTCTAGAGAAGCATTTAATTCTGTTTTTCTCCTTTCTACTTTCTTTATTCTTCTCTCTGTATTCTCCTCTCATGGCAGGCTTTATTAAAACGGTGATCCGTCATATCATATATTATATCTGTCCTATGCAACTCTAATTGTACTCCTGATGGACTTCTTTAACTTTAGTTGTCATCTTCCAAGGGACTGGTAGCATGAAGGACCTTCTTTGGTACAAGCTAGCAATTTGGTCCTCATTCTTCTTTAGGAAAAAGTTGCATTTTCATTATTCATGCAAACCATTTTGTTTTTGTAAAGTGCCAATATAAGCATAAGCCCAATAAATATGCCAAATTCTGGAAAATGTTCTACTTGTTTGAATTTTAAACATATCTGTACTTTTGTTTTTATTTGGTGCAGTAAAGAACAAGGTATAACTAAAATGAGTTTAATTTCATTCTATTGCTGAATGAATGTGATTACTAGTGATGTGTGAGTCAGCAATTGGTGAACTCATGATGACACTTCCAGGAGCCAAAGTCTACTCATAGGTGTGGAGCACAGTCATGTCTGTTACTGCACAAACGATTTGCACCACCCACCGTGGAAAGCAAAGGTCTTAGAATCCATCTCTTCACAATAGAACTAGGTATGGAAGGGGTTGCATTACCCTGAGCCTAAGGGTGTTGGAAAATTGTTCTTATGGGTATCATTTTTATTAAATTTATTCTATGGAATCGGGTATGTCTATATTGAAATAAAAAATACATATATATATATTTGAAGGTTCGTATAGTATTTATGCACCTTTTCTACATAAGCCAACTGAATGAGCTCCGACTGAGTATATTTTCCTGTACAGGTATGGGACCTGTCATTCAGAATACTCCAGGCCTGATGTTTATAAGATATGATATTTATATGATAAAACTAATTTTATTTTTTATGGCCTTGAGTTTTTTTCGTGAGCATTCTCAAGGGAAGCTCAGCAACTTCTGGAGACAGGCAGGTTGCTTGCCCGCTTTGCTTGAAGAGAAGCCTGTATTCTAGGGAAAGCCTTAACAGAATTTCCTGCGTGGCCCAGTTCTGTCTAGTTTAATAAAGGCTCGTTACCTCGGGCAGTATTTCTTTCTTCCTTCATGTACAACCCTTTTAAATAATCAAGGTGAGACAAGCCAGGGCTCTCTGTTCCCTTCAGTGCTTACAATATCCAGACAGCTAATCAGCCATTGAGCTTATATCTGAGAATGTATAATGTGCTTGTGTATAATGTATGTATATGGAGCAAATTTAGCTGACACCATTCCGATTAGTAAATTGGTAACATTACAGATTCAGTCGAAGTGCATTCTCAGCATAATTCTCTTATGTGAGTAAAAACTGTAACTGTACATAATAGCCTCAGATTGGATGAACCATGATGAACTATATTCAGTGTTCTTGGTCACACTAGTTGAAGCAGTCCTAGAAAATTACAGCTTCTTACATTTACTGTATTTTACAGGGAATGTACCTGTATGGGAGTGCAAAGGAGTTGTTAGTAGAGGTTGTTAAGTAAATGTTTAGTATAATGTAGAGAGTGATATTCTGAGACAATTTGTAATTGGTTTTCATTTATTATTATTTGTGGTTTTTGAGTTATTTAGCTTTTTGTTCAGCAGCATTACCGTTAGCTATTTCAACAGTCTGGTTGCTAATGCCCAGCTTACCCTAGTAGCCATGCATTGCTTTGAATAAGAGACTGGTATATAAATAGAAAGATGAGTAATAAAAAGTAGCAAAAACAATACATTTCTAGCCTTACAGAGCTTTTTTTTAAGATGGGGTAAGCAACTCTCATTGAAAAGCTGGAAAGAGTCAGAAGAAGGCAAATAATTAAAAAAAACTATAGAAAATAATGAATACCAATTGAAAAGTTGCTTAGTATTGGCCATTCTATGATGCCCTCCATAATGTTTGGGACAAAGTCACATTTTTACAATTTAGACGTGATTAAAGTAAACATTTTTAATGTAAAGTTATTTGCATACATTTCAGTTTCGCCATGTAGAAATTAGATATTAGAAAACACTTTTTTTTATACAGTCACCTCATTTCAGGGCACCATAATGTTTGGGACAACTGACTTCACAGTGTTTGTGATTACTGTGTGGTGTGTCACATTGCTTTATTAGATACCTTGCGTCTACAATTTAGAGTCTGTAGTTACCATTGTTCAACAGGAGGAGAAAAGCTGTGCCAACAAAAGTCAGGGAAGCTGCTGTATTTTGAGGCTGAACAAGAATAAAACCATTAAAGACATTGGTCAAACCATAGGATGACTAAAATCAACTGTCTCTGTACTCCCAAAGGGACTGGTAGGCCAAGGAAGACCTCCAGTGCTGATGACAGAAGAATCCTCACTGTGGTAAAAAAAAAAAATCCTCCAATGCCTCAGTTCCAAAACACTCTTCAGGAGGCAGGGGTGTTTTTGTCAGACTACTATCCGCAGAAGACTTTATGAACAGAAATAGAGGCTGCAAGATGCAAGCCACTAGTTAGCCACAAAAACAAGATGGCCTGCATAATTCTGGAAAGAAAAAGGTGTTATGGACAGACAAAACCAAGATTAACCTGTATCAAGAGGACAGTGTGCAGACGAAAAGGAACTGCCCAAGATCCAAAGCATTCCAACTAATCTGTTAAATATGGCGGTGGGGGTGTTATGGCTTGGGCATGTATGGCTGCTACAGCTACTGTCACACTTATTTCCATTGATGATGTAACTGCTGATGGCAGTAGCACAATGAATTCTTAGGCATATAGAAACATCTTTTCTGCTTAAGTTCCAGTAAATGAATCTAAACTCATTGGACGACGCTTCCTTCTGCAACAAGATAATGATCTGAAATATATTGCTAAGACAACACGGGAGTATCTCAAAGCTAAAAAATGGAAAATCCTTGAATGGCCAAGCCTGTCACCTGATTTAAATCCAATTGAGCATGCCTTCAATATGCTGAAGAGGAAACATGCCCCTGAAACAAGCAGGAGTTGAAAGTGGTTGCAGTAGAGGCTTGGCAGAACATCAGAGATGTTACTCCACCTTGTGATGTCTATGAATCAAGGACTTCAAGCAGTCGTTGCATGCAAGGGATATCACTAAACATGACTGCTTTTCCTGTCTTTACCGGGCCCTCACTGGCTCAGCCTCACCCCTTTACCAGAGCAAAAACGAAATGGCTGCAAGCACTTCCAACCCTCAACGATGAGCGCTGGGAGGAAGCAACCTACACCATATACAGAGACCTAATATCTATTAGGGACAAAATAATCCAATTCAAATTCTTCTATCAAACTCAATTGCCACCTTCCTTCACCTGGCATGAGAATGTAGCCCACTACCTATTAAATAACCTAGACTTTCCTAACCTGTGCACACCTGAAACATGCTTATTAGGACTGGTTGAGAGCTACTTTCCCCTATACAAAACAAGGTCTCTCGCTAGGATCCTACTGTTCTATGCCAAAAAACTGATAGTTGCGAACTGGATGGGAAATACAGTACCTCCAATGCCCAATGGGTGAAGCTAGTCAATAAGATCCTTCCTGCCACCAAACTTACCTTTGAGGGCCGGGGATGTCCATCGAAATTTGTCCCTCTGGCTAGACATTCATACAATAGATGAAAATAACTAGAAACAAGTAGAACAACACCCAGTAGGTTTTCTGTTGATACTTTGCCCCCTGTAAAAACGGTGCGATCCTAGGCCCCTGACCAATTCCACATATGCTTTACTAATTACCAACTGTCTGCAATGTTTACTTGTACGATTTGGAAGCTAATGTACACCACTACCTTTGTTTTAACCTAATTGTTAAGTTAAAAACCTCAATAAAACAGAACCTTTTAAAAAAAAAAAAAAATGGTTCAATGAATTGTCTGTAAAGGTAATTGATTACTGTAAGGATCATACCATGCCATTCTTGCTTTATTGCACTACATCTCCCAGCATCCTCAGATGTTGATGTATGTGACATTATTACATTAACTCTGTTTAGATGGAAAATGTTGCTTGCACAATTAAACTCTGGAACATTCATCTCTGCTACAACTATTACAGTGCCGCGGAGGATAAATATTAAACTGTTTTGGTTGGATTGCCGACAGGCTCAGTCACTTTGGCAATCAGTCTTTCCTTTCGTTAATATTCCTCTGAAATGCACAATATTACTTACGCCATGGGTAGCATTGTTGTGGTCCATGGGAAATGCAAGGAGAAACAGCAAGAAATCAATTTTCCCTTGCATACTGCTAATCTGTATGCCACCATGCAATGGCTTTACCTCACTTTGTATTCTGAAATGTTTACATAAATATCAGATTTAATTACGCCTCTCCTGAAATTCACAGCTATGCTAAATAACTCATAGAGGCTTATTTCCAAATTTCTGCTGTGCCCTGTGAATGAAAATCTACATAGAGATGCAGTTTCACTAGGGTTTTGTTGGAAAATACAGCTTCAGTGGTTTTATACATTGCGGCCGATTGACAGTTAATGCAGTTCGGCAGAATCATGGCCACAGCAGGGGAATACCTCTGTTTTTATATTTACCTAATGGAGATATTACGATGCCCCATTGGCAAGTGATATGAATGTGAATATGCCAAATGTGTCGTTAGCCATTTTTAAGTATGTTATAGAAAAAGGTATTTAAAGATGTAAGCAATTGGTTTTGATTTTGTGCTTTGTGTTTTTTTTGTATTTTCCTGCAGATTCTCCCCCTGGTTGGAATTTTAATGATCCCATTTACCTGATCAACCAGTCAATGGTTTGGAAGTCATAATGGAAACTGGATAGGAGAGGCCATGTATAAAATGCAAAGTAACAATGGCAATAAAATATAGACACTCAGAAATGAACAGGGTTCAATGTCAGACTACGAGGGCAAAGACCAATTGAAAAGTTGATAAGAATTGGTCAATTTGTTCAGTGATTGTTGGACTTTTATCTTGGTTCAAGCCCTTGTTGCAGGACCATCTTTTGCTCAGGGTTCCTATTTTAGCTCATAACGAGTTTAAAGATAGAGGAAACGTGTATCAGCCCATCAGCTCAAAGAATATCAAACAAATGTTTATCCCAAACCTAATGGACATTTAAGGTGGGCTTTCTGCAGAGCAAATGGCCATTCTGCCCAGCCTTACTTGTCTTCAAGTTTGAGCCCAGTTACAAAAGAATGAGCAAAACTGCAAAAATCCCAATGTGGAAATTAGGCAGTCAAAAATAATTTTATTAGATTTACATGTCCTTAAAAAAAGCTCAATCTACGATTAAGTGCCTTGCAGCACAAATGCACGTCATTTTTAAACGACATTTAAATCTAATAAAATAATTTTACTTTATTTAGCCTTTCTGTGTTCCAACTCTACTGCAACTGTGTCTCAATTGTCATTCTGGGAACAAGCAACATCTTGTCATGTTGCCCTGCATAGAATTTACCAGAGAAACGTCATATGGGAAATGTGCCAGCCAGTCAGCTAAAGGACCAGACCGTGGCGCTGTTGTTTCTAATTTATTATAGTACCAGTTGAAAAAGTAAAGTAATGTAGATTTCAAAAGTGCCAAGAAGTGATGTCTGACCATTTTTGCCTTAAAGGAAAACTATACCCGCAAAATGAATACTTGAGCAACAGATGTTTATATCAAATTAAGTTTCATAGTAAAGAATCTTATCAAACTGGTGTATATATTTAAGTAAATATTGCCCTTTTACATCTCTTGCCTTGAACCATTTCGTGATGGTCTGTGTGCTGCCTCAGAGATCACCTGACCAGAAATACTGCAGCTCTAACTGTAACAGGAAGAAGCGTGGAAGCAAAGGACAGAACTTTGTCTGTTAATTGGTTTATGTGACCTAACGTATGGTTTGTTTGGTATGTTTGTGTGCACCGTGAGTCCTACGATCCCAGGGGGTGGCCCTTATTTTGTTAAAATGGCAGTTTTCTATTTATGATTACCCAATGGCACATACTATTAAAAAAGTATATTATGATGAAAATGGTTTGTTTACATGAAGCAGGGTTTTACGTATGAGCTGTTTTATGCAATATATTTTTATAAATTGCTTGTTTCCTTTAATTTCTTTGAGGGGTTATGGTTCCTCCAAATCTGTATCTGCATTTTGTGCGCAGGGAAGTCTATGATGTCTTGGCTATGTGTGAAACTGAAGCTGTGGTTATTAATGAGTCACTGAGGATGCTTTGTAACCTATTCCTTTAGGTGGAGTTCATTTATTGATGCAGATAGGACATGATTTGATTTATGCCAAAAAAGATTTGGACCTCAGACAACATCTTCATGGTGTCCAGCTTAATTAGAATGGGCTCTGCTTGATTTATTGGCTAATGGCTAATATTAAAGACAAGCACTGCTCTGGATTTCTTGGGAGTCACCTATACTGAATAATTTTCAAAGCTTGGCATGAGACTGGTGCTTTGGCAATTTTCGTGAGTTGGCGCATGCGCATTTGTCATGAAACAGAAAATTGCTCCAACTGCTCCAATTGTTTTGCCTCCAATAAGGATTAATTATATATTTGTTTGGATCAAATACAGGTATGGGTCCTGTTTTCCAGAATGCTTGGGACCTGGGGGCTTCCAGGTAATGGATCTTTCTGTACTTTGGATCTTCATACCTTAAGTCTACTAAAAAAATCATGTAAACATTAAATAAACCCAATAGGCTGATTTTGCTTCCAATGAGGATTAATTATATCTTCGTTTAGAACCAGTATAAGCTACTGTTTTATTATTACAGAGAAAAGGGAAATCATTAAAAAAATTGGATTAGTTGGATAAAATGGAGTCTATGGGAGATGGCCATCCTGTAATTCAGAGCTGTCTGCATAACAAATCCTGTACCTGTATTTGAATCACAGTTCAACGGTTCTTTTTGAGGATGATAGTGTCAGTGACCCTAACTGCAGTATTTATAGTCTGTTAATCCTGGGGTTGCTCATTTTCTGTTGAGCCAAAAGCCTAAAACGGATAAAAATTGATTAAAGTGAATAAAATCACTGAGTAAGATTACATATGATATTTAATTCTTTAGCTAACTGATGAAAATTGTCGACTTCCTGTAATATATGTAGATTTGTATTCTAATTATCACCTTTAAATCATTAGTTTAAAGGTCAATTAAAAATCCCTATTAAATTTGACTGTAATTCATGGCCTTCTTTATGAACCATATTGGTGCATACAGTGGCGTAACCATAGAGGAAGCAGACCCCGTAGTCGCAGGGGGGGGGGCGGACTGTGGGCTAAAATTGTTTTTTTTTGTTTTTTTTTTGAAAGGGGCCAGGCACTCTAATTACGCCACTAGGTGTATATTTTAGAGTCTCATTTGCATGGTTTCTGTGCTGTTTCTCATGGATGATGGAGAGGAAATGGAGATTTGGCTAGAAGTAGGGATAGGAAGAAGGTGGGTTCATACAGATGAGGGGTGAAGCGGAAAGGAAGTGTGAGAGGGCACATTGATCACGGAAGGAGTGGAGAGAGCATGGAGGACAGTGAAACAGCTGTTTTAGTGGGGTGAGGATTGGTGCAAATTTTGCACCCAGGTCTATAGCCTTTAGTTGAGAGTTTTTAGTAAGGCATTTGTGTTTGTTTATTCAATAAATAAACTTTTATGTGTGTGATGATGGGGTCCAATTAGGTGCCACATACATAGGCTTACCACTCTTCTGGCCTAAGGCTCAGGGCTTGGGCACCCGGGCCCCTGACTATACTTGGCGATTCCGCAAATGATCTCATGCTGCATTTTTCAATGTTTACATTTTAAATCCTTGTTTCAAGGATACTCAGTTTTGTATAAATGGCAACTTTCTGGCACTTGCTGCTTTATCTGGCCTTACCTAGCCAAATGCTTAACAAACAGAAGGTCATTTTCAGTGCTCATTGCTCAGAATTGACTGTCCATTATTATTTACGAAGTATCTTTTAAGAATGATCGCTTTGCCCTCCAAATAGGTTTTATGTAATTCTTATTCACATAGAGGCACATTATCTGATTTCTGTGTTGTGGAATATGAGTGACTTATGACTGTCTGTGTGCTCTTATCTTTCTGGTGCTCAGTTCTAGTCATTGCTGAAAAGACACAGAGGGAGTTTGGAAAAGTACAGAAATATTAAAATACCATTCTCATCTTGAGTTTTAGCACTTTGCAAATGTATGTTTTGTCCTGATTTGACTGATTTAAATTTTAGGCATGCTTCAGCAAGTCCACTTTAATCTTCCTGCTTAAGCATTCAGTCTGTATTAAGCCATCCATTCACAAGACAGGGCATGATTCCTGTGTGGCACACTGAAACTGTTAATTGCCATCCCTTCTACTGGGAATTACTTCTTTTAATACAAGAACATGATTGAGTTGATGCGGTTTCAGGTCAGAAGGGTGGTCCATCAGAAAATAAGGCATACTGTTTGCCAACCAGGTTTTTAGCTTAAGCAGTCAAATCTCTCCGTGTAGGGTCTATGTAGGGTAGGGGGTAGGCATACTGTTTGCCAACCAGGTTTTTGTCTTTTTGTCTCCGATCAGTGTGCAATTCCTCAAAATATTAGTGTGAAAACCCCACACATGTACCTGGTCAACTTACTGACAAAGCTTTGTGAATGTGTTTGTTGGCTTGCTCAAGTATAAATCCTGGAGCAAGTGTCCCAAACCTTTTTTTTTTTTTTTTACCTGTGAGCCACATTCAAATGTAGAAAAAGTTGGAGAGCTAAATAAGAATAGAAAAAGTTCCTGGGGTGCAAAATATGGATGTTGATTGCTATTGGTAGCCCCCATGTGGCATGTCAAACTACAGGAGGCTCTATTTTGCAGTCCATCTGGTTTTTATGCATCCGAAACTTGTCTAGAAGCCAGGAATTAAAAAAATAAGCACCTGCTTTGAGGCCACTGAGAGCAACATCCAAGGGGTTGGTGAGAGACGTTGCTCATAGGCCATTGGTCACTTTCCTAGAACAACTGGACTTGCTGAGTAATCAATCTGAGCAGCTTCTTTAGTTCATTTGAACTTATCCTGGATGAATGAAAACCTTCATAGATAACACAAAGTAAAGGAAGCTTTTGCAGCAAAGTCAAGAGTGGACTGAATGTTCTTTAGAAGCTCAGTGATTCTTGATAGTTTTTTCATAGTTGTTTTCATGTCCGGCTACATGTCTAATTGTTCTTACTTGCTAGGCATGCTGGCATATATTAATGGTAATTCAATCAAGATATGCTATGTCCAAGGGCTACTAGGCAAAGCTCGTGTTTGGCTTTTTTAAATGGTTGTAGCTAGGTAGCCTTGGAGAATATGGCAAAATTGGCAAGGCAAAAATGAATCGGCCAATAACATCCTCATAGAAGCTAAACAGCTGCCCATGTCTAATTGTTAGCAGGTGCAGTGGTATACATAATTAAGCTAACGGAAAACTATAATGGATCAGCTTTTATTAGGAATGGTGTTCAATCTGAATTGCAGGCCTTTTGTACATTGAAGCCAATAGAAAGAACTGCCTTGGATCTTTATAGCAAATTCTGGATAACTAAATGAAGCTCTGGATGGAATGCTTGACTTTCTGGGTTGAGGTCCCTTCTGCAATCAAGTTTTGGGTGCGGCCCCATTTACTATATTCGTAAATCTATTACCTCCTTGGGAACTAACCACTACGGTTCTGTCGTTTCAGTGGTATCCAAGACTGTGAATAAATATCTCTAAATTGTACCCTAATGGGGCTTCAGGCTGGGGCCTCTCTTACACTGATTTAAGAACACCCCAAAGTCTGGGAAACGTTGGTTCAGAAAACAACTAATAAAGTGTTCCTGTCCTTGTGTATTTTGGTCGCAGATCAGTTTGTTAAATTAAGCCATTAGACTGAAACTGCCCTAATTTGAGCCTTAATTAACCCTAGGCAGTTGCAATGTCTTCTGGAACTCTGCGGGTAATAATGTCCATCTCCAACTAACCAGGGTTATTTAAATGGTAATTCTGCTTCAGTTCAATTAGCAGAGAAACTTGCATGCATTTGCCGTTTTTTTCGGAAACTGTAGCTTAAGTACATTTTCTCCTCTCTGAATTTTGCAGCATTCATAAATTATATGACAGGCTATTTAAAGGAGAAGGAAAGGCTAAAAGTAAAGTAAGCTTTATCAGAAAGTTCTATATAAATACACCAGTAAACCATCTAAGTAATACTGCTGAGTTCTCTGTAAAAAAGAAACACAGCATTTACTTCTATTGTGTACACATGGATTTCTGTATCAGACTTCCTGTTTTCAGCATAAAAATCCAGGGCAGGACTTGAGCATGCTCAGTTTGCTCCTCTCCCCTCTCTGCTCTAATCTGAGCCCAGAGCAGGGAAACTTAGGTAGGAAGTGATGTCACACCAAGTGAATATGGCAGCTGCTATCCTAAACAGACAGAGTGTCTAGAGCCGTTTACTCATTTATGGTAAAGCATTCCGCAGAATAACTAATGTTATAGCTTGCATTATTGTAGCTAATCTATTAACAATAAACTGCTTCGGTACCTTTCCTTCTCCTTTAAAATCTCTTTAATTTCAACTGGATCCGTGGGTGTAGCCATTTTTTTCCTTTTTTGATGTGTGTGTTCTTAGAGCAGGAAGTTCCAATTTGCAACTGTGTCTCTGAGTAATATCCATCATTGTGTTATGCAGTACTCCTACATTAAGTTGAGGGGTGTTACATTTTTAGTGTCCTCATTGAACACTGCTTCCTCAAAGATTCTGCGAAGCTAGAGCTTGTTCTGTCTCCCAATACATTTATTTAAAATGTATTAGACTGTATTAATCACATTCACTGGTTACTATGGGTTACCGGGCAGCAGAGCTGTGGAGTCGGAAGCAATTTTGGAGTCGCCAAAAATGTACAGACTCAGATTCCTAACAACCTTCGATACAAGCGCTGAAAATAATCAAATCTGTTTCAAGAACTTTTATGAAGGAGGAAATAGGAGAAGCAATTCTATTTCTAAGAACAATACTTTAGTTCATTTTGGATTGTATTTAACAGCTATTATACAGCTATATGATAGGTTCAAATAATATATAAGCTGTTTTAGGTTTTCCAAATTTTTTTGGTTTACGTAGTTTAACTTTGATTTTGTTTTAGAATTACGCAAGGATGTGTTTTATACTTTTGAGCTTTGACATTGATAACATGCCTTGTATGTTGTGTACTTAACTTGTTTTAATCAACATGAAAAAATACATTAGTATATTAAAGGAACAGTAACACTAAACAATTAAAGCTGTGTGTTTGCTTCAAAAAGACTAAAGGCCGAGTGCTTTTATACAGATCATGGAACTCCGAGGTTACTTCTAATATCCTCATTTTCCAACAACGGTACATTATTTATTATAATACACATGTTTTAGTGAGTCATGTGACAAAAACTACTCACCGTTTATAACTGATAACATCAGTAGTCACCATTTATAAGGATATAATTTACAGGATATTCATGGCTTTTGTGTATTATATAGTGAATAAAGTACCCCCTCTTGTAAATTATAAGGATATTAAAGTTACCGTGGAGTTTCATGGAACCCCGAGGTAACTTCTAATATCTAGGGATGCACCAAATCCACTTTTTTGGATTCGGCCGAACCCCCGAATCCTGTGTGAAAGATTCGGCCCGAATACCGAACCAAATCCGAACCCTAATTTGCATATGTAAATTAGGGGTGGGAAGGGGAAAACATTTTTTATTTCCTGACAAAAAGTCACGCAATTTCCCTCCCCGCCCCTAATTTGCATATGCAAATTAGGATTTGGATTTGGTTCGGCCGGGCAGATAGAGTTAGCCGAATCCGAATCCAGCTGAAAAAGGCCGAATCCCGAACCGAATCCTGGATTCGTTGCGTCCCTACTAATACCCTCATATTTTTATTGGGGGTACTTTATTTATTATAATACACAAATTTCAGTGAGTCATGTGACAGAAATGACATCATATAATTTACAAGATATTCATGGCTTTTGTGTATTATAAGGATATAATTTACAGGATATTCATGGCTCTTGTGTATTATATAGTGAATAAAGTACCCCCTTTTGTAAAATATAAGGATATTATAAGTTACCGAGCAGTTTCATGACCATATAAAAACACGAGGCCGAAGGCCGAGTGTTTTTATACAGGTCATGGAACTCCAAGGTAACTTCTAATATCCTCATATTTTGCAACTGGGGGTACTTTATTTATTATAATACACAAATTTCGGTGAGTCATGTGACAGAAATGACATCAGAACTCACCGTTTATAACTGATGACATCAGAACTCACCGTTTATAAGGATATAATTTACAGGATATTCATGGCTCTTGTGTATTATCTTATGTCAGTTATTTATATATATATATAAAGTGCAGACATATTCTATACAATGTTGAACCTAAGAGATAACAAAACATTAAACAAACTATAATTATTCTTTCTCTGGCTATTCCACCAGAACCAATATTGTTCAGCATTTGACAGACCATTTGTATGATTGTGATCAAATGCTATGCATACATGACAAATATACACAGAACATACACTGAGCAAAGAGTTTTACATGCTTTTAGGATATGATTCTCTTCAATGAGCTTTATTTATTCTCCCTCTATAGAGGCACTGGATTTAGGCAGCATTTTTGGATTAATGCTCAATGCCTCAGTTTTTCAGTGCACTAAACTGCTGAACCAAAATGGATGTGACTCATGGAAATACATTCAGTTTCGTGGGAAGTTAAGCCTTTATAAATTCTTTGTACTGGTCATTGGTCACCCTTTTGGGGACTGACGACATTTCATCTGATATTAAGCTCCAGTTTATTTCCCCAACTGACATATTTCCTTTTGTGAAGGAACAGACCTTTTGAAAAAGGCGTCAAATAAATCTGTGTGACTTCAAGGTAAATAGGATTAATGGCTTTGCTGCCTTGGCACGCATTCCTTGGGCATGATCACTGGCACTAAGTCTGCGTATGTGTGTCTACACACTAATATTATTGCTCTGTATACAGAATGTCACCCCAAAATGAAATGATTATAGAGTTTAGTGCTAGCAGAGGTGAGTAGTAATGAAGGGATTGGGGACACCCCCTCCCAATATGTTATCACTTGGAGAACTAAAGCTTAAAGGGGAACTTCAGCTTTCAAACCAAAATTTGATAAAGAGGCCCACATAACACAGAAACTCCGTTACCTGTTTCTTCAAAAAGTATGAATAAATTCAATTTTCTTTGCTGAAATCCAGTTGTTTAACAGTTCTCTTTCTGCTTCATTTGAAATCCTGGCAGGGAAGGAGGGACTACAACACTGATGTTATAAATTATAACAACTTCTCCACAATTTACAGAAAATCACATGTGCAGGGAATTGTGGGGTTTGGAGGATGCAGACTGAGGACAGATGGCTGCTGATACAAAGTAACAGTAGTCAGTCAGCTCAGCAAAGTAGTCAGACAGATCAGCAGGAGAGCAGGGGCTAGGCTTAGAGGCTCAGAAACCATTAAAAATCATGAAAAGTCTGCATATTTTTTAATTGATGTATACTGCAAAGTTGCTTGAAATGTTGTTTACTTTTCGAAAAGCTTAAATTATGTTGGTGTGGAGTTCCCCTTTAATAAAGAATTAGGGTAGAAATGCTGCACACTATAATTTGGGGTTCTGTACCAAGGCAGCCACAAAGGTTTAAAAATTAAGATCTATACCTCTAAATATGTTTCCAGTATCTCCCCATCTTTTTTTCTATTAATTAAATAGTACTTGTTCTGTGCTGCTGTCAGTTACTTGAGTTTAGGGAGCTACTAACAATATACTGTATATATACAGTAAAATATAAACTTCAATAATACAAGAATAATTAATAATTCAGATTATTATAATATGGCAGCTCAGAAAGTAGTTTGTATCAGAAATTAATAATCATGCCTGTAGTATCACCTTCTCTAAATTTAACTTCTCATCAGCTGCCCAGAAACCACTGTGCGTTGTTACGGTGACACTCCCAGCAAAATCCAAGATGTTGACCCCCTGTGCACAACTTTAAAGGCCTAAATTATTACTGTCATAGAGATGCTGAACCTTTAGGCCAATGTAGTAGGTTTAGTGTGTAAAATTTCTAACCGTATTTCGTTTTAGTATTTAGTTCTCTCTTAAGTACCCTACCAATATCTGGCTTTGAGGCTACTAATGGAAAAATCATTTTGTTTATAAATGGATAAACTGTACTAAAGTGGATTGTTTAACTAGGAATCCTTAGGTGTGGTGCAATTGGGAGTGATAATGGGGTATTTTACTTGTTTTGTAAAGATTGGATAAACTGTACTAAAGTGGATTGTTTAACTAGGAATCCTTAGGTGTGGTGCAATTGGGAGTGATAATGGGGTATTTTACTTGTTTTGTAAAGATTGGTCCAATTGACTGAAGGATCACTGTGGGGTTATAAGGGAGGGACTAAGTAGGAGTGTGCTGGGATATGAGTCCCAAGAATGTCACAACATATATCTGGGTAACATAAACCGTTTTTTGTTTGTCTGGGTTAACAGTTTTGTTTGTCCTCAACTTCCAAGGGAGATGAAAACTAAACGTAACATGAAAAAGTGTCTTAGCTGACCAGTAAACTATGGGCCTAAAGCTGGGCTTTACAGGTATTGGCTCCATAATCCGGAAACCCGTTATCCAGAGATCTCCGAATTACAGAAAGGTTGTCTCCTATTGACTCCATTCTGTCTAAATCAAATTTTTTTAAAAATTATTTCCTTTTTCTCTGTAATAATAAAACAGTACCTTGTACTTGATCCCAACTAAGATATAAGTAATCCTTATTCGATTCATAACCAGCCTATTGGGTTTATTCAATGTTTACATGATTTTCTAGTAGACTTAAGTTATGAAGATCCAATTATAGAAAGATCAGTTACACAAAAGCCCCAGGTCCCAAGCATTCTGGATAACAGGTCACATACCTATTCACTCTATGTGTTTGATCTATACACCCTTATATTGTACATTGCTGTGGAATATGTTGGGGCTTTATAAATGCGTTAATAATAGTACAGGTATGGGACCTGTTATCCAGATTGCTCGGGACCTGGGGTTTTTACGAATAATGGATCTTACTGTAATTTGGATCATACCTTAAAGGGCATGTAAAGGCAAAAAAATAAAATCCAATTATTACTTTCTTTAATGAAAAAGAATCTCCAATATACTTTAATAAAAAAAAAAGTGTACCGTTTTTATAAGAAACCTGACTGTATGCAGTGAAATTCTCCCTTCATTTACTGCTGTGGATAGGAATTGTCAGACGGCCCCTAACTGCTGAGCAGGGAAACAATCAAACTTATGAACAGCAGGGGGAGCCCCCGCCTTACTTCCCAGCCATGCAGAACTCAAGCAGCTTTGTTTATGACGATCCCTAAGCAGCCCAGGCCACACTGAGCATGTGCACAGTCTTGGTCTTGCAAGGATGTTTAACAAAGTTACAAGATGGTGACCCCCTGTAGCCAACTTTGAAAGCATAAATTATTTGTTTGATTAGGCTTGTGGTGCAGTAAGTTCATGTTTATATTTAGTATACAAAATACAGCATTTCTAGCCTTTTTCTATTTTAGACTTTACATGCCCTTTAAGTCTACTAGAAAATCATGTAAACATTAAATAAACCCAATAGGCTGGTTTTGCTTCCAATAATAATTAATTATATCTTAGATAAAGTGCAATGTACTGTTTTATTATAACAGAGAAAAAGGAAATAATTTTTAAAGAATTGGATTATTTGCATAAAATGTAGTCAATGGTACATTCGGAGCTTTCTGGATAACTGGTCCCATATCTGTACTGGTATAGCAGCCATTATCCGGAAACCCATTATCCAGAAAGCTCTGAATTACGGCAAGGCCATCTCTCATAGACTCCATTTAAAGAAAATAATTCTAATTTTTACTTGATTTCCCTTTCCTCTCTAAAAAATGTAACCGTATAGTAAATCCAAACTACCGGTAAGCTGCGTGAATCTATATTGGTGGCAAAATAATCTTATTGGTTTATGTAATGTTTAAATGATTTAAATGATTTACTAAGATATTGAAAAGGTCCCTTATCCGGAATACCCCAGGTCCCAAGCATTCTGGATAATAAATCCTCTACCTGTAATAATAATAGGCATTAAATAACCCAACCAATTCAATGGCAGAGCAGAGGAAGTGGGAGATGGATTAATATGATGTTACACAGCTAATGTGCAGCAATATTTTTCTTGGAATTAAAGGATTTTTTTCTGAGAACAGGAGGAGAATGGAAAAGGTGTGCGCACCCATGTAATGAGAAATGCGATCGATTAGTTTCCTGTATCGGGCTGGCCCGAGGAAGCAGTGCTTTCATTGATAAATATATTTCTGCTTCCTTTTCAATGGTGCTCAAGACTAATGAGTAATGGGATCAATTTGTTTCCTGTACGGGGCTGGCCCGAGGAAGCAGTGCATTCATTGATAAATATATTTCTACTTCCTTTATAATGCTGCTGAAGAAATATATGCAAATCTTCTGCTAATTAGGTTTAAAAATTCCATTTCATGGGATAATCAGACTTCAAAAAACTCAATTTTATTTTTAATCAGATTTTAACAAGGATATTAAGTCCATTTCACTGGGAACATTGAGAAACGGCGAATTTAACATAAAATGTATTCAAGCTTAGCCCTGGGAGATAATTAAATAAAATTAATTTGGCAAAGGGTAGGCTGTAGATGGAAGCGCTCCAGCCTGAGCAGCCCCATTACAGAAAAAAACAAAAGCATGTTCATCATTTTACAAACAGATACAAGGCTTATTGTTCAGAGGGCAGAGAAGAGAATCTTTTCAGTGGCAGCCAAGCTCATGAGTATACTGTCAGAGAGGAGGCTAGAAAGGCCAGGAATATATCTGAAATACACTCGTCTCTGGCGTACCGACATATACAGAGCGGGAGATGTGCCATAAGAATGGCAGACAGATGTCAAAACTTCACTGTTCCCTGCCAGGGAATCCTGCCCATTACGACTTGTGGTGTTCACAATATACAAAGTATAAGGGCATTGGTTAAAGGATAAGTAAACCTTTAAAACAAGTGAATGTAAAATCGATGATTGTGCTGTTCTAAGAAATTTTGCAGTGTACTTTCATTATTTTATTTTGATTCAAGATATAAAGGGATACATGTGCTGTTAATATGAATGAATTTTGTTACAACAGTGCCACCTGCTGGTCAGTTTCCCACCTGTCTGACCGGTAGTCAAGGAAGTTGTCAGGAGAAAGAAAGAGGCTGCTCTGATGTTCTTCTGCTTAGGAAAGATGTGAGAGGTTTCTAATTCTTATCCTAAGCAGAAGAACATCAGAGCAGCCTCTTTCTTTTTCCTGACAACTTCCTTGACTACCGGTCAGACAGGTGGGAAACTGACCAGGAGGTGGCGATGTTCTCATTCATTTTAACAGTACATGTATCCCTTTATATCTTGGAATTAAAAGAAAATAAATAATGAATGTAAATTACAAAAGTGCTTAGAATAGACCCCTCATCAATTTTACATTCACTTATTTTAAAGGAAGGTTTACTTACCTTTAAAGGTATACTATCCTTATATGCAATGGGTTATATTCCTCCGGGTTTAAAGTAACAGATCAGTGTAAAATAAAAACTTTCTAATGTTTCTAATATAGTTAGTTAGCCAATCATGTATCCGTAAACCATGGAGTGACTGGATGTCTAACATAATAGCCAGAACACTACTTCCTGCTTTCCAGCTCTCTAACTCTGAGTTAGTCAGCGACTTGAAGGGAGGCCACACGGGACATTCAGTACTGTTCAGTACGTTTGCAATTGATCCTCAGCGTGCAGCTCAGATTCAAAAGCAAACAGTTATGACCCATGTGGCCCCCCTCAAGCCACTGATTGGTTACTGCCTGGTAACCAATCGGTAGAAACCAAGGACGCTACAAAGCAGGAAGTAGTGTTCTGGCTATTATGTTTGACATTCAGTCACTCCAGCCTTTATACATTACATTTTTGCCTAACTAAATTTGATAAAATTTTTTTATTTTGCACAGCCTATCTATCTATTTACCCAGTTTTTATTTTTACACTGAACAATTCCTTTAAACTGAGTGATCTCAGATGACGGTGCTACCCATAATGTGCAGTTACCTAATGGAAGGAAACTGAATTTTAAGCAACTTCCCAATATACATTCCTTACAGAATTTTTACAGGTTTTAAAGATATTAGGAAAAGGAATTTTTATTAAAAGCAATCTCTCTTGCTTTTTTCTTTTGCTTTTTTTTTTTTTTTTTAGACTGAAGCACAAATGCATAAAGAAATTAAAATTGTAATGACAACTTTAACACCATTGGAAAATTTTTAATGAATGCTTCGGACTACATTTTGGTTTGCTTTAAGCAATATGGTATTTTTGGGTTTATATCCTCTTTAAAGGGTAAAGGTTTAGCCCCCCTTGGCCAAATCCTATGCTTTAGTGCAGTAGATGTTGTTTTGCTGTATTGACTTGGTTACACAAATAAAGCAAACTTTGTACCAGTTATTACATTACCTCCCCAAGTCTATTAACTCTTCTAAATCTAATGCAGGGGCATAACTACAGAGAAAGCAGACTCTGCAGTTGCAGGGAGGCACATGAGGGTAGTGGGCCTACTCAGGCCCTAAATAATAAGCAGTTTCAATATAACGTCTTAGAATCTGTTGACTAACCAATAGTTTGAGGCCCTAAATTGACTAATACTGAACTCTGACTTAGACTTGCTACATGCTCAGAACAGCCACACCAAAGTTCCTTTCTTTGGATAAAATTGCGTGCATCTTGTATTCTTCACCAGTGACCCCCGGCTGCCCATGTTCCAGCTGATCCGGTTAAAAAAAGTAACTGTTAACAAGGGCCAATGTCGCCCTATACTTGTTCTTTAAAGGAGAACTAAACCCTAAAAATGAATATGGCTTAAAATGCCATATTTTATATACTGAACTTATTGCACCAGCTTAAAGTTTCAGCTTGTCAATAGCAGCAATGATCCAGGACTTCAAACTTGTCACAGCGGGTCACCATCTTGGAAAGTGTCTGTGACACTCACATGCTCAGTGGGTTCTGAGCAGCTGTTGAGAAGCTAAGCTTAGGGGTTGTCACAAATTGTCAAGCAGAAAAGGAGGTTGGTCTGTAATATAAGCTGATGCTACAGGGCTGATTATTACATTCTGATGCTAATTGCACTGGTTTCTATGCTGTCATGTAGTAATTATCTGTATTAATTACTAATCAGCCTTATATTGTGACATTTCTATTTTATATGTACTGTATATTGTGAGTGTGTCCCTAAGCTCAATAAGTGACAGCAGCACAGAGCATGTGCAGTGAATCAGCAGAAAAGAATATGGGGAGCTACTGGGGCATCTTTGGAGACACAGATCTTTACTACTAAAGGCATGTGGTTATCTTAGGCTGGTACAGAAGCCCAAAACATAATGTACAACATTTCTAGACATTTCTTTAGTTAAGCTTTAGTTCTCCTTTAAAGGAAAGGACAAAAAACCCCACGTAAGGGGTAGTTGACCTTTGGATTGAATTTATAGTATGATTTTAATTTTTTATTATTTGTCTTTATTGAATTATATAGCTTTTTGTTCATCTGCTCTACAGTTTTAAATGTCAACAGCTAACTGGTTATGTTACAATTTATTTTAGCAACCAGGCAGTGGTTTGAATGAGAGACTGGGGGAGCTGAATAAAAAGTCAAGTAATTTAAAGTAATAAAATTACATTATTAGATGTTTTGGTGCAGATAACTTCCTAGTAATGCTGGTTAACATTTCAGCTGATCTTTAGGGGGTTCACGGCTGCCATTTTCTTCTTCTTCTGTAATCTTCTGGTCTTCGTCTGGGGCTTCTGCAATTTCGGCGCATGCACAGTTGTTCAGGACTGGCAGACTGCACCGATACGGCACTTACTTCCTGTAGAAGACCGAAGAGAAGAAGATGGCTGCCATATACTCTGATGCCCTGAATCTGCAACGAGGGGTTAGTAAAACGTTAGGGGCATTTACCTGGGGTAGCAGCTAGGTGGGGGAGGAGGGAGGGGGTCTATGTAGGATAGGGGTGTAGGGTTTTTTTTAATAAGGGGTTGAATTCTCCTTTACGCAGGCAGCCTGCGGAATATTATACTTATCTTGCAATAATTAAGCTGTGTTTTGCAGGAAATACTTGTTTTGCTTTGTTTTGTCAGGGATTGTTCCCAGTGACAGTCTGTATAGAAATGGGAGTTGATAAAGAAAGTGGGAAATTTTGTTTGAAAATGCAATTTGTTCATGAATATGGTACAGAGACAGGTATTTGTCTCCACGATAGTCCTTAGTTGCAGTTTCAATGTGCAGTGAAAAGCCCAACCTGGACTATCTGATTAGCAAACAGGTCGAGAACAGATGGCGGGGTGCTTGTGATTTTCTGGATATTACGTTCCAATTTCTAACAATGTACACCTGGCCCGGCACACTGTGACTGGCAAATTAACGGAAATAGGGGCTGTCGGAACAGACTTGCAAACATTGATCATCCGGCTTGAAAAGCTTTATAAAGTCGCAAGGATTGATAAAAGGGAGACGGCTTTGTGTGTCACTCTCCTCAGGAAATTATGAGAACCCTGGATTTCCAAGGAATGCTTTAAACGTTCTGTCAATTTACTAGCAAAACACAGATGGAGCTTCATCTTCATCCGCGTTCCTAAGATGTGGATCCTCATTAATGTTTTTACTTCAGACGGGTTTCAGACTAAAACAAACAGCACAGATTCTTGTTCTCTGGGAGTTTGTTGCTCATTGTTTGTCAGGCAGACTTCATCGGAGACAATGCCAATATTTTTAAATGTATTGGGTAGCAAATCATCAATCTGTTTTTTTATGGAGTACCACACTGACGGACACATGGAGAACGTCAACCTAAATATTAAAATGCTATATTTTATATATGAAACATACTGTACCAGCGCAGAGGTTCAGCAGCCATATAACCGTTACGGTCCAGGCTTTTATGATTATCCACAGGAGCTTGCTATCTTGCATCTTATTAGGCCATCTTTTTAGTGTCATTGACATTGCAATTGGTCCGTGGGCTCTGTGCTTCTGTTGAGAAGCTTAGGGGTTGTCTGAAATCACCAAGCAGAAAGTGAGATTCATCTGTCTTAGAAGCTGATGCTACAGGGCAGATTCTAAAATTCTAAAGGAGAATTCACTGGTTTCTGAACTGCCATGTAATATGAACCTGGATTAAGGGACTATTTGCCTTGTATCCCAGTTATGGGTTCTCTTATCCTGAAACCCGATATCCAGAAAGCTCCATATTACTCCCCTAGGGTCCATTTTAAGCAAATAATTAACATTCTTCAAAATTATTTCTCTGTAATAATAAAGCAGTACGTTGCACTTTATTCTAGCTAAGAGACCAGTAATCCGTTTTGGTTGCAAACCAGGCATAGGATTCGTTTTCTGGAAACCTGTTATCCAGAAAGCTCTGAATTACGGAAAGGCTCTCTCCCGTAGACTCCATTATAATCAAATAATCCAAATGTTTAAAATTGATTTCTTTTTTCTCTGTAATAATAAAACAGTACCGTCTACTTGATCCAAACTAAGCTATAGAAGTAAAACCATTTAATTGGGTGTATTTAATGTTTACATGATTTTCTAGTAAACAAGGTATGAAGATCCAAATTACTGAAAGATCTGTTATCCGGAAAACCCCAGGTCCTGGATAACAGGCCCCATACCGGTATACTTAAGGTATAGTGATCCAAATTACCACCCCTAGCATTCTGGATAATATGTCCCATACCTAAGCAGTAGCTTGTCTGTTTCCTCACCCATGCAATCGATTGCCTGTTAATGGACTAAGCTTTATTACACCCAGTATTGGAAGACTCCACTTCCAAGTCCAGGAATGATCTCTTTTCAGGCTGTGTGGCTCTGTCCAGTCTCAGGCTTTGATATTATGGCAAGGGTATGTCATACTGGCATGTTTGAATTCCGGGAAAATGGAAGATCCGGGGGGGAAAAAAAGATGCCACTTATTCTTTTATGGGACTGTGAAAAAATGGCATCAATTCCAGGAAGCCGTCAAATCCAGGGACATAAAATCATACTGTATCATAAATGAACTGCTATAAAGTATACAAGAAACAAAACAATTCACGACTTTTATCTGTTTGCTTGTTAATGATAAATCAATCGGTAAAAAAATGTAGTAAACAATTGCATTCATTTAATAGGATTTGTGCTGTTGTTGTTTTCCTAGAACTCCAGATGATTTTTCCAGACAAATCATGGCAGTGCAGCAGAGAGAGCTGAAGCTGAAAGAAGAGAACATGACAATTCATAACAGGTACATCATTAAAGGGAATGTCAACCCAAAAAATAAAATGGCAGCTCTTACAACATTGGGCCATTGGATCAGTGGAGAAATGTAATCAAATCAATTTACTGTCCAAATCAAATTTTTTTGGCCTTTTGCTAGACTGAATCCTTTCTTGGTATTATATGTGTGTGGTCTGTTTTGAAAGAAGAAAAAAAAAAACACAACAAGAAAAACCTGTATTGCAGCTGTACTGACTGAATTCCAATTGTTCATGGTGTTTTTTTTGCTTATGTCAACTTTTTATGGGTTCATTAAACTTTTAGAGAAAAGCTGAGAAACATCCAACTTGAATATTTTCTGCTTTCAAATTCTAGGCCTATGTTTAAATTCATATGTTTTTTCCCCGATGGCATAGGCATTTTTTCGTTTCCTCTTCATAAAATGATATTAACATTATATATTAATATTCATTTATATGAAAATCAAATATGTTCCTGTTACAGCAAAATAATTATGCTGCTCGGAAGTCCTATATTATATATTATATTGCTGGTAATGTAACTTTTCTTTTTAATTGGTGAGACAAAAATATTAAAAAAAGCCCACATCTTGCTCCAGGGGTTCTATACTATCCGTTTCTGTTCTTAAAGGAAAATTATAGATTACGCTCAGGTTAAAATAGTATTTTATTGCATTTATGAAAACTTTATTTAACAGTTATTAGGAATCTGTGTTCTTCAATTGTACACAGTAACATTAGTCTTCTAGCCTTATGTATATTATTGTAAAAGGTCAAACTCCCTGGGAACAAACCTTTGGTTCAATATATTAGATGAATGTTTAGGATAAGTTAAAAAAAGATAAAGATAAGGACAGAGGGGAGAGAGAGAGCTAGGAGGGAGAGAGAGCTAGGGGGGGGGAGAGAGAGCTAGGAGGGAGGGAGAGAGCTAGGAGGGAGGGGGGGAGAGCTAGGAGGGAGAGAGAGCTAGGAGGGAGAGAGAGCTAGGAGGGAGAGAGAGCTAGGAGAGAGACGGAGAGCTAGGAGAGAGACAGGGAGAGCTAGGAGAGAGACAGGGAGAGCTAGGAGAGAGACAGGGAGAGCTAGGAGAGAGACAGGGAGAGCTAGGAGAGAGACAGGGAGAGCTAGGAGAGAGACAGGGAGAGCTAGGAGAGAGACAGGGAGAGCTAGGAGAGAGACAGGGAGAGCTAGCAGAGAGACAGGGAGAGCTAGCAGAGAGACAGGGAGAGCTAGGAGAGACAGAGAGAGCTAGGAGAGACAGAGAGAGCTAGGAGAGACAGAGAGAGCTAGGAGAGAGAGAGAGCTAGGAGAGAGAGAGAGAGCTAGGAGAGAGAGAGAGAGCTAGGAGAGAGAGAGAGAGCTAGGAGAGAGAGAGAGAGAGCTAGGAGAGAGAGAGAGAGAGAGCTAGGAGAGAGAGAGAGAGAGCTAGGAGAGAGAGAGAGCTAGGAGAGAGAGAGAGCTAGGAGAGAGAGAGAGCTAGGAGAGAGAGAGAGCTAGGAGAGAGAGAGAGCTAGGAGAGAGAGAGAGCTAGGAGAGAGAGAGCTAGGAGAGAGACAGGGAGAGCTAGGAGAGAGACAGGGAGAGCTAGGAGAGAGACAGGGAGAGCTAGGAGAGAGACAGGGAGAGCTAGGAGAGAGACGGAGAGCTAGGAGAGAGACAGGGAGAGCTAGGAGAGAGACAGGGAGAGCTAGGAGAGAGACAGGGAGAGCTAGCAGAGAGACAGAGAGAGCTAGGAGAGACAGAGAGAGCTAGGAGAGACAGAGAGAGCTAGGAGAGACAGAGAGAGCTAGGAGAGACAGAGAGAGCTAGGAGAGAGAGAGAGAGCTAGGAGAGAGAGAGAGAGCTAGGAGAGAGAGAGAGAGAGCTAGGAGAGAGAGAGAGAGAGCTAGGAGAGAGAGAGAGAGAGCTAGGAGAGAGAGAGAGCTAGGAGAGAGAGAGAGCTAGGAGAGAGAGAGAGCTAGGAGAGAGAGAGAGCTAGGAGAGAGAGAGCTAGGAGAGAGAGAGCTAGGAGAGAGAGAGCTAGGAGAGAGAGGGAGAACTAGGAGAGACAGAGAGACAGGGAGAACTAGGAGAGACAGAGAGACAGGGAGAGCTAGGAGAGACAGAGAGACAGGGAGAGCTAGGAGAGACAGAGAGAGCTGGGACAGAGACAGAGAGAGCTGGGACAGAGACAGAGAGAGCTGGGACAGAGACAGAGAGAGCTGGGACAGAGACAGAGAGAGCTGGGACAGAGACAGAGAGAGCTGGGACAGAGACAGAGAGAGCTGGGACAGAGACAGAGAGAGCTGGGACAGAGACAGAGAGAGCTGGGACAGAGACAGAGAGAGCTGGGACAGAGACAGAGAGAGCTGGGACAGAGACAGAGAGAGCTGGGACAGAGACAGAGAGAGCTGGGACAGAGACAGAGAGAGCTGGGACAGAGACAGAGAGAGCTGGGACAGAGACAGAGAGAGCTGGGACAGAGACAGAGAGAGCTGGGACAGAGACAGAGAGAGCTGGGACAGAGACAGAGAGAGCTGGGACAGAGACAGAGAGAGCTGGGACAGAGACAGAGAGAGCTGGGACAGAGACAGAGAGAGCTGGGACAGAGACAGAGAGAGCTGGGACAGAGACAGAGAGAGCTGGGACAGAGACAGAGAGAGCTGGGACAGAGACAGAGAGAGCTGGGACAGAGACAGAGAGAGCTGGGACAGAGACAGAGAGAGCTGGGACAGAGACAGAGAGAGCTGGGACAGAGACAGAGAGAGCTGGGACAGAGAGAGAGAGAGCTGGGACAGAGAGAGAGAGCGCTGGGACAGAGAGAGAGCGCTGGGACAGAGCGCAGATTTTGATATTTTTCCACAATTCTGTAAAAATGTGTTGTTTTTATATATATTTTTTATATATATTATATATTTTTTTTTAAAAGCTCTAGAAATTCGAAATTCACGTGTAAAAACTACAAAAACCACTAATGCAAACCGTCACCAGGTAAAAGTTGTTGAGGTCCTGTAGAAGTCAATGGGAGATGCCGCGCTGATCCTATTGGACTATTTTATGTTGAGTTAGAGGTTTATTGATTTCTTTCTTCGCCAGGAACTGTCTGAAAAACTAAAAAACATTTTTTAGCAAACCATGCAGCGTACTTTTCTTTCTTTATTGAATCTTTTATCAAATGTCAGACGTTCATAGTTTTAGAGAAAGTGGGTTTAGTCGTGGTTTCACAAACCCAAAAGCCACCAAAATCTTACCTTTGATAAATCGGTTAATAATAATGTTTCAATGCTATATATAAATGCAAAAGTGCATAATCTGAAAACATAATAAGAAGAATACTCCATCATTTTGAAGCCCTTTGTCATGGGGATTCCCGTTTGCTATGTACACTATGGGCCCCTATCTGATGTAGTTGCAGGATTAAATTTCCTCTTTACTGTAAACACAGTAGTTTTCATGGTCAGGTAAACTGTAGAGTAAATAATCATCTTGGCTTCAGCGTAATGCAATATTTCTTTCCAAAATCGCTGGATTTTGTTGCAATCCCAAAATACGTGTCTGTAGTTGCCTTGGTCATGGTTACGTTTGGGGCATACATCAAGGCATCCAGGGTAGATCTAGGCCAGTCTGTGAGGTGTCAAGCATACACGGTTGAGAAACTTTGTATGTATGTACCTATCTCTACTGGAGATATTACTCTCTGGGATTTGGCTCAAAATTTCTTTCCAGTCCCCTTCATTTAACTCAAAAAACTTCAGATGCCTTTTCTGGCAGAAGTGTTGTGAGTCAGAATAACCCTGCAGGAGAAGGGCATAGAACCAACTAAGGGACCTTGCGAGTTTTGGTGTCTCTAGTTTTTCTAGTAAGGTCTCCACTACCTCGGTGGCACCCTCTGGAAACTGTGTTGGGAGAGCGTAGCGTAGTTGAAAAGATATAAAAAACGTGATTTTGCAAACCAAAGTCTTCCTTCAGCTGTGCAAACTGCTTAAGCTTCCCTGAATGTACTAAATCACCTAGGAATGTAATCTCAGCTACCACCCAGGTGGCAGCATCAGACAACAGCCTCAGTCCCCTGTGCAAATGATTAGCCAGAGCCTCGAATAAAGGAGATTAATCCTGCCTCGAGGACTACCGCTTGATTAGGGGTTAGCCACCGCCAGGCATATACAAGCTGATTGCCATAAAAATACAGTAGGAAATTAGGAAGGGCCAGACCCCATCTGTTAACTGGAGCTTGCAATGTCTGCCACTTAATCCTTGGGCGTTCACCTGCCCATATAAATCCCCGTATTATGGCATCTAAATTCTTAAACCAGTTCTTAGGGGGTATAACTGGAGAATTATGGAAGCCATAAAGTAATTTAGGCAAAAGGACCATTTTCAATACGTTTATGCGCCCAGGCAGCAATATAGGCAGAGCTGCCCAGTTCTGCATTTTGAGTTTTAATAATTGGGGCCAGGTTGTGTTAAACATATTTCTTTGGTTCTTTATGTATTTCTATCCCAATATACCTAAAACTCCACTGCTGGAGGGGGCCACGTATTCTGTCCCGCTGGGTTCCACTGTCAATGGGGAAAACAAAGGATTTCCCCCAGTTCACCCGGAGGCCAGAAAAGTCTCCAAAGTTAGCTATCTCACGCAGGAGCTCAGACGGAGTCCCCCGGGTCTGCCAGGTAGACAAGCATGTCGTCTGCATACAGTGAAAGTTTTTCTTCCCATCTTTGCATCTGGAGTCCCTTGATTTGGGGGTTTGCACTGATTTTAATGGCAAGAGGTTAAATTGCGAGAGCGAAAAGGAGAGGCGACAACAGGCACCCCTGCTGAGTCCCTCTCACAAGCGGGACTTCCTTTGTCAGACCCGAGTTTACCCGTATTCTGGCCCTGGGTGGGTCATACAGAGCCCTAACCCACTCTATATAGTTGTCGCCACTGGCAAAAAGGGATAGGATTTGCCACAGGTAGGGCCACTCTATGGTATTGAAGGCCTTTTCGGTGTCCAGGGATACCACTATTCTCTCACCCACATTCTGATGATTGTGTGAGATATTTTTATACAGGCGCCTAATATTAATATGTGCCTTTGTTTGGCAAAAAGCCTGTTTGGTCCGGAAGGTGTAATGTGTATGTTTGATGTGTATAATCTTTCTGTGTCTTCAAACTAGTAAGCCAAATCTGCACATGACCAGCTTCAGCCCTTGTACAGGTATGGGTTTCCTTATCTGGAAATTTATTTATTCAAGAAGCTCTGAGTTACGGAAAGACCATCTCCCATAGACTCCATTCATAGAAAATATAATTTTCCTTTTTCTCTGTAATAATAAAACAGTACCTTGTGCTTGCTGCAGGAATCCATATTGGTGGCAAAATATGCTTATTGGGTTTATGTTATAGTTAAATGTTTTTTGCAGCCTTAAAGGGTACCCGCCACCCAAAAAAAGATTCAAAATCCTATTTTATTACATTAGTCAAGCAAAATGAACTTTAATTACACTATATAAATTATTTGAATCTTGTTTCCATCAGTCTGGAAATTGTGGACACTGTTATTAAGACAAGCCTTGCATCATCTCAGAATCTTGTTTGTGTACCAGAATGGGGGACCTGATGTCCATCCCCATGCACTGGCTACACAATTAAATGGTGAAGAGAACCGGGGAATGTGGGGAGAGCAGTGACATCTAGGAAGTACTGAATGGAAAGTGAAAGTAATTGTCTGCCCTGCCTCTAAGCCTAAGCCTAAGGCATAGAGGAGGGGCAGACAATATTTGACTGCCAGCTGAGATCTTTAAACGGGTTTACAACAACTATGAATCCTTTAATAAAAAATTGAATTTCATGTTTAATTTCAAAAGGAATTTTATTATACAGATTTTTGTGCCTGGGTGACAGGTCCTCTTAAAGGTATGGTGGTCGAAATTACAGAAAGATCCCTTATCTGGAAACCCCCAGGTCCCAAGCTTTCCGAATAATAGATCCTTTACACTACTACTGCATAATGAGGCCAGCATAATAAGAATTAGGAGAATACAGGTATGGAACCCATTATCTGGTAACCCGTTATCCAGAAAGGCCTTCTCCCATAGACTCCATTTTTTCCAAATAATCCAAATTTTTAAAAATGATTTTCTTTTTCTCTGTAATGATAATACAGTAGCTTGTACTTGATCCCAACTAAGATATAATTAATCCTTGGAGTTGAGGCAAATCCAGTCTATTGGGTTTATTTAAGGTATGAAGATCCAAATTACGGAAAGACCCCATTATCTGGAAAACCCCAGGTCCCAAGCATTCTGGATAGCAGGTCCTATACCTGTACTGATATTGCTACTATCAGTACTTAGATTTAGCTTGCATGAATTTACTTAATAACATGCTTTAAAATATTTCTACAAATAACCCGGATTTATTCAATGATGCGAAAAAATTCAAGCTGTTTCCCAGGTCCACTGACCATGATAACTGAACGAATGAAGTCTGGTGGAAAATGATGTAAGTTGTTTGTCTTTTCAGATCTTATTTGGATGGTACTAAGACCTTAAACCCTTGCGGTTGGGCAGAGTGCTACTCAGCCAGTTAAACGTTTGCCGTTGGGTAGAACGTAACAGGCGGCTAAACACTTCAAATATTTTATTTCATTTTTGACATTTCCACTTGCTTTGAGCCCTTGAAACCAGCAGAAACAGGATTTGGCTATGCCAAAAGGTATTGCAGAGTGCACTTTAGTGCTAAAAATGAATGATGTTTTACATACTTGAGTCATCCTAAATACTCGGGGGAAAAAAATGTGATGAGTATCTGATTTTTTTTTTTTAAATGTCAAGTGTGCTTTTGCCTTCATGTAAATCTGTGGCCTTGTTATTGCCTTCATATTTTGCGGTTCATGTAAGGAGAAAGAAAACATTTAATGGCTATTGCTAATAAAGGAGTGTGGATATTTAGCTTCTCCAATATAATTTCCATTGTTTTTTTTCTTATTCATCTTCCTTTCTTAGAATTTAGAATGTTGTGGTATCACAATGAATACAGCATCAAGCCGTGCAGTATTGTATTGTGCTATAACATGTCGCAACTGACTTGTACAGGTATGGGATCGGCTATCCAGAAACCCGTTATCCAGAAAGCTCCAAATTACTGGAGGGCCGTCTCCCATATCCAAATAATCCAAATTTTAAAACATGATTTCCATTTTCTCTGTAATAATAAAACAGTAGCTTGTACTTGATCCAAACTAAGCTATATTTAATCCTTATTGGAAGAAAAACCAGCCTATTGGAAATATTTAATGTTTATATTATTTTCTAGTATACTTTGTTAATATGAATTTCACCATTATATGACTACATGTACTACCGAGTGCTTTTATACAAGTCATGGAACTCCGAGGTTACTTCTAATATCCTCTAACTATCCTGTTTTGCAACAAGGGTACTTTATTTATTATAATACGCAAGTTTTAGTCATGTGGCAAAAATGACATCACTTAGCTCCACTAGCTGATGACATCACTAAACTATCTCTAAGGATATAATTTACAGGAAATTCATGGCTTTGTGTAATAATATATAAATCCATCTATATTTACCTGTTATCCTGAAAGCTCTGAATTACAGGAATGCCGTCTCCCATACTCCGTTTTATCCAAGTAATTAAAATGTTTATAAATGATCTTTTTACTCTGTAATAATTACAATACATTGTACTTGATGCCAACTAAGATATCATTAATCCATATTGGAGGCAAAGCAATCCTATTGAGCTTATTTATTGCTTAAATGATTTTCTAATAGGCTTAGGGTATGAAGATCCAAATTACAGAAAGATCCATTATCCAGGACACCAAAAAAGTGTTAGATTTGCACAAATTATACAGTTATTTTATTTCAGTGATCTTTGTTTCCGTAAAACTTCTCTGTCTATTGTTATATTTATGGACTTGTTAACTTATTTTTAAGAAGTGAGCAACAAAGCCCACAATTCCCACAGGTGGTGCATCTCAAAGAAAGCCAGATCAAACCTTTCTTAAATAGCCTGCAGGTAGGTATCTGTGTGATTGCACTTATATCAGATATGGAAATGGCTAGACTTTGTACTCCATAAAAAGATGCATGGTTCTTAATCCAGATTTTTCCGGGTTATAGTTTTTTTCTGCCTGTCATAGACAGTAGACTATCAAGATCAAGACACTTAAAGGAGAAACAAATCCTTAATAAAAAAAAAACCCTACCCTACCCTGCATAGTCCTCCTCCCCCCCAGCCTAGCCCCCCCCTAACAAATGCCCCTAACGCTTTACTTACAGATTCTGTCCAGCGGAGTTCACTGGCGCCATCTTCAGTCGCTTTGGCAATCTTCTGAATGAGACTGGCGCTTCAGCAATTTTCGTGAGTTTCGGTGCATGTGCAGTTAATTACTCCAACTGAGCATGTGCCGATTCACCGTTCTCATACCTAAGATTACAGAAGAGAAGAAGATGTCGCCCATGAACATCTGGGAAGGGGGGGGGGGTCTGTGTAGGGTAGGGCGTAGGGTCTTTTTAATTAAGGGTTTGTTTCTCCTTTAAGAATGTAAGGTTTAGAACTACCATCATCTCCATAAGACCTTGCTTTATTGTGTGCAGATAGGAGAACTGTGCCTTCATAGTCTATACTGAACCCAGTATAGATAATGGGTCTTTTTGTAATTTGAATCTCTGTCTTCTAAAAAATTATTTAACCATTAAATAAACCCAATAGGATTTTTCTCCAATAAGGATTACATTTATCTTAGTTGGAATCAAGTACAAAGTACTGTTTTATTATTACAGACAAAAAGGAAATATGTTTTAAAAATTTCGAATGATTTGGTTATAATGGAGTCTATGGGAGAAGACAGATCCCAATTCTTTACTACTGACTTTTCATCTTTTATGGTTTATATTATACATGTATAGGACCTGTTATCCAGAATGCTCGGGACTTGAGGTTTTCTGGATAACAGATCTTTCTGTAATTTGAATCTTCATACCTAAATTCTACCTAGAAAATCATGTAAACATTAAATAAACCCGATAGGCTTCCAACAAGGATGAATTATATCTTCATTAGGATCAAGTACAAGGTACTGTTTTATTATTACAGAGAAAAAGGAAGTCATTTTTAAAAATTTAGATTATTTGGATAAAGAGCAGTCTATGGGAGACGGCCATTCCATAATTCAGAAATTTCTGGATAACAGATCCCATACCTTTATATTATTATATATATTTGATTATATTTAGGTTTTGGCATCCCAAACATACAAGAGATCCATGGTTAGAAAATTCTGACTGTTTTCGGGCAGCCTGTTGATACTGTACATTGGTAGCTACCTGATTCAGCTCCCTTACCTTCTTTAACCAAGAATATCTTGCCTCGTTATGTATATAATTTATAATAACCAGACTACAGCAGTAACGGAAATAGGTGGGGACGGGCCCTGGTGCGGCCCGTGCAGCCGGGCCCCCCCCTTCGTCCGTGCAAATTTACTTTGCGGCTGCAGCCGACTCCAGCCGACTGCAGCGGGCGCGATCTGCCGGAGAGGCCCTGCTGGGGTGCAGGCCCTGGCCCAGTTGCACCCCCTGCTCCCCCGGTAGTTACGCCACTGGTCTACTGGTATATTTGTTTTCTGGTTACAGTTTATGGGATTGTATAATTCATTACACTTTACTTTACAATTGCCATTGGTGTATTTATCATCAAGGCTATATACCATCAAGGCTAAAGAGGTTCTGGTTTAGGCAGTAATTCAGATTATAAGATTGGCACCCCAAGTAAATAACCTTTTCCTTGTCCTTTAAAGAAGTCATTGTATGTTTTATAATCCTATCAGTTTTGGTTGTCAGCTGGCTTCTACTACATTGCTTCGGGATAGAGTCCTGCGCAGAACCAATTTGTTAAACCCGAACCCAACCCGCACACTTACCCGCTTGGACCTGCTACCCGACCCGCAAGTAATTTATCCGCAACCCAATCTACGACCCGCTGACCATCAAGATACCGGAAGTGCTGTCATTGTAAACTGGGCGTGACATTATTAGAAGTAGGTGTGATCAGAAAAAAGGTGTAAAACAGGAAGTGCAGTCGTAAACTGGAAGTGACATCATTAGAAGCAGGCGTGATCAGAAAAAAAGGAGTTAAACTCGCTATTGAGAAGACACCCGACCTGCAAACCCAGAGAACCGCCGACCCGCTCCCAAAACTTCTACCTGCAGCCCGCAGGATACCGCAGGTTTTTGCGGGTACCCAATCCGCTGCAGGACTCAGAACCAGAAGTGCAGATAATGCAAACTTCCAGACAGATCATTCTTTCAATAGCAATTGCATTTACAAATAAGGTTAAAACATCTTGAATGGTTAGTTAATGTATACTGGAAAGCTAATTATAATTACATTTTATTTCAAAATGAAACCAGAAACCAGTTTTTGGTTAGAGATCCATTTTTTTTAAAATCCTTTTTTACCCCAGAAAATGTACTGCTTTCCTCATTATATTTTCGACTATACTTTTTGCAGCATAGGGTTGTTTGCAAAATATGAATAATGCTGCAAGCATTTTTATTTTTTACTGGCTGTGAATGTAAGCATATGTTTTTCTGTCTGCTTCATTAAAGCAAGTTCAAATATATAAATTTCTGTAATGGTGCAACCCTCTGTATTTATTGCGCTTGGAATTGGAAGTTTAAAGCCTTCAGTTCTGATACATGATGTTTATGGCAGGTGTCTTCAACGATTTAAAAGTCTCATTTGATGAATGTGTTTGGGGAGAAAGGAGTCTCTGGACGAAGCCATAGAGACCCCATCAGTTTACATGCGGATGGGCTGCTGTGGGCAATGTAATATGCCTCTAATTACAAAAAAAAAAGCTAAAGATTATTATATTCTTTCGTATCTAACGCTAGCTAATGAGCGGGAGGATATATTTCTAGCCACAATTAGATTGCCAAGAATGTGAGTAAAATTCAAAGGCTGCTTACAGATAAACTGGCTCGGAAACATTGAAATATGATTTAATTTTCTCTTTAATCTCTGTGCAGTGTTGTTTTGTTCGGTTCACTTATGTCTACAGTTACTTTAATTTGCAGGCGCACCAGCTTATATAAAAGTCTCAAGAGGGCTCCTAAAGGACGATTTTAGAGAGCGGAGAAGAAAATGCGCAGTCAGTATGAAGACTTAGAAATACACTGCTGTATTTATTTCCTTTAAAACCTCTAACATTTGTTTTAATTTCTCCTCCTGACTTTCACACAGAGGACGATTACAGCTTAATTACAAGGTAGAGTCCATTTGTTGCCGGGTCACACTATCTTCATTCATTTTTTCCTTATAATCTAATGGAATTATTTAGTAGTTGGGCTATGATGATTCTGTGCTTAATTCTCTTTATCTTACATGAAGATGTTGCTTTCTCAGCTTGCAGTTTTAGTCTGTCCTAATGCTATGAGTAGGAATGAGCAAACTTTTTTGCCGAGTTTCACCATGGAAATACTTTAATGGGAGAAAATTTTTTTTTTTTTCCCCCATTGAATGAATCTCTGCGAATTTTCGCCGCCAATGAGCTTTCAGCGAAACGGGTTAAATTCACCCATCCCTAGCTATGAGCACATGGGTTGAAGGCTCCGGCTGTTATCAGCCTGCGTATTTTTGCAAGCTGAGAGAACCAGATCTGCACCCAGACCCTGTTCCATTGATTTGAATCTGATCAGCCTGTGTGAGTGTGCACACAGTGGAGCTGAAGCTGAGGTAAGCCCAGAGATGTCTCCTTTCATATATATAGGCTACCTCAGCTCCGCTGTGTGAGCACACACACAGGCTGATCGGATTCAAATCAATGGAGAAGGGGCAAGGAGCAGATCTGCTTCTCTAAGCCTGCAACAATACGCAGATTGACAACAGCCAGAGCTATCAGCCTGTGTGTCCATAGCCTAAAGCTCGGCAGACCTTGGGTGGCAGTTTCCATTGATGGCGGGGCAAGCAGGCGCAGCGTCTATAAAAGATGAGTCCCGAAGTCGGCAGCCGGGATTTGACAAAGAAAAGTGTGAGGTCGGCCCAAACTAGTATGTTCCCTGTTATTTATATAATGTAAAGCACTGTGTAATTTGTTGGCGTTGTATAAATAAATGATGATTATGATGATGAAACCATGTTATTTTACAGCTCCATATATTTTTAAATGTGACGCTTCCAATGCAACTTGCTTCAGAGGTGTGGAAAAGGCCACTCTGTTAAAGCATTGATTTAATTGATTTTTTAACACCCATGACTTGTGAGAACAGTTTGATTCCTCAGCAGTTTGCGTTGATATCTACCCAGTGGAAACCTTGTATGTTAGACTCTTTTATAGTGCTTAGGAGCCATTTATGTTATATTTTTCAAATGTTATATCATCATTGTGTGTTTGTATAGCAATGATTAGTAGTTAAAGGTAAACATGCCAACCTATTTATGCCCTGTTTTGTGGGAACTACAGCTTTTTACAATTCTCTTTGGTGGATGCAGGATAACCAAACATGGAAGCAAAACATGAGATTTCTCTCCTGGTGGACCAATGATCCAGAAAAGGGACAGAGGGGATTTTAGGTTAGACCTATGCAAAAGTGGTGATGCTGAAAGAATGTCAATTTGTATATAATGTCACATAGCAAGTCACAACTTGTATGTGCCACAAACGCAGTATTCTGGCCCAGACAACGTCTAAATTACTTTATACTGTAGTAATAACAAATAAACACTCTTCTTACACTTTCTGGTGCTAAGGGAAGTAGGGTAGAAAGGCTGTCATTGTGAAGTTTAGGCTATTAATGGATTCCCCTGTACTTAGTACCGTTACACTGCCGTGATTGTCTGTATTATATTCAGCTGATACAGGTATGGGATCCAGAAAGCTCTGAATTACGGAAAGGCCATCTCCTATAAATAATCAACATTTTTAAAAATGATTTCATTTTTCTGTTTAATAATAAAACAGTACCTTGTACTTGATCTCAACTAAGATATAATTGATCCTTATTGGAAGCAAAACCAGCTTATTGGGTTTATTTAATGTTTACATGATTTGCTAGTAGACTTAAGTTATGAAGATCTAAATCTAAAGATACATTATCCAGAAAACCCCAGGTCCTGAAAATTCTGCATAACTGGTCCCATACTTGTATTGGCTTGTGGAGGACCAAATAATGGTGACCCTAGGTCTGTAGAGCCACTTTAAGTTGCTCTGTAGGTGTTCTTGCTATACAGGCTAAAATAAAGGGAAAGCACTCGGGTTTTCCTTAATCATATCAAAATCTGGTTCTGACCAAAGGAATCTAAGAGCATCATCTAAGAGTATAAAGTACTTATTTCATAAATGTAGATACCAACAGAAATTGTTTGTGCTTATCAACTAATGCTCCACATTTGTTCCCAGTTTATACAATAAATGTTAATGTTGCCAATGAAGAGATACAGAGAGACATTTTAACTGGAACGCTGACTAGTGTCATTTACTGTACGGGGCACCAATGCTCTCCCTGGTTATTGGAATTAAGTGATTGAGATCTGGAGCTGGACAGGATGTTCAAGGTTGGATGAGTGGAATTAATGGTTGTTGCAAGTTATTACTGAAAGGTACCAGTGTCTATTGTTTGAAGCTGTGTTCATGGGTTGAAGCCGTCCGTGTAGATTGGAGCATCACGCTCCGGAATAGAGTTTGTATTCCTACACAGTGAGTATGGATTTGTTAAATAAGGGTGGTTGCACACTGGGAGATTTAGTCGCCTGCGTTAAATCTTCACTACTGCAGGAAACTAATCTCCCTGAAATGCCTTCCCATCGGCAAGAATGTGTATCCCCGACGGGATGGCATAAGCGTTGCTTCGGTTTTCTGAACCAGCCTGAAGTTTCCGCAAAAGGAAATTGTGGGTGACTACAGAAAACAGAAAGTGATCACATTCTTGCTAGTGGGAAGGCATTTTGGGTAGATTAGTCGCCTGCAGTAGCGAAGATTTATCGCAGGTGACTAAATATCCCTGTGTGCCGCCACCCTAACATGTGATGCTGAGACGTTTGTTTAGTGTTTGCCTATTATTATTATTATTATAATTTTATAATCCTGCTTTGATTAGATACCAACTGAAAGAAGTTTCAGCTCACAGCCTGCCAGCTTAGTAGCCATAATGCCATTAGAACCCTTTTACGGAACTTATTGGACAGTTCTAACATAAGATCAAGTCCATGTTCAGCAGTAGCTATTGTGGTGCCGTGGTGAAGGTTGGATAAAGATAATGATCTTATAAGTTACATATATGCTGCAGGTTGCCTTGTGATCACTTTTATCTCAAGGGACCTTCCCACTCTTCCCTATGCAAGAAATTGGCCACTCTTAAGCGGCATGTAGGTAATGAAAGAATAAAGTTAATTACCAGTCCTATTTAACCACTGTGATTAGTTCCATCCCATTTTTTTTATCTTCCTTCTAAATGCTGAATTAATTTTCTTCCAACTGATTTTGTGGTCCTTGGTGTTAATTTCTTACTGCAGCGTGGCGCTTGCTTCTGCTTTCTCTGAGAAACAAACCTGACGGTACAGGGAAAGGAGGCAGCAGCACTTTTATAATGGCCCCTTTTAATGCTTAAATACATTGCTCATATGCTCGAATTCACATTGGCCATTGTTATGTAAAATTACTAAGACTCGCTGTTGCTACCTCTGCTGAGATGCCAAGCACTGGCTCATCGGAATTATTTTTTTTCTTTAACAAATCCAGTTGATGAAGGTCATTATAATTTTCAAAACATTAACTTTGTGGCCGTAGCTATTGCTAGAACTCAACATTCACTGGAGGATGCTTGGAGCTGAAGCTCATCTCACTAAAGTATTGGAAGCTCAAGTCAACTGAACTTACTAATCCAGAACCATATGTTGGGCACTACTATTGATCATATTTTTGCCTTGTTCAGTTTGCATGGTGATACACGTTAAATTTTCTAAGATAAAAAAAATCTTGGCCAGGGTCTTCCCCATAAAAGTAAAAAAAAAATTATTGGTGGCCAAGGCCGCCTCCATAAAATTAAAAAAAAAATTTGCTGGCTATCCACCCAAGTTAGAAAAAAAAAAAAAATACATTGGTGATCAGGGTCCCCCCCATAAAAGTTTTTAAAAATTGGTGGCCAGGCCCCAGTTTGCCTGCGGTCATCTTTCTCCTTGGCGACAGCAACTTCTTCGTTTTCCTCTTCTGCATCAGTGGCTTCTTTTTCGGCTCACTTTGGCGGCTCACATTGTGGGTTTGGTTCCCTTAGACGTGGTGGCCCTTGAAAGATTGAATGGGCTTATTTCTGGTCCGCACCTGACCATCAGAACTTGTCCTCTTTTGGTATTCCTGTGTTAAATAACTGCAGGGGTTTTTGGAGGGGTGGTGATTAGGTAATCTTTTTAGGGCAAATAATTCAGTGTCCCCTAAATTTCAGAGGTTTAGCCCACTGTCCAACTGGTGACTTTTTATCTAAAGCCTTTCCAGTCTAAAAAGCACTTGCACAATAGGTGTAATTCAAATTTTAGGGGAACTTTTGGGCCCTACATTTAACTGCCTCCTAAATTAACTATTCACTACAATCCTAGATAAACAGTAGATGCTCCCTTCCTATATCCATATGGGTAAAGCCATGTTGAGCAAAGGTTTGTGTAAATTAGTGAATACCCAAAGAATAAAAGGGAACATGATGTGATGACAGTGGATTATGCTTGATGGCTGGGGAGGAAACAATAATTGCGATGACTCTTTTTATAATTGTCAAAACACATTTATAATGCATGTCTATGATTCTGTGTGGCATTGATGATCTGAGCCTGACATCAATGATTTATCTAGTAAATGCAATATTAAAGCCAGAATTATGAGGCAATTTTATTTTGCCCTTGGCGCAATTGATTAATGCAACTAAATCTCTGAAGGGGTCCAAACATTGCTGGAATTTTGGGACCCTGATCTTTCTTCCGTTACCTGCTATAAACTAATGCATTCCATCTAGAAAATTATGCTTTCTTGGATACTTCCATCATAACCAATAAAAGTTTCTAATCTATAATGAATAACACTTTGGTCTGTACCCTCCATACAGTATATTATTGTCCAAGCCATCGAGTAATTTTCTTTGGACTCCTGTCTATTAAGACGTATGTGCTATCAGATCTTGATCCTCTACTATTTACTTAAGTTTTAAAATCATTGTAGCATGAAAATATATGATTAAATTTGTTCTTTATGGATTTTCTATCCTTATGCAGAAGTGCATGGCCTATTACATGAAATATAAGTTGCGTTTTTTCTCTTTCTTTCTTTTTAAATATATATTAAGGTATTTAGTAAAGCAGAAATTTGTGACCAGCGGCTATAAAGATGAGCTAACATATTGTTTTTTGTATGGGTCATGTATGGGTCATGAGACTCTTATAAACAATGTAATCTTGCATAAATGGAAATATTCTGGGATCAAATGATCTTTGCATATAGGGAAATGCCCTCCCTTTTGTCTGTTTCATGGGAAATGGAAGATAAACCGTAACTACTGTAACATGAATATTTGGGGGGGGGGATACGTTTTTTGACACATTTGTTTCGTGATGATATATAGCAGCACAAACTGATTTATAGGAGCATTGATTATAAAATAAAGCTTCCTAGTTGCAATAATTATGTTTTGACGTGATTATCTCTTCTCCGAATGGCTTCCAGATGTAAGCAGCAAGGGGGTAAATGCACTAAATAGATTTGATGTATACATAAACTGGCAATTCAATCCACTGGGTTTGCAGATTAGGCAAATTTGTAAGTATTTATATTTTTTATATTAGAAAAAAACCCCATCCAGATCTTTGAAGTAACAGGATGATGAGATATATACTGTTTATATTATATTTATATTGTATAAATTATATATATTAGCTTTAAGCTATATAGTGTCTACATGTTTTCCAGAGTTACTGCACAGAGATTGTTCTAATACAACCTTTTTCAGTGTTGGCTATACAAATAGACTACCCTTTCCAGACTCTTATACTTGCTGTTCTTTGCTTAAATCAGAAGATGGCACTTAGTGCCTTTCTGTTGCCTTTTCCCATTTCTGCCTGGTAACCCTTGCACTGAATTGTACGCTGTGCAGCATTTTGCTTCCGATTCCAAGAATCTTCCTTAAAATTGCTTACCTAGAATAGGATTTGCATTTGTCACTTTCTCCTGTTGCTGCAGACCAGACAGATTAATAATTATATAGCTACTCAAACTTTTATCTTCTGCTGCCATCGAACCAGCTAGTAGCAACACTTGCTTGGTGGTGGGGTATACGAGAAGGAAAAATGTATCTTTTTAATAATTAACGTAATGTAGAGTGCAGATTTTTCATTATTGGAAATTAATATTGCTATACTTTCATTGAAAAAAATGAATATGCTTTTATTGCATCTCTGATAGGCAGTTGGTGCTGGCTTATTCAGTCTCTTTAAATACTGCAACCTAGGGCAATGGCACACAAGGCATCTTAATTACGATGAGCTTCTTTCAATATTAATCAATTTAATGAACAATTTTCTAATGGACAGCAGCCTGGTGAGGGTACTTGTAACGCTTCTCATTTCTATAGTGGGGCAGCCTGGATGTTTTTATAACTGCATCAAAATGCTTGACCCATAAAGGGTTCATGTAAACATCAGTAGCACATGGGTTACATTCAGGTACCGGTATATTTCTCTGTTGCACAGATTTTTTATCAGCTTGTACTGCCATTGCTCAGATGTATGTATACAGTAGAACCTCAATTTTTCATCCCCCTGATTTTAAGTTTTTCCTAATTTTACATGATTGTTTTGTTTTCCCACCTATATATTGTGCATAATATATTTCCCTGATTTTACGTTTTTTTCTGGTCCCCTAAAAAAGCGGGAGTTCTACTGTATTTTTATTTGTAGAGCGCTCCTTGAGTGCAAATCACTGTACAGCAGAACAATAAATTAATAGAACACATTGCAATAATAAATATCAATTAGTACATTATTCAAATACAATTTAAATACATATAAAGGATAGTTACAATACAGATTAAATGTTGTGTTAATGACATAAAAGGATGGAGGTCCCTGTCCCATAGAGCTTACAGTCTAAATGGGAGGGTAACTTATACACACAATTCTGAATTTCGGAATTTGAAAGTGCTGCAAGTTACAGTGTGCAACACGGTCATATAAGTGCCAGTTCCCAGTTCAGGTGTTATGCGGGTGCTCCAAGAGGTAGTCTTTGAGTTTAGTTCCGAAAATACTGAAGAAGGATTCTCTCCGGAGAGATTCAGGAATGGCAATGCAAATATAAGGAGCAGCAAGACAGAAGGATTTGATGCGGGAGAACAGCAATAGTAGTGGGGGGTGCAACGAAGCGGTGGTAGGTTGAACCTTGCAGACAGAGCTGTAACAAATGGTTTCAGGTATTGGTTCCTAGGGCTCCCAATAAATATGCTTTATTAGATCAGATAAGTTTGTTGCAACGTTGTTGTCTTACACCTTTCACCCCCACGTAATGGGTGCACAGTTCCTATCTACACCGTTCCTCTACTGCAATTGGGGGATTTAATGAGCTTCATTGAGTACAAATGTTTGTGCATGTTTTGTAGGCTCCGTGCGTCATGTATGTTTGGATGAACATACATTCGTAATTAGTGTTTTCCTCATTGTGTCCAATTTATGCATGACAAGTTTACTGTAATTGATTTCTTATGGAAAAAGAACCTTTTAATGAGGACCCCTGATCTTGATATTGGTGTTTCGCTGTCAGTCTTGCCGTTCCCTTGTTATGCACAGGGCACTAGAAGTGGCAGGTCAGCTAAAGAGCCTTGGATTTTTCTGAATAAGCGTGCCTGTTTATGCACAGAGAGATATTTGACTTTATAATTGTATTGGAATGTAGAAAAGAAGAGCCTTTAATGATAACCCGGTGTCAGGGCTATCTTATATCATAGTTGGTTGTGCTGCTGGCATATTCACTAATGTTCCCTGGCTTTTCCTTTCAAGCAGAGGCTACTAGATGTGGCCTGACATGTATGAGTCATAGAAACTTCTATGTGCTTCAATCTGGCCTTTTATAGTGACCTTTTTTTTCTGTATCTTGACGTCTGTACTGTCACAATAACGCTGGCTACTGACCCTCTTGGCTTTTAAAGGAGTACTAAACCCTACGAATGGCTAAAAATGCCATAATTTATATAATGACCATATTGCACCAGCCTAAAGTTTCAGCTTCTCAATAGCTGCAATGCAACACTCACAAGCTCCGTGGGCTCTGAGCAGCTGGTGAAAAGCTAAGCTTAGGGGTAATCACAAATTGTCAAGCAGAAAATAAGGTTTGCCTGTAATATAAGCTGATGCTGCAGGGCTGATTATTAGATTCTCGTGCTATTTGCACTGGTTTCTGTGCTGCCGTGTAGTAATTATCTGTATTAATTGCGAAACAGCGTTATATTAAGACCTTCCTATTCTATTTGTACTGTAAATTTTCAGTCAGTCTCTAAGCTCAGTAACGGACAACAGCACAGAGCATGTGCAGTGAATCAGCAGAAAATTAGATGGGGAGCTACTGGGGCATCTTTTGAGGCACATATCTTTATTGCTAAAGGGCTATGTTCTCATCATAAGGGCACAAAAAAAATCTTCTTAGTGTTCTTTCCTGTATCTTTACTGTCACAATAACACTGGCTACTGACCCTCCTGGATTTTAAAGGAGACTAAACCCTAAGAATGAAAGGCTAAAAATGCTATACTTTATATATAAATTATTTATTGCTAGGGGCTGTGGTTGCCTTGGGCTGGCACAGAAGCCTAAAACATAATGTATAACATTTCTAGCTACTTCTTTAGTTAAGCTTTAGTTCTCCTTTAAGGCGTAAGGCACACTTGGCATTTTCCCCTGAGAAAAGCCATCATGATGAGAGAGGCAAAACCCTGAGAAATGGTTCTGAGAAAAGGGCAGTCCGTGTGGTTCTGGTAGACACGGGCAACAAATTCATCTCAGTAATCATGCTGACAATATCAGTACGAATTGTTTTTATTTTTGCTGGACAGACTCCTGTTGGCTGATATTGCTGTTTGGCTATAAACTTGGGTAGGTAAAACTGGTGCTGAAGCCTTTGCCAGTCACTCAAAACTAACTATGAATCAGGTCATAGCTTGACCCTGGTACATCCACTTGGACATCCCTGTTGTGCCTCCTTGCTGGATTATAATTACTATGACTATAATTAAAACGTGCCTATTTTAGATTTACATACAGGGCTTCCTTGGCAATAGAGTTTATTGCCCTTGGTGCAAGTGCTCTAGGCATGAGCTCCAAGGGAGACTGTTTTGCACCCCTTACTGCTCTAGCACTTTTACCAGGGGCAGTGATATATGATATCCAATGGATAGATTGGCTATGATTAAGTGTTTGGAACACGAAACGCGTCAAGCTGTTTGACACAAACTCTTCACTTTTGAACATTTGCCTGGTGGAAGTTTTGCCTTTTTGAGTGCCTGCTCAATATTGGTTCGTCGGCTTGTCTGCCCCCTGTGCTGAGGGCTCAAGGCGGTGCACCTGGGCCACTTCCTTGATGTGGTGAGTAACCATAATACAAACAAGAGACCCTAACATCACAGAAGCTTTTTTCAATGGATAGAAAGTGCCTCATTATGCCACAAGGTCCACCAGTCGCCACTCTGTGTATGTTTAATATGGCGCTTGTTATTCTTTAGAATTTGGAGCAATGACCGGCACAAAGGGGCTTTTTGCCCTTTGCTGTTCTCAGGTCAGAGGTAGGTAGTCACGTACTGGGTACATGACTAAAAGTTGTTGTGTTTTGGTAAGTTCCCTGACCGTCTGGACCATCTACGTGGTAGCCTACTTGGGTACCTGGGCCCATTGCAGGCTCTCCCCCACCTACCAAAGTTAAAACAAACGCTTTCCCCCGACCTGATTGATCTGCCTTGGGAGTAGAGATGCACCGAATCCAGGATTCGGTTCGGGATTTGACCAGGATTCACCTTTTTCAGCAAGATTCGGCTGAATCCTTCTGCCCGGGCGATCAGAAGGAAGTAAAAAATGTTTCTCCTTCCCACCCCTAATTTGCATATGAAAATTAGGATTTGGTTCGGTATTCGACCAAATCTTTTGCTAAGGATTCGGGGGTTCGGTTCATCCCTACTTGGAAGTGACATCACTTCCACCCCTCCGTGACGCCACTTCCAGTTTGCACAGTCCACTGGTTGGATTAAAGCTTTGTCAAGTGCAGGTAGGTTAAAGTAGCAGGGACGGGGCGCTTAATAGCGGGTCTGGGTCAGGTTCTGAGTTAGTGGGTCTGGGTTGGGCGTGTGTCTGCCCAACTGGACTCGCTCAGGACTCTAGTGGATGAAATACCCCATGTGCCACAGGCCTGTGAGAAGCCTTGCGAACATGTCTTTCTTCATACCCAAAAGAATGAAGGTTAATCAATTATAATATATTTGTTGACTGAATCTACTACATTACAATTATCACATTGTTTTTGGCACAAGCATTACTCTGTGATTGGAATAATATCACTGGGTAGGGAGTGAGCATATTTGACTCAGAGCGTGATCAGAGAGTTAACGTCACCAGTCTTTCTTAAAAAGTAAAGCGCCTTAAATTGAATTGGCTTGTGAGTTAATCTAACTTTGGAGTATGATATTTCACAGTCGTTTTCTGAAAGTAAAAAATATAACATGTCTAACAATGTAACATGAAATCTGAATTACTTGAATATCTTTTGCATTACCTCTTTTCATTTTTGTTCCTAACTGTAAACCTTACCTCATAACATTTCAAGGCTTTTGTACAGGTCGTATCAGTCACAAGTTCCATTGTAAGAGGCAAATTGGATTTGGAACTGATAATCACATTCCTGGAGCTTATACAAAACTGAGAATGGTGCATTTGTAGATGTTTCTCTGATCTCAAAAATAGGCTTCAGCTCCAAGCGTTGCTACCTGGAAATGTAGACCCTGAGCATTACGTTGTACATTTAGTGGTTCGTGCCTTGTATTCTGATGTATTCCCTAAGCTACTGCCTGTAGTCTCGTATGTAAGAAACTAATTAGTCTGTCATGGTTCCTGTGCTGCGGGTCTGCACTGCATTTACCTGATAATATTCAATTCTTCAGTTATTTACATACAGTATTGCTAGCTGCCTATTTCATCAATCAGCGTTGTTAAACAACCTGACTTCATTTTATCCACAGAGATGAAACTATTGCACAGAGCAGTCTGAATTTGTTTAAGCTTACATTTAAAGCGATACCCCTTCACGTTCCAAATCTATTAAGGTTACTTCTTTGATATAATTGTTTTGTCTGTGCCTGCCTTGAGCTAAATATCATGCCAGATAAATGTCTTGTGTTTGTTTCTATAAGTAGTTTTGTTTTATAATGCATTTACAAATTGAATTCCCATTTTGGCACTCCCTTTTAGCCATAATGATCACTGTAGAATCCCCAGGCATGCCAACAAAATTAGAAAATGAATTCAGAGCCCTGCATTAACCCCAGGCATGCTTGTGAGATCACGGCATAAAATCAATTCAGTGCCTTGCAGGAACTACAGACATGCCAGAAAGGTCACTGCAAAATATAGGTTTGGGTGATTGCATTACCCCAGACATGCCAGTAAGATCACTCCAGAAAATGGATTTCAAGAGCAACAATATAAAAAAAGGGCTGCTTTTTAAAGGGCATGTAAAGTTTAAAATAGAATAAGGCTAGAAATGCTGTATTTTGTATACTAAATATAAACATGAACTTACTGCACCACAAGCCTAATCAAACAAATAATTTATGCTTTCAAAGTTGCCTACAGGGGGTCACCATCTTGTAACTTTATTAAACATCTTTGCTTGACTAAGACTTAGTGTGGTCTGGGCTGCTTAGGGATCGTCATAAACAAAGCTGCTTGAGTTCTGCATGGCTGGGAAGTAAGGCGGGGGCTCCCCCTGCTGTTCATAAGTATGATTATTTCCCTGCTCAGCAGTTAGGGACCGTCTGACAATTCCTATCCACAGCAGTAAATAAAGGGAGAATTTCACTGCATACATAGTTACATAGTTACATAGTTAAATTGGGTTGAAAAAAGACAAAGTCCATCAAGTTCAACCCCTCCAAATGCAAACCCAGCATCCATACACACACCTCTCCCTACTTTTAATTAAAATTCTATATACCCATACCTATATTAACTATAGAGTTTAGTATCACAATAGCCTTTAATATTATGTCTGTCCAAAAAATCATCCAAGCCATTCTTAAAGGCATTAACTGAATCAGCCATCACAACATCATCCGGTAGTGCATTCCACAACCTCACTGTCCTGACTGTGAAGAACCCTCTACGTTGCTTCAAATGAAAGTTCTTTTCTTCTAGTCTAAAGGGGTGGCCTCTGGTACGGTGATCCACTTTATGGGTAAAAAGGTCCCCTGCCATTTGTCTATAATGTCCTCTAATGTACTTGTAAAGTGTAATAATGTCCCCTCGCAAGCGCCTTTTTTCCAGAGAAAACAACCCCAACCTTGACAGTCTACCCTCATAATTTAAGTCTTCCGTCCCTCTAACCAATTTAGTTGCACGTCTCTGCACTCTCTCCAGGTCAGGTTTCTTATAAAAACGGTACATATTTTTTAATTAAAGTATATTGGATATAGGTTTCTTTTTCATTAAAGTGGCCCTTTCTGTTGGATTGGATATCTACAGCTACAGATTCCTGCTGTACAAAATGGATAACCTCCACCAATTAACAGAGATGGGTATATTCAGGAGAATAATTAAATCAGCCAGCCCTATCTTGTAAAGACAGCTGGCCACAATAGTTAGTGTGGTCTGCAACATTGGGAGTGGGGCCCAATTGTGCCAAGTTGGTTAAATTGCCCTGTTTGATATAGTTGGGTCCTCTGAAACTATGAGCCTCCGTCGCCTTGCACTTGAGCTGGCCCTGACTCTGATTTTGGCAGGTAAATAAATAAGATTTTACCCTCAGGACATTAAATCTGTATTCGCTGTACCATTGTAAAGGCGTGTAATAAGAAAAGTTTCAGATTTTTTTTTCTAAAGCTCTTGTAAAACCAGCTGAACTAATTATACTCAAATCAACATGATATTAATTCTAATTCTGTAAAATCAAATGAACGGCTATTCGTGCGAACAACATATTTGTAAGCTTCAGCTGTATTGTAGTGTGTCTAAGAGAACAGCATAAATTAAACACCTCCGTGGTTTCTGCTTGTATTATGTTAATGACTGTGACCCTGACCTCCCTTACTGTGCATTTTACAATATGTTTCCATGAAAGAAAATGGAATTAAGTATCGCTGTGGCTAGGGTTCCTCTGGCATGTGACATCCATATGAATTGGCAGGTACATTGCCTCTGTGTCATTTACATTTTCTTCTTCAAACTTGCTCAAAACCTCTGTATTCTATCTGTCATATAATGACTGCCCATGGGCCCATTGCTCTCAGTAGTTGGCGCTGCCACATAGATGGTTTTAGTCTCAGCTTTGCAGTAGTAGTAGCTGTATGGTGGCTTTTATAAACTGTAGAGGCTTCGGAAGGTATTATTTTATTAACATGTATTTACATAGCGCCAACATATTGAGTAGCACTGTAAAGGTATGCAACTTTAGGTGATCTTGTGCTAACTTAAATCAGGGATCTCCTAATTATGACACTTCTGGTGTCACTGAACTACATTCCATTCATCTTCACCTAATCATTGTTGAACTTGCATTGTAGAGCATCAAAACGATGTATCATATCAGAATTTAATCTTTTATTCGTTAATGCTTTTCTTTGTTGCTATTCCGTTTTAAAGCTGGCCATACGTCTTTCCCAGATATGCTCACTTTGAGGTTGGGGCTGATCCAATCATTTGGCCCTACTATGACGGGGATACAGTCTGTCGAGACGAGGATTAAATCAATGAAATTATGTAGTCACCTAACCTACGAGATTTTTTTTACAGTAACGCAATCAATTTCTGGCCAAATGGTGAGTGAGGTAGGTCTGTCAGTGAGCCCCCATACACAGGCAGATAAGCGACCGACTCAAACAGAAGAAGCTGAATCGACAGGTGAAATATGCCCGTTGATGGCAGCCTTTACAATCAGATTCCCCTGCATCCCATCACCCTCCTTTGGTTCTTTTAATTTTGGGATTTACCCTTATATTAGTGCTCCAGTCTGCCTGTGGGACATTTCACCGCTCACTTGTTTTGTAGAATTTTGAAGGCGTTTATTTATTTTCACATCCGCCTTCTGATAAATATGCCCCCTAAAAATCCCATAGAAATTCTTAGCGAGCATGAATTTCACCATGGCCAACTTTGGTGAGCTCCAGTTTCATAAATATGCTCATTTGTGTCAGCAGGTGAAATGAGGATGGACTTGGAGCCACTGCGGTGGTTAGGTCTCCTGAAATTTCTGCTGTAGGCAACTTTGGTGGTTGGTGGGAATGAATTAGTTAAGCCTCGCTTAATGGTGCTTTCAGTAGACTCACTAAATAGCCACAATATTTAGTGGTCCAGTGTCTTATCTCCCACCTGGGTGCTTGACCTTACTTTATTAATAAAACATTTAGACAATAGTAAGACAGCCTATCTTCAAAAATGTTTAGCCCATTGCCATCATCAAGCATGTAGAGTGCAACAGAAAATAAATCCGGATTGCTGTTGGCCAGAACTGCATTTAAGTAAATAAACTGAGAAGTTCTTGGATCTAGCACAAGTGTATTATATTAAATGGATATTTAACATCAATAAAAAAATATTATCAGCAAGGTACTATCATTCTGAAAGCCTTCTTTTATCTGTTGCATGGTAGGCATCATTAGTTAGCCTGTGGCCAGATCTATTCCTCCGCTCACTCTTGTTTAGTAACTTTTAAATCTTTTCAATTCCACCTTTGATTTTCCAATCACAGTGTAATATTCTGATTAGCCGTGCCAGATAACCTGACATTACCAACTTTGATAATGTCCCCCGCAGTCAAGGCGTTCTACTGGCAGACATTTTAGTCTATAATAATAATATAGACATAATGGGCCTTGGCTTGTATTCATTAGTGTATTATACAGACGGTTCTTAATGCTTTCAATATAAGAACTAAACAAATTTGAATGCAATTTACTGGCTTGGATCTTTAAAGAACCTACTTATCCTTGCCATTGCTATACTGGCCCAACATCTGCAGGTACTACCCAGGCTATAAGTTGAATTTCATGGGTACTTTTTGCTGCAGTGAGTTTAGTTCCTCTGTAGGGTGGCCTGTTTCATGGCAGTTTTGTAGGAATGAAAATCCTTGGCTTCATTTCAGGCAGCTGTCTAAGGAGAACTCAATCGAGAGTAACAATGGGTGATAACAATGGATGTAAAAGCATAAGAGCTTCATTTATATAGCACATGACTTTGGCAGGTGATGACATGTCTCATGTATTTGAAAGAGAATTGCATTTTTATTTATTGTTTATTTCAGTGGTGGCAGATGACTGTAGCTTCTCTCTCGCTCTCTCTCCAACTCCAACCACTTCTCCAACACACCGAATCCTCTGGTTAAAAAAGAAAGAAAAAAACGTAAAATGTAACTAAAGCCTCAAAATTAATTGTAGTTCTGTATATTCGACACTGAAGTAGGAGATAGATGCAGCAGCCTTACAACAGTAATGTTCCATGCCTTCAAAGTTCTCTACAGGAGCTTGCCAGCTTTTGAGAGTCAGTGACACTGCACATGCTCAGTGTGCTCTGAGCTGCTGTTGAGAAGCTAAGCATAGAAGTCATTGAAAAATATCTGATTGCATTGCTTTCTGAGCTGCCATTTAGTGTGACACTAAATCAGTTACTAATAGCCTTTTATTATGAATGTTGTATTCCGTACATACTGGGGCCTATTTATTATGCTGTGTAAAACGAAGATTGTCAAAAAAACAAACAAACCGTTGATAAAGCTGTGTATAATAAATGGCACATTTATCAAGGTGTATTTTATGCCATGCAAACACCAGATTTTCTGCCGTTATTTTGCACTGCTTCAGACCTTTGTAAGGATGTTCCTGCAGAATTTGTTTTAAGAAAAAGCGTGTGAAAAATTTACACCATTTTCGAAGTGTGGAATTATTTTGCCGTATTTTTTACACAACATAATAAATCTGCCCTACTTTGTATTGCGAGTCAGTCCCAATGTTTTGCAACTGACGGCAAACTAGAGCATATGCTAAAAGAACATGGGCATATATTGGGGGCATCTCCAGACGCAAAGATCTTTACTGCTAAATTGCAAGTGCTGCTTGGGCAAGAAAGGAAGCCTAAAACATAACGTTCTAGCCTACTTTGCTACATTTAGGGCTAGTCCACACGGGGAGATAGCGACGCGTTTGCGGTCGCGGCGACAAAGCGCCGCGACAGTCGCCGCGACCGGCGCAGGTGACAGTTTTGTATGGGCGCCTATGTAAAAACGCCTGTGCTAACCACACGAGGCGATGCGCTTTTCAACAGTCGCCTGAAAAAGCCTGGCGAGGCATTTTCAGGCGACCGCAAACGCGTCGCTATCTCCCCGTGTGGAATAGCCCTTAGGGGTCGATTTACTAACATTCTTCATGAAATTTTCATGTATTTTTTTGGGATTGTACGAATTACTCAAAACCCTAACTTATTACACAAAGAAGCCAAGAAAAACACGAATAAAAAAACGTCACCATCTAAAAGCTGTCAGTCATGTAGATGTCAATAGGATTTGTCTTTTTCCAATTGTAAAATCTTTATTCTAAGCTTGTACAAGTTTTTGGGTTTTTTAGAGATTTCGTGGTTTTCATATTAGTGTTTGATTAACTCTGCTTTTTTTTTTAATCGTTTTTTTCTTTTTATATTACGCTGTTTTATTAAATTACTTGGCATTCCTGGTTTTAGAGAAAATGAGTTTTGTCATGTTTTCTAATGTTGATGAATGGGCATCGTACCCAGTACCATGGGCTGAATACGTCTATATTAGCGATGGGCAAATCTGACCTGTTTCTCTGAAAGTTTTCCAAATGGCAAAAAAATCCATTAAAGTTTGAAATCAATGGGTGTTTTTTTTTTTTTTTTTTTTGTTCAACATTTTTCAAACCGCACAGTAGTCTATGGAGTCTATGGGCGGTTTTTCGCAGCAAAGCTCAGCAAAATATTTCACTAATCTCTAGTCTATATCATTGGCACAGTTCAACAATTTAAATACATGGTGGTTTGTCTGCAGTAAGTCTTGCCTCTATAAAAGCAACTGCATTAGCTGTTCTTTTGTGCATTTTTATCCCCTAGCATGCCGTTGGTTTGTAAGGGAGGGGTATATTGGGGGAATCATATGAGCATATGAAATAAAGAGGGCGGAAATAACACAACCAAATGGAATAGTGTATGTTCCCATTTCTCAGAAGCTTTAGCACTTTAGTGCATAACATGCTAAATCAGAATGCAAGTGTTATTTTTCCCCATTTTCAATTGCTCTGTCATGTGCTATAATTGACTTTTCATCGATACATGTTTTGCAATATTCATAATAGGTTGAACAAGATATGTTTACATGTACTGGAACATCACAACATGCTGGTAATATTCATTTATATATATTGAGTTATCTGTACTCTCAAAATGCATTGCTGCCTTAATGGTAATCCCATGCGCCTTGAATTCCTAATGTCATTTGGTGCATAATGGAAAAGCAATTATACATGTACCAAGAGCTAATTCTCCAATATTCTTCGCAGGGCTATTCCTTTAAAGAGCTTGCTTCAATGAACAATGCATTCTGACACTTTATTATATGAATTTATTATCTCTGCCTCCCCCGTATGGTTAAAGAATATAAATATCAATAACCGTTCTGTAGAGGCTAATGAAGGAAAGTTTCATATTCCATGTTGCACTTTCCCAATAAACACAAGCAGTGGCAAGAATGTAAACGATTTTCCTAAGTAAGAAGCAACTTGTGGCCTATTATTGGTAGTCTAATGAATCAAGGTGTGATACCAAGGCAAATGGAAGCCTCTGGTAACCGAGCTCATTTTTCATCGTAATTGCTTTTCACCTGAAAAATGCTTTATAAATAAGAACAGCTCAGAATATTTCTTTTTCTGTAATCTTTAAAGAGCACAGATATGAATCATTTTTTTTCTAAATCGGTATTCCCCGCTGTAAATTAAATGTTCGACCAGACATATTAGTGTTACCATCGACACACTTTTACTCACGCACACAACACACCTACAAACATACACACTATATGATCAAAATTCTAATTATTAGAATTGGCTGCACCCATCATTCCTAACACCAGGGCCACTGCATCATATAATCTCATTGACCGTTCTTTGCATTCTACTTTGTGACAACAGTTTGGAACCGACCCTTTGTTATCAGCAGGACAATAATCCTGTGCACAAATTAAAGTTCATACAGAATTAGTATGGAAAGATGAGAAAAGAAGAACTGTCCTGCACAGAGCCTTATCTTAACCCAGTTAACACCTGTTGGATGAATTGAAACCCAAGTGCAACCCAGGCCTGATCACCCAGCATTGTTCTTACGTATAAATGGAAGCAAGTCTCAACCGACAATGTTCTAAGATCTAATTGATAGCCTTCTTAGAAGAGAGGTTAAAGGCTGTTTTAGCAACCGAGAAAACATCAACTTTATATTACTACCCTTCGTTTCAGAATGAGATGCTGAACAGGGTCCACATGCTTTTATCTACATACATATATGCATGCACATATATACTGTACATGTACAATCACAAACTGGCATATGGGCTGACTGTATCATTTCTGTATGTATACAGTAGTTATACAGTATCTTGTAGAATTAAGTCTAAAGCAACTGGACTTTTCAATATTCTTGAAAAGTGTTCAAGAATACTGAAAATTCCAGTAGCCTTAGGGCAGAGACACATGCTCATACTTGGGGAGATTGTCGCCCGGCGATAAATCGCCTCTTCTTCGGGGCGACTAATCTCCCCAAACTGCCTCTCGTCGGTTTGAATCTAAATCACTCAGAGTGATTCATTTTCCGAAGTTGCCCAAAGTTTCCTCATGAGGCAGTTCTGGTAGATTAGTCGCCCCGAAGAAGAGGAGATTTTTCGCTGTGCGACGAATCTCCCCGTCTCTGCCCTTAGACGTAATTCTACTAGATACTGTGTATCACGACTCGTTTGTAGACTTAACCCAGGTTGTAAGAAAGAAATGGCATCCTACCTGCACAAACCCTGCACTAACATTTTCGGATGATATTGTGTGGAACCTTGTACTTGGCAACACATCTCCTCTGCAGGAAACAGCCTATTTCTTTAACTAATATTTGTATTCAGGCATCCATGGTCCTTTAAAAAGTGCTTAGACCAAAGTCAGTGCGAGTTCACACAGATCTTGGATAAGCCCGTTTTATCTGTGTTTAAAACATTTTGGGCTAAAGCTCCTTGTTACTTTCTTCTCAGACGATTCTATTGATTACATGACTCACTCAGCCTTATCATTGTGCTAATTATTTAAACTTTTTAGAGTTTATCTTGAGATCACAGGATTTCCCTTCAGACTTGTCTTCTTTCATCTGCCTATTTCATTGCATTCAAATTGGTTTTACGTTATTTTTCTCATTTTGATCTGTCCATCGATTTTCCTTATTTGCAGCCAAACTGTTTCAAGAGCGTTGAATAAATGGGAACAAGTCTGTGTGACCTTTACAGCAAAGTGCAAGTTCAGACCCGTAGGCTCAAGGCACAGTGGCATGTTTTCCGCAGACTGTTTTCATCGGACTGAGAAACACTGAAACCCGGCCGTGTAGCCTTTTATTTGTTTTAGTGTGAAGCCGCTGTCACTACCTGCTTCAGGTGCTTCTCTGGCAACTAAAAAAATGTTGGAAAATGTGACTTCGTCCAAAAACAGCATGAAGTAATAAACACCTTTAAGCAAGCTACTGGCATCCTTTCCTTAAAGGGGCTGTTCACCTTTGAATTAACTTTTAGCGTGATGTAGAGAATGATATTCTGAGACAATTTGAAGTTGGTTTTCATTTTTTATTATTAGTGGGTTTTTTTGTGTTATTTTGCTTTTTATTCAGCAGCACTCCAGTTTGCTGTTTTAGCGGTCTGGTTGCTAGGGTCCAAATTCCCCTACCAACCATGCACTGATTTGAATAAGAGACTGGGATATGTATAGGAGAGGGCATAAAAAGTAAGATGAGTCATAAAAAGTAGCATTTGTAGCGGATAGATCCGCTCGTTTGGCGATGTCGACAAAAGAGCGGATCTCCCTCCGATATGCCCACCTTGAGTTGGGCAATATCGGGCTGATCCGATCGTGGGCCCTAGGGCCCAACGATCGGATCCTAGCGTTCGCAAACGGGCGGTCGGATCGCAGGACCGCATCAACGAACAGATGCGGCCGCGATCCGACGGGATTTTTAATCCCATCCGATCGAGATCTGGCCGACTTTCGGGCCAGATCTCAATCAGGGAAGCCCGTCAAGGGCCCCCATACAAGGGCCAATAAGCTGCCGACTCGGTCTGTCGGCAGCTTTTATCGGCCCGTGTATGGCCACCTTTACAGAGCAATTGTTTTTAGATGGGGTTAGTGACTCCCAATTGAAAACTGGAAAGAGTCAGAAGAAAAAGGCAAATAATTCAAAAACTAGAAAAAATGTCAGTTGAAATGTAGCTTAGAATTAGCTATTCTATAACATACTACAAATTTATTTAAATGTGAACCACGCCTTTAACCTTTAGAGGAAGCTATTCACGGACACCATCTAGCCAAAAAGATGTGGCTAGTGGATGCCCCAATAAATTTGAGGTCATATAGGGCACCTGTTTATATTAGCCCCACCTCCAGTCTCTTCATCTATTCTGGATTGTGAAATTGTTTCTTTATCCCTTCTTTTCTTTTTTCCTTCTTTTTCAGGTTTAATTTGTTAAAAATGTAAATAAAATTTCAGTATATAAAATTTAGATCAATTTTCTATTGGAAATCAAGCACATAAAACTGTGTAAAAATGAGTATTAAGTCTGACGAGCTCTTCATGCTCTTTAGTATAACATTCAGGGGCATGTTTACTAACATTGGAGATAAATATCTGGAGAAATTTCTGGAGATGTTGCCCATGGCAACCAATCAGCAATTAGATTTAAACAGCCACAGCCAAGTTAGAAAACAAAAGCAAAGATCTGATTGGTTGCTATGGGCAACATCTCCAGAAATCTCTCCAGATATTTATCTCCAATGTTAGTAAACATGCCCCTCAGTTTGCAGTTAAGTGAGGAATACAATAAGTCTTGGAAAAATTTACAATTTCAGACTAGCGAACATCAGTCCTTGTCACATAATAAGTCTTCAGTCATGTTTCTGACATTACAGTCTCAAGTCGGTGGAAAATCTGATAACTGGGTTTGATTTTAAGCAAGTTAAACCCATAATCAGGGGCAGCTAAGGAGGCTTTGAATGTTTTTTGAAGGGGAAAACATAAAATTCATCTCTATTTCTTTCTGACGAGATGAATGGCAAAGTCAAACAAATGATTAAGGAGGAAGGACCAAAAGTCTTGAAGAAAGCCTGTACTTTCTCTAGCCGTGAACCAAGCAGCAGAGAGTAATTTATGGAAAGCTTTTAATACAGCTGAATGAGCATCTAAGTGGAAACTTGCTTGGATGTGCGTGTTCAGCTGTGGAAATAAGAATAAATCAAAAGACAACTCTGAATGCTGAGAAACATAGCTAAGGAATATTTTGTAGAATCTTCTGTCCTAATGGAAGTTTGATGATTAGGCCCTTAGGTCATGTTCAATAGGCATTTCTGCTGTTCTGACTCAAAATATTCATTTTCTTTGATTTTCCTCGAGTTTCAGAATGTTCGTACACAAGATCATTCTTCAGGGACAACTCTCTGCTGTCTGTTGTCGAGTGGGTGTTGAAAGTTCTACAAGTTTTCCTGCTTTTATTGTGTAAAATAATGCTTCCATGTACAGGATAACCTGTGCCCTTGTTATTTACTCAACAGTTTCTACAAAATAACGAAGCAGAACCCTATATATTGTTAAATGCACTATTTATACAAAGAACTAGCCCTTGTTTGTAAATATCTGTGCTGTTACCAAGAACTGCAGTGATAACCAAGATAGTACTTTGAAGTGAGCATTATACTTGCCAGGCTCTATCTGCTTCTAGGTACGTAACTGCTTTCCATTGGCAGACTGTTACAGAAATATTGAGGTACAAGCCTGCTCGCTATTGGATGGGAATATTGGGGGAATGTAATAAGTTGGCAATAAAAGAACATTTCCACTTAAAAAATGTAAGGTGTATTTAAAGACCTGCTTGAAGGTGGCATATCTTTTGCTACACAAATAGCTTTATTAGTTTTACACTTGGTGAACACATTCTTTAAATAAATGTGCAAAGGATAAATTCTTCAAATTGCTCGTATTTTTAGCTAATGACACCCCCACACATAACATGCAAGTGATTCTGGAAACTCTGGCTGTGTCTTATTAAACCGTAAGCCATAATTCAGTAACTATTGTTATAGAGTTGGTCAGTGGATCTTTTGGGCAATAAGGATGCCATAAAAGTACACTATTTGGACAACTGGACTTTTAGAGTTTTCTTGAAAACGTTTCACCACTGATCCAAGAGGCTAATGATAATGTATATCATGACCAGGATAAATGAGACTCTTCATAGACGTGATGCTATGAAATGTTTTTGTAGCACTAAGTCCAGTTGGACAGACCAGTCATAAATCAATAATGAGACACTTGGAAACCAACCATATTTTTTAATATTCTCTTTTATGTTCTACGAACAATGTAATCCAATTAATGACTCATTAAGCTAATGATTACAGTGTGTTTTTACCACAATTTGCTCGGGCAGGGAACAATGGTGGGCAAAATGCACCTCTGTCCAACCTATCACCTCCAACATTTCTGAGCAATGCGTCACGTCACCATCATTGTGTAAAGGTGGCCATACATGTAGAGATCACCAAACAAGCGGATCTCTCCCTGATATGCCCACCTTGAGTTGGGAGATAGGCTGATCCGATCATGGGTCCTAGGGCCCAACAATCGGATCATAACGAAGGGTAAACTGGCGTTTGGATCGCGGGACCACATCAATGAACAGGTGTGGTCCGCGATCCGACGGGATTTTTAGTCCTGTTCGATCGACATCTGGCCCACTTTCGGCCAGATATCGATCGGGGAAGCCCGTTGGAGTGCCCCATATATGGGCCAATAAGCTGCCGACTTGCTCTGTCGGCAGCTTTTATCGGCCAGTGTATGGCCACCTTTAGGCCAGTGATCTCCAACTAATGGCTTGTGGGCAACATGTTGCTCACCAACTCCTTGGATTAGCAGGTGCTTATTTTTGAATTCCTGACTCAGCAGCTAGTTTTTGTTTCCTGCCAGAGACTCCTGTAGGCTGCCAGTCAACATATGACCCTTATTTTGTTCCTTAACTCTCTTTACATCTGAGTGTTGCTCACCAGTAAAAGACATGGGGTCCTCAATGTTGGGAAATTTATTTTCCACACATATAGACCTGATAGTTTTTTAAATCTTAGAATGAATTGTTATGAAGCCTAATAAATGCAGATTTCTGGGAATTTGATATGTAAGGTTCCCAACTGCTCAGAATTTTTTTCCCACAATGCTCCGCCTTTATTTTAATGACTTTATTTCCAGGCTTTGGGATCCTAGAAAGCTTGCAAGTGACAAAGTGATACTCGTCGTTTAGTATTTCATAAATCTGCTGCTGGGACCAGTTAGAATGCCTTTAACCTAGCTGTATACTTATTGTCCACCTAAGGATCTGAATAATTAATCTTCATCGGTAGTACTGTTCTTCACACAAATGCACCCTTACAGAGACTTCTCTGTTCATTAACTGTAAATCTTTACCCGAGGTGCAACAAAGTGTTTTACTTTGCAATTTCTGCTTTAATGGTAATGAGAGGGTACAGTGAAATGTAACATGCATTTTACCTTTTTACCTTCCCTCTGAGGTCGTTGGTTGCATAGGGGAGGATTGATTAGTAACCTGCAAGGATATGGAACTATGGGTTTTTATATTTATCTATAGTCCCCCACTTATTAATGCATTTAATTGACTTTTTGTTATTGAATGACTTGCTAAATAATGGAGCTCTAGCAAGTCTGATGAGTTTGTAAGATTTCTCAGTTATTTGTCGAATATTGACTTTGCTTCTAATATTTTCAGACATAGTGTGCATAATAATGATAGAGGGTCTTTAAAGGGACTTTATATTCTAATAAGTGGAAGCGTATAGAATTGCCATGTAAGACAGTTTAATTAACTAGTTTGTGGTAATTGGCAGGTGATTCTTTAGGATTCACCTTAAAGAAACTTGGGAACTTGCTTCAGTTATCCGCAAACTCAAACATTTCTCTTTGTAGGGATTAGAATGTTAGAGAGGATACTCTCTATTGGTCCAAAGGGCAAACAATATGGCTGCCTTCCAATTATTTGTGCATAGAGCACAATCAGTGGGATGAGCAGGAAGTGAAGAAGAGCTTCCTCACCTACAGATGCACCATGCACTGGTTGACAACACAGCGGAGGATGTAATTTTCAGAGCTGCCTGATTCCTGAACCGATCAGTTCCATATCTATAGTACATGTACATGGGTCCAATGTCCATACTACACAGATATCAATCAGGATTGATGGGCCACCAGATTGGCCAGTTTTTTTCCCCAATCAGAATGCTAGACTTGAGTGAGATGGAGGAGGTCTTGGAGGAGAAATAATGGCGAAATATGGGTCTTTGCCGACTCTTTTAAGTCATACTAGGGGACATTATGAGGGCTATGGTACTCAATGAAATAAAGTAAGAATGCATGTTGTAAAGGATTTATGGCCATCTTTGTAAAAAAAATATTTTAAATTTATGTTCTGAGAATTTTTTTATTCTAATGTAAAGTCACGTTCCAATCACAAAAAAAAACATTTTATGTCCATTCTCTTACTTTCTTCTTAACTTTTAATATGTAGCATATGCAGCCATAGTCCGTACATGGACTATACTCATTGCTAACATTTGATAATTTGCTTTAGGGAAGCAACTACATTTTCTTTGCTGCTTGCAAGATTACCCAGCTGAGGTAACCAGTAGTCTTCTCATATATGCCATTCTCATTCCTCTGGCAGCAAACACAAGATGATCAATCTACTCAAACTTATTCCTTTTGGATCAGAAGCAGCTTTATTACTTCCATCTAACTTCCAAGCCTGTGACAGCGGGTTGTGATGTATGGCCAATTGATGTGAGAGCTGAATGCACAGCAGGCTCTCTTACTATGTAGGAAGATTCTGCAGTGATGTTTCAGGGAACCGTTGGAGGAATAAGTGTTTGGAGAAATGTGTTTTTTCCCAGTGATGCTCTTTAATTCAATCATTTTCAGAATGATTTAGCCCTTTGCTCTTTATTTTATTTGGCAAAGTTGTACACCGTTCATCATTTTTAATTTCAAAGCTAAACTGCACTACAGGGGCAATGGGATAGATGCTCTTTCTGAAGAAAAAGAATTGCAATATGGTACCTGTAAAATAACCTGATTTCAATGCAACCCAAGCTGCTTAACCTCAATCTCTTTGGCTATTGCCCCATTGCATTCTTATAGAATGTTTTAAGAAATAAACAATTTTATGTTTAAAAAAAAATATATTTTATACATCAAAAAATGGGAGCTAAATTTAAAACCATAATGTATAGATAGGTGAGAGCCTAGCTATACATTATTACCAGCCCTCTATATCAAATCACTTTTGCTTTGTTTTGTTTTTCCAGATGGGACATTGGAGGTGCAGCCTCCAATCTGCTCAGCCTCTGTTTTGCTGTACCTGTTAATAAAATAAGAAACCATCTTGTGCCGCTTGATGCTCCTGCATCAGGAGCATGTACAGTTGAAGCTACTCTAGCTTTGACTTCAGTTGGACCTGCCCCAGCTCAGCAATCACTTACAAAAAGACATCAAAGGGCAGGAGATGGTGGTGACCAACTTAGCCACGCTTATTTGTTTTATTAACAGGTACAGTATGCCAAATGATGCATTGTTTTGCGTTTCTCATCAAATCAGCTTGGCATAATGCTCCGTTTATACTGACCTGTCAATACCCCCCCTATAACCTTAATGGGGACAGGTAAGGGGTATGGCCAACTTGCTGTAGGTGTGTCCACCAAGTGGTCCAACAATTCCCAGATTTGGTGTCTGGGAGGCTGATGTCTCTAAATGAATTAGCTTCATTCGTTCATTCCTCTTTTTAATTGGAATTAGTTATGCAGAGAACCAAGTAACCTAGCCTTTTTATCCTCAGCAGAACAGTATCACTGATACTTATTTTATACATGGGAATATCTTGCCCAGCAGTAACTGGGGCAGAGAAAGATAAGTTTACAGATAATCAATACAAGTGATAAATCATGTCACAAGGTCAGATTTAGGTAATAGTGATTAGGAGTGCTCTACCTTCATTAAACCCGTGTGGGTCTCAGGTGCTGAACTGGAAGACCCTCGCCTGCTTTTTGGGTCCACTTAACATCCAGAACAAGAAATCCAGCAGCACACTCAAATTAGCCCAAATATGAACAGAAAAAAGGGGGGCGACGTTTCGGGCCCTACTGGACCCTTTAACAAGGGCAGATTTAGGTAAAGGAAGAAAGTCTAATGATGGTTAAGGAGAGATTAGAGTTGATAAAACACACATCTCACCTTACTAAAAAGAAAAAAATATTCATTTTCCATATCTATAGGCTTCTTACAAAGAGGGGGCTGATACATTTAGGGTGCATACACAAACATATAGGCTGATATCAGAAAATTTACCCCAGGGTGTTTGTGAGTATTCATGAGTTAATTGTCTTATGTGACCTAACATGTATGGTTTGTTTGTACGCACTGTGAATCGTAGGATCCCAGGGGGTGGCCCTTAGTTCTTATAATGGCAGTTTGCTATTAAGGATTACCCAGTGGCACATACTAATAAAAAAGTATATTATGATAATGGTTTATTTACATGAAGCAAGGTTTTACATATGAGCTGTATTTTTTTATAGAGACCTACAATGCTCCGTTGTATAGTTTTCCCTTAGTGTTTTATTGCCCCGGTATATGCATATATTTCTAGTCTGGTGCATCCCCTTTATGACAGCATTCTATTCAGCATTAAAACATGGTTTTAGAGCAGAGACACACGGTCAAATTCTGGCAGATTAGTCGCCCGGCGACAAATCTCCTCTTCTTCGGGTCGACTAATCTCCCCAACTGCCTTCCCCTGCCCGAAGTTGAAAGTTCCATCTCGCCGGCGATTTACATTCTAGCCGACGGGAAGGCAGGGGAAGGCAGTTTGAGGAGATTAGTTGCCCTGAAGAAGAGGAGATTTGTTACCGAGTGACTTATCTCCCCGAATCTGACCCATGTTTCTCTGCACTTAGCAACATGAATCCTTCAGGAACAAAGCTACATTTGGCAGTAGACTTTGCCTGATTTGAGCACAGAAGGCCAATTTGGGCAAATATAAACATATCTCTTTTGAGCCAGTGTGGCAGTAGCATGGGGGGGATATGTGGATTTGTCCACAAATAATATCGGAACAAGCTCCCATCATGTATACCCCTGAAAGTGGTAGTTTAAAAGAAATGGAGCTACTGCAAGCAAGGTTAGTGGGGTTTTTTATACCTCAAAAAAAAAAAAAACACACATCTTGAATGGTTTCTTATTTAAGCAAAAACTATAATGGAAAAAACTAAATTTTTTTGAGTTGCAAAACCCAAAAAACTCTAATCGAGTTTTTGGTGAAAAAAAAACCCTAAGTTGATCGAGTTTTCAGGCAAAATCCTCTGGGAAAAAAAAACAAACATCACACAGGCTATTAGAATCTTCAGAGGATTCAAGGGTCCTCTGCCATTGACTTCACTACTTCTACAGATTTTAGATGGTGCATTTTTTGTATTCAAGCTATTTCCAGGGCTAGGGTGTAATAATCTTAAAAAAAATAAAAAAATAAAAAACATTTGCAGTTTGTTTTCCCCGAAAATGTTTTGACCAAAAAAATAACCTTGACAACTTACATTTTTGTGAAAAACACAACTAGTACCTTAAAGGACCAGTAACATAAAAAAAAAATGTTTAAAAATTCGTTAGTGCACAACGAAAAATAAACACTAAGACAAAAGAAACTTTTAAATAGCAAAGCCTTTATTAAAAAATAACTTACAGAATGTCCACTTCCTGTCTGCTTCAGAAACGGCGAAAAGGCGACCATCCATCCTGCAACGATCAATTTCTACTCCCTGGCTATTCACTGACAGGCATCACTTTCATCCACCTCCTGGTCTCCCGACGCACACTTCTTCCTGCTACTGTTGTGGGGAAGTGAGTTCAGCTGGAGGGGCCTCCAGTTGGTGGGAACTTGGAGCCGGCTGGATCGATGTGCAAAGTCCTGGGGTAGGAGCTGTAGTCGTGTCCCCGCTTCATGGCTGCTTTTGATCGTTGCAGGATGGATGGTCGCCTTTTGCCGTTTCTGAAGCAAGTGGACATTCTGTAAGTTATTTTTTAATAAAGGCTTTGCTATTTAACTTGTGCACTATATATATATATATATATATATATATATATATATATATATATATATATATATATATATATATATATATCTATCGAATCCAGGAATCTGCCTTTTTCAGCAGTTTGCCTGGCCGAACCAAATTCTAATATGCATATGAAAATTAGGGGAGGGCAGGGAAATCATGTGACTTTTTCTCACAAAACAAGGAAGTAAAAAATATTTTCCTACCCGTAATTTGCATATGCGTATTCGGTTCAGTATTCGGCCAAATCTTTTGCGAATGATTCAGGGGTTCAGCAGAATCCAAAATAGTTGATTCGGTGCATCCCTAATAAACATGACCTTCAATGCAGTGGCATGCTCAGCAACCATGTCTGAATCCAATGAAGGTCTGTGTCATTAGATGCAATGATAAATATATATATTACTAGCAGCAGCTTTCTTGTGTCTGAATATCTATCCATAAAGATATAAAAATGTTTATATTCATGAGTTTCCTGCATGTTCTCTTGATATAAGCAATTAGGATTTCCGTGCTTCTCTTCATTTATATACTGCACTTTGGGTGAAAAGGCTTCCCACACTATGCATATATATTTAGGATTATGGATGGAGGTGCTATTTATGAAATGTAGTGGTGTATGCTATTTTCTATTGGGGTTCAAGTTTGTACCCCTATGCCACGTCTGCAATGAAGTTATTTTTCTGTGGACCATTCATATCACTGAAAAGATCCATGGATTCAAGGCCTTTAAAGGTCACCCAGATATAAAATATAACATCTTATAAGCTTCCTGTATTTGAAATGTCATGCAGAACACTTTCATGTATAATCAAGCTCAAGAGTTTTTCCTTAGCAAGAATATATTGCCATGTCAGTTGTCAAGCAGCTCTGTGAAAGGCGATCACAGCAACACACACTATTCATTAAAAATATGTTTAAAAGGCATGTCTGATAGTTATACAGGTTATTGCGCAGAATGGCTGGAGTGGGGTATGCAGCCTTAGTTTGGGAGTCTGTTGATATTGTACAGGTTTGTGTGGTATGACAGATTTTTCTTAAGAATCCTATAAATAATTATTCGGTTGTAGAGTTATAAGGAGAAGCGGCATGATCTTGAATTGCTAGTTAAAGCTATCACATTTGATTACTGTGCCCGAGCCTTTGAAAAAAAAGAGATGGTGGCGCAGGGAGGCGAAGGCATTCTATCCAAGGCGGAGAAATAACCTGTTATTATTTGCTCTGACTTGGCTTCAGTAATTATATACACACTCTAATCATTGCCTAAAGTTGCATTAACATGTACACAAGCAGTGGTGGCCAAGATCTACAGTTTCTCCCAGTGTCAGGTTAACACTTAAAGGGGAACTATTGCGAAAATGAAAATTTAATATAAGCTTCATCATACTGAAATAAGAAACTTTCTAAATACAATCAATTAACTATTCTGCATTATTTCTGAAATAATCAAGTTTATCTTCATTATCCCTCTCTCAGAACCTGTTTCTCTTCATTCTGTCTTCAAGCAGCAGTTGGGTGTCAGATATTCAATATATTTTATAGGGGGGCTGAATTTGCCCCTTGGAGTGCTGGTCCATTTTGAAAAATACATGTGATATTTGACCAAGCACCCACGAGTGGATTGAAGAGTAAGCGTGAGGGTACCTTCAGAAATATTTTATATATATATATATTTTATTTATTTTTTCCTGAATGGGAACACTTAGTGTAAATGGCTCGTATTCAAAGCAACCTGCTCTTTCTTTTAATTTGGAAAATGGGGCTTGTTTTTGCAGCTTACCCCAAACAAGAGTCTAAACCGGCATTCATCTTAATAGCGATGCAGATTTCTATTGCTTTTTATTTTCCTTTTAATTTATCTTGTTTCTCTAAAGAAGGAGAAAAGAAAATGAGACCCCTTTGCCCCCCCCCCCTATATTTCTGCCTTTCATAAACACAGTAGCTTTCTCGGTAATCAAGTGTTTACAAAGTGGAGCTTTGTTCTGTCCTTTTCCGGGCTCTGTATGCTTAAACAAAGGGGGCTGGAGCTTCAACACAGCTGTTCATTTGAAAGGGAAAAATAATCTGAATGAGTTGCTTCAGCTTTCAGATTTGAAATATTGTCCTCCAATGAAAACAAAGCATATTGTAAAATATACAGTCAGGTTTTTTTTCCGGGTTTGGTGGGGAGATTTTGTTTTATATGGAGTGCAATGCCGTTCGACATCTGCGCCTATTCTGGTTACTGTGAATAAAACCAATTCCAAATGAAGCCATGAACATTGGTTTCTTTGACGTAATTATACCTTGGCTGTTACAGAGAGACAATACACGCATGAAACGCCAATTAAGATGGCTGTGTTAACGAGCTCGCTATTGAATGACGGATTAAATCGGTCACAAATCCCTTCAGATCTGATTTGATTTAATCCCAAAGTTTGTTAGTGTTTTATAAAAATGTTAATGTTTGTTTCTTCCTGATCAGTTAAGAGGCATCATTGTAGTTTGTGTATTTTGGGTTGCTGTAAGTGGGCCAACAAATCAGTCATATGCAGAATTCATGAACATCTATCTATCTATCTATCTATCTATCTATCTATCTATCTATCTATCTATCTATCTATCTATCTATCCCTACCTCTTTCTCTCTACCTCTCTCTCACTATCTGTCTGTATGTCTCTACCTCTCTCTCTCTCTCTCTCTCTCTCTCTCTCTCTCTCTCTCTCTCTCTCTCTCTCTCTCTAATTCATAAAGGTATGGGACCTGGTATCCAGAATGCTCAGGGTTTTCCGGATAACAGTAATTTTTTTCCTGGTAATGTGGATCTTCATTCCTTAAGTCTACTATAAAGTCATGTAATAATTAAAAAATAAACCCAATAGGCTGCTTTTGCTTCCAATAAGGATTAATTATGTATTCGGTGGGATCAAGTACAAGGTACTGTTTTATTATTGCAGAGAAAAAGGAAATACATTTAAAATTGTGGATCATCCGATGAAATGGAAGCAGTTAAAATTGAATTAAAGGGGTGGTTCAACTTTGAGGTAACTTATGTTTTATAATGTCCAAGTCCTAGTAACTTTGCAATTAGTCTTTATTATTTATATGTTATACTTTTGAGTTATTTGCCTTTTCCTTCTGACACTTTCCAGCTTTCAAATGGGGGTCACTGACCCCATCTAAAAAACAAATGCTAGGTAAGGACACGCATTTATTGTTATTGCTACTTTTTATCACTTATCTTTCTATTCAGGCCTCTCCTATTCATATTTCAGTCAATGCATGGTTGCTAGGGTAATTTGGACCCTAGCAACTAGATTGCTGAAATTGCAAACTGGAGAGCTGCTGAATAAAAAGCGAAATAACTCAAAAACCAGAAGTAATAAATTAAAACCAATAGCAAAGGGTCTCAGAATATCACTCTCTACATCATACTTAAAAGTTAATTTAAAAGTGAAGAACTCCTTTCATTGGAGTCTTTGGGAGATGGAATTTCTGTAATTCAAATCTTTTTACATAACAGATCCCATACCTGTAGTTTAAAGTACTGTATCCAGAATTTCATTTGGCACAATTTAGCTCTTGCGCCATGTACATTACAATCTATGGAGAGGTGATCAAAATTTGACAATTTATATGACTGACGGCTCTGAGCTTTAAGTACATTTCTAACAGGCATAGATGTTTTAATAAAACATGAAACCCAAATTCTTTCTTTTTTTATTTGCAAAGGACTAATTACACAGCTTTTTGTCTGGAGGACAGGTTCCCTTCAAGAAAGTTGACTTTTCCTACTCCTTAGAGAAGTATATGAAGATACATGTATGTGTTTGTTGGAAAAACACAATAAATAAAGAAAAAAAAAGTTTTGTTTCACCCAAACATCAGTCAGGCCCCCTTTCACTAAATCATAAAAATAGTATCACCCAACATATAAATTATAACAGGCACTGCTATGCAAGTTCTTCCCATTCCCATATTAAAATATTTTATTGTAAGTTTATTAAGTGATTTTAAAGTCTATTTAGAGGTTATTGAAAAATCATGAAAGTCGCGAAGGCCATGCCTGTTTCCTCCTCCTATACCATTTATATTTGCCCAACACATTGATCTTATTTACCTTTAAACAATATCCTGTAATGAGAGAGATACAATGGTTAGGTTTAGAAGACATGCCTATACGTGTATTTTCTGTCATTTTGACCTGTGCTTTAAGTCTTGCCAATGTCTGACGCCTGACACTTCGATGTGGTTTAAGCCGACAGAAGTGTTGAGCACTGATATACCATACCACTCCCCTGGGAACGAATAAGCTCTTTAACACCAAGAGACAACGGGATGTGCTACAAGTAGAATTTTATGACTCACTATAGCAATATAGCAAGTGAAGCCCAGTTATTGATTTCAGCGGCCATTCATTTCATCCAGGCGCAGTTTAGTTCTTAGAAAACGACTCTCTGTTCTGAACGGGATGTTGATATTTCTGTTTCCATGCTGACATTTGTCAGGGCTGTCTACACATCGCATCTTAAACAAATAAACGTATGTGCCATCTTTGATTATTTTTACTGCACAGTCGAAGGTCACTGAGCGTGCTCCAGTGGAAGTAGTGCGTGTCTCCCATAGATTTTATTTAATCTAAATTATCCAAATTTTTAAAAATAATTTTTCCTTTTTCTCTGTAATAATAAAACAGTACCTTGTACTTGATCCCAACTAAGATATAATTAATCCTTATATGAAGCAAAACCAACCTATTGGGTTTATTTTTTAATGGCTGCAGGACTTTATAGTAGACTTAAGAAATGAAGATCCAAATTACAGAAAGATCTGTTATCTGGAACACCCCAGGTCCCTGAACATTCTTGATAGTAGGTCCCACATCTGTAATATATAAGTAATATATGTATAAAACGCCTTATGATTGATTGAGCTGAAAAGCTTGAGCAATCATAAATTTGCCCCCATATATTGCCGTAAAGTTGCAGCCATGTAAACTGCTTTCTATTAAAGCAGGGTATATTTGGATATACAGGTATGGGACCTGTTATCCAGAATGTTTAGGACCTGGAGTTTTCCGGATAATGGATCTTTCCATAATTTGGATGTTCATACCTGAACATAAATTCAAAAGTGCTTTCTGAGCATTAAGCTGTTTTCGTTTTTGAGATCACATACAGGTAAATTTCTTCAGCTATGGTTTTTGTGAAGTAGGAAACCAGCCGTAAGAGAGCAGTAGCAGCCAAAGGGGAAAAAGGTTACTGGCACCCTGTGTAGCTGCTACTACAGACATGTGCAGCTTAGTCGATCCTTTACGTATAATACAGGTCAAAAACATACAGACCATTTATTTTTATGTGCTCCCATTTGCAGCTTAGTAGAAACTTCCTTGGGGACAACAAAGGCCATTTTTGGAGCAAGGTGAGGGTTTAAATTGTTATACTACTGTGGATCTGGTTTCATTTTTGTTGTTGACTGCTGATAAAGGTCCCTAAGCAAAATAAACCAAAAACAAAACCTGTGAATGCCGATCATCTTGTCTATCTATCATTCCATCCATCCATTGTTCCAGTCATACATCTATTTTTTCCAGCCATCTATCTATCATTCCAGCCATCTATCTTTATCTATCATCTATCTATCTACCATCTATTGTTCCAGCCATCCATCTATCGTTCCATTCATCCATCCATCTATCCATCCATCTATCGTTCATCCATCCATCTATCGTTTGTTTGTTCCATCCATCTATCGTTCGTACGTACATTCCATCCATCCATCCATCTATCGTTCGTTCGTTTGTTCCATCCATCTATCGTTCGTATGTACATTCCATCCATCTATCGTTCGTTCCTTCCGTCGTTCCTTCCGTCGTTCCATCCGTCGTTCCATCCGTCCGTTCCATCCGTCCGTTCCATCCATCTATCATTCGTTCCATCCATCATTCGCTCCATCCATCTATCATTCGTTCCATCCATCTATCATTCGCTACATCCATCTATCATTCGCTCCATCCATCTATCATTCGCTCCATCCATCTATCATTTGTTGCATCCATCTATCCATCTTTTTATTGTTTGCTCCATCCATCGTTCCATCCATCCATCTATCGTTCCATCCATCCATCATTCCATCCATCCATTGTCTGTCTTGGAAAACCCTCAGGTGTCTAAGTGACCCCATACTATACTTGTACTAAGAACTAGAACTTGATTGAAACCAATCTGAACAGAACTGATAATACAACAGCCTGCACAATGTTTGCTTATTATGTGCTTCCTTTTAGATTTCTCTACAGTCAGTGCTGCGCTGCTAATTGCTTTCTTAAAATCAGTATCAACATAATTTCATGATCTGGTAAGCCTGTAGCTTGTGTGGAGCAGAGGATGTAAAAAGTACCATTCACAGCATGTCTTGGATTAGTTCTAAAGGGACAAATTGCACAATATCAGTTCTTCGGGAGGGTTCTGATGATAAAGTTGATGAGCTGTGCTTTAAAAGAACGGTTTTAACATTTTTCATAATCTAACACACAATCAAAAGCCAATTTCTTTGGTCTCCATGCTATTAAAGGAATACATTCCTGGGGAGACACTGTTATGGTCTTTTTTTAAAACAGCTGTAAAGTCTATAGGGTTCATGACTGACAGATTGTGATAACCTTTGAGTTTGAAATTGATCAGTGTTTTAGCTTTGATGCTAAGGTTTTTCATTTTTAAATGGACATAGCACACAAGCCTTGTAGGGTTTTGATTCAAATAAAATACAAGACATAAAATCAGGGCATACAATTAAAAACGAATTATTCAGAAAGCTCCATTTTAAAGAATAACTAAACCTTGTAGCCTGGTGCATCGAGGTGTAAGTGGTAAGAGGAATGGTCCATTGTGAAACAGCAGTAACTAATTATACTTTATATGTTTAATAAAATGATGCAACATACTGGTAGAAAATGCATGGATCACATTAATGGCATAAAATTGATATGTGGTCATGTGGTAACATCCCCCCTTATTTTTTTTACATTTTAAAAATCTTTTACACAAAGCTAACATAACTATCACCATTTGTTTAATAATTTTTTATTTCCAGGTTCAGTAAAGGGCATTATACGGAAACCCGTTATCCAGAAAGCTCGAAAATTACAGAAAGGCTAGACTCCATTTTAACTAATTAATCATAATTTTTAATAATAATTTCCTTTTTCTCTCTAATAATAAAACAGATCCCAACAAAGATATAATTAATCTGTATTGGAAGCAAAACCAGCCTAAAGGGTTATTAATTGTTTGCATTATTTTCTAGAAGACTTAAGGTATAAAGATCAAAATTACGGAAAGATTCGTTATCCGGAAAGCCCCAGGTCCTGAGCATTCTGCATAACAGGTCCCATACCTGTAGTTTTATTATTCAAGCTTTTTGAGATCTTTACGAGCATGTTTAAAGGGGAAGTAAAGTCTAAAATAGAATAAGGCTAGAAATGCTATATTTTGTATACTAAACATAAACATGCACCACAAGCCTAATCAAACAAATGATTTATGCTTTGAAAGTTGGCCACAGAGGGTCACCTTCTTATAACTTTGTTAAACATCTTTGCAAGACCAAGACTGTGCACATGCTCTGGGATGCTTAGGCTGATTAATAATCAGAATAGGCAGACTGTGCTGGGTACTGTGTTGTCATGTAATCTAATGTGGATTTTATAGATTTTGTATTGTTTAATATAAACTTCATATTGTTTAATATAAACTTTCTCCAAAAGCACAGGCTTTTAGATACCTGAATTTACTGTACTGCACATGTGCACTGACTAAGGCTCTACCTACACATGTATCATATCTACACAAGCAGCCATCTGTATGAAGAACGGTGGAGAGCACAGGCTTTTAAATCACTTCCTTGGAACAAAGGCATCCACAGACTTTCTTGTTTGCCATTAGTACATTATGGGACCAGTTATACAGAATTAAAGTGATAGGCAGACAATTTGGGGATGGATACGAGTTGTGGAATGCGTGCCTAATAATTTGATTAAGCCTATCTTCTCCTTAAATGTTCACTCTAACATGTATGCTTCAGTCCTGTGCTCTCCACCATTCTTCATACAGATGGCTGCTTGTGTAGATATAATACATGTGTAGGTAGAGCCTTAGTCAGTGGTTAGCACTTATAATCACTGCGGGTGCCTAACAGCAAATTGCCACCCTGCTGCTTAAACCTTTGCTTGTTCTTAACTTATGCAAAAAAGTAATATCTTGGAAACTGTTCAATTTTTGCTACCATTAGTATTAGGATACCTTCTTCAGACAAACATCTCACATTGCTAAAACCTGCAGAGAAGCAAAATGGCAATTAAATAAGACACAGAATTAACCAGCTTAACCAGTTAAGTTAAATAAAATTGCATTTTTACCTTCTTTAATGAAAAAGAAACCTATCTCCAATATACTTTAATTAAAAAATGTGTACTGTTTTTATAAGAAACCTGACTGTATGCAATGAAATCCTCCCTTCATTTACTGCTGTGGATAGGAATTGTCAGACGGTCCCTAACTGCTGAGCAGGGAAACAATCATACTCATGAACAGCAGGGGGAGCCCCCACCTTACTTCCCAGCCATGCAGAACTCAAACAGCTTTGTTTGGGTCCCTTGCTGCAGCCACTGGTTCTGCAGAGTTGGAGAAAGTTTATATTAAACAATACAAAAATTATAAAATCCACATTAGATTACATGACAACACAGGACCCAGCACAGTCTGCCTATTCTGATTATTAATCAGCCTAAGCATCCCAGAGCATGTGCACAGTCTTGGTCTTGCAGAGATGTTTAACAAAGTTATAAGAAGGTGACCCCCTGTGGCCAACTTTCAAAGCATAAATCATTTGTTTGATTAGGCTTGTGGTGCATGTTTATGTTTAGTATACAAAATATAGCATTTCTAGCCTTATTCTATTTTAGACTTTACTTCCCCTTTAAACATGCTCGTAAAGATCTCAAAAAGCTTGATTAATAAAACTCACAGGTTCCGGACCTGGGGATTTCCGGATAACAAATCTTTCCGTAATTTGGATCTTCATACCTTAAGTCTACTAGAAAATCATGCAAACAATTAATAACCCTTTAGGCTGGTTTTGCTTCCAATACAGATTAATTATATCTTTGTTGGGATATATGCGGCATTTGTGCCTGGTGGAGCACTTGTTCAGCGTACTGCAGCTGTGTTAATTAACTATAGGACAGCTGACCGTGGCAGTTTAGGGTCTGAGGGTGTTTATAGGCTGACCATTTCAAAGGTTCTTACCCCAGGTTAAGTGCTCCATTATGGTATGGATAATTTGGGAACATTGCCCATAGAGAGAGAAGCAGCATTGGCTTTGTATAGAGCAGTGATCCCCAACCAGTAGCTCGCCAGCAACATGTTGCTCTCCAACCCCTTGAATGTTGCTCTCTGTGTCCTCAGAGCAGATGCTTATTTTTGAATTCCAGGCTTGGAAGCAAGTTTTAATTGCATAAAAATTAAGTATAGTACCAAGTAGAGCCTCTTGTAGGCTTCCAGTCCACATAGGGGCAACCAAATGGCCAATCATAGCCCTTATTTGGCACCCCAAGGGACTATTTTATGCTTGTGTTGCTCTCCACCTCTCTTTTCATTTGAATGTGGCTCACGGGTAAAAAAAAGGTTGGGGACCCCTGGTATAGAGGAACACAGGCATCAGAATAGTGACAGACTGCATATGGAAAAGCTGGCAACATAAGAGGAGCAGACTTCACAGTCAATAGAAACATTACAGGGCTTGTACAGTTTGTTCTGGGTCACAAGACATCACATAAGTCTGAAATCGAGAAGAAATTGTGTAATTTATAATTAACCCTGACACGACATGAATGTCTCCAAGTATATATGGGGGAAACATTCAGCAAACAGACAGCACATATATTATGCATAGATCACTTCAGTAGCATCAGTAGGGCATTGGAATGCTTCGTCTTTCTTCAAATTTTCCCATGGCAAACGCATGCGCAGTTGAATGAAATAATCAACTTTTTAGTTTGGGTTTTCGTTCTACTGCACATGTGCAGCCGCCAGAAGAGGATCGCTCTATGGTGCTCACTGGTATAACCTGGGGCCGGTGCAGTTTTATGCTTATAGGAGCACTGGCCCGGGGTTTCAGGTAAGTCAATACAATCACTTGGGGGGCACAAAGTCTATCCTTCTCCTTTAAAGGAGAAATAAAGCTACCAAAGCAGTTTATTGCCGATAGATTAGCCACAATAGTGCATAACACTATATATACACTATATTTAGTCTGCAGAATGCTTTACAATACCTGAGTTAACAGCTCAAGAAGCTCTCTTTGTTTAGGATAGCAGCTGCCATATTAGTTTGGTGTGACATTGCTTCCTGCCTGAGTCTCTTTCTGCTTGCTGATAGCTCTGGGCTCAGATTACAGCAGGGAGGAGGATAGGTAGAGAGGAGCATACTGAGCATGCCCAAGCCCTGGAAGTTTAAGCTGAAAGAACAAAGTCTATTACAGAAGCCCATGTGTACACAATAGAAGGAAAGAAATTCAGTGTTTCTTTTGACAGAGGACTCAGAGCAACATTACTTTGAGGATTTACTGGTGTATTTATATAAACATTTCTGATAATGCTTACTTAATGTTAGCCTTTCCTTCTCTTTTAAGTGCTGTTTTTCGTTTTTATTTAGCAACACCTCAAATACAGAGTAAACAACTGAAATGTTTGGTAAATGTGTTAAAGTTACGTACAAAGTGCTGCTGCCCGTTATTAGTGCTTACAAATCTCATCCCGAATAGAATACCAAGCACAGCCTGGTCTTGATGTAAAAGCGCAGAATCTGTCTTTGGCTGAGCTGTTTCAGACGGCATAATGGTCCTTATTTGTTTCAGCAGAAGGCAGTGGTTTGCAGCAACAGGGACTTTAATAACAGATATTGCCTGCTGAGCAGTGCATTTGTGGTGGGAAGCTATGATCATTACTTATCTAGCTGTAAGAGCATTGCTGGAGGCAGGCAGCAAGATAAATCCCCATCTTTATCTGCCGCCTTTAGGATGCTGGCTAACATATGCACTTCTCTGTAATTCTCTTCTTAGAGGGGTGTAGCGGAAATAACTATTCACAGTGCCATTACCTACTTGTATATTGTTGATTTGTCTGTTTCACTCTGTGAGCAGCTATGGGAACCTTGTAGCCATTTAAACATTCGTTTTTATAGTCTACTGGCACGCAAGAGTTTACTTGCTCTTATTTTATTTTTATTATGTGTTAGCCTTTTACCATTCTGCTTTTGAATGTTCCATTTTTCCCCCCCTTAAAGTTTTAAGAGGCCTGTTGGCAAGTGGTGTGTAAATAAATGTAAATAAATAAAGAGAAGTTATTTTGTGGACAGCATATATTATATTATATTTAACACTTCTAATGAATAGGGCAATAGGTTAAGTTTCCCTTTTAAATGAAAAACATCACATCTTTCTGGACTCTTTCAGGAGCACAAAGCTCTACCATTTTGAATATTTTCTGAACATACGCCCTTAACTTGCAACACAACCTTCCTCTAATACAGGGGTCCCCAACCTTTTTTTTACTCGTGAGCCACATTCAGATGCAAAAAGAGTTGGGGAGCAACACAAGCATAAAAAAGTTCCTGTAGATGACTAAAAGGGCTGTGATTGGCTATTTGGTAGCCCCAATGTGGACTGGCAGCCTATGAGAGGCTCTGTTTGGCAGTACACCTGGTTTTTAGGCAACCAAAACTTGCCTTAAAACCAGGTATTCAAAAATAAACACCTGCTTTGAGGCCACTGAGAGCAACATCCAAGGGGTTGGTGAGCAACATGTTGCTCGCGAGCTACTGGTTGGGGATCACTGCTCTAATAGTTGTAATCAGGTCTGGACTGGGATTCAAAAGACACCTGACTAACTTCTAGTTGAGCCAGAGGAAGGGAAAAAAGCTTGATTTGGGCAGGGCGGCAGTTGGTCCAGGCACTGGATCTTCAAGCTGTCTAATGACTTTCAGTACAACCACATCAGGGGGAGAATTCCATTTCCATGCCAAGTGACCCAATACCTGCAGCCAGACCCACCTCCCCGCTATGCCCTTTCTCCAGACCTGCTACCCAACCCTACAACAGTTGGTCATTCAACCATTCAGCAGGTCCTCAACTAGACCAGGGAAAAAAATACTCTTTTTCCTTGGGGAGAGTATTAGATACTGCACTTTAAACCAGTATCCAGGCACAATACCCAAAAACTGCCCACACAATCATGATATTCGAGACTTTACACCTTAAACCTGACTGTTTTGCAGATGTTCTGTGTGTACCCAACCTGATTTGCATAGGAAGGAGTGTGTGCCAAAGAACATTTCTCCGTATGCCTAATATGTAAGGTGCATGAGCATAAATATTCTAAATTAAAGTATATTGGGAACAGTGTGGATATTATCAGCTGTGTATAAAGAACAAAATGTGTCGTTTCTCATTGTTTTACCCCAGTAGAAATTAGAAGCTTTATAGAGCCTTGTTTTTGTACTGCTTTGTTCTCATAAACCATTGTACTTATAGTCAACGCCAACACTTCTACCCATTTAGGTTTGATAAACAGATGATAAATTGAGTGCACTGTAGGGTTATAATGTGCGTGCTTGTGTAGACATGTCTCAGTGAGGGAAATTTAGCTCATGATTGATTGTAGTACATAGTGTTGCCATTTTTGCTCAGTGTGTAGTGGCCACTGCTGGTAACATTGCATTAGAGCATTGGCGCTCTACAAATACATGTTAATAATAGTAAATGTGTTCAGTAGCAAGGAACATATTCTTTACATTACATTTTAAGAACCCATTCATTTTTATTTGTTTATTCTTACCACTGATGCAAACTAAGGTAAGGCAAGAAAGGCATTGAAGTGTGAGAGAACCCCTCTTTGCCAACCCTAAATTCTTAAATTCTTAGGCTGGTTTTGCTTCCAATAAGGACTAATTATATCTTAGTTTGGATCAAGTACAAGGTACTGTTTTATTATTACAAAGAAAAAAAAAATCAGTTTTAAAAATTTGGATTGGGATAAAACAGAGTCTATGGAAGAGCGCCTTTTCGTAATTCTGAGCTTTTTGTATTACAGGTTTCCTAATAACCGATCCCATACCTGTATTTCTCGTGTAACAGATGTTAGTAAATAATATTAGTGAATAGAATAAATGGCCACATTAACAGCTTCTTTTGCACTTTTAGGTTCTTCTCCTTCTTAATGAGGCAGTGATATCTCACATTGTCGAACGTTATTGGACATCTCTCTCTTGTTTGTATTGAAATCGACTTAATTAGACAGTAGTTATCCCCTTACCGATCCTGTGGAAAATTGGTTTCCTAAACTAGTAAGGAATTTGTTGGTATAAATTGCCTCCAAACCTTTTTTTTTTTATTTTTTGCACACCCTATCTCATCCTTTTCAAATATCTTTTCAGTATTTCATTCACCTAGTGCAACCAGTCACCACTTTGTAGGAAGCCAAGTGGGAGCAGTAAAATATATCGGACATGTCTCTTCCTTGAATTATGCCCTTTGTTGAATTGTTGTTTCCTGGTCCAAGTCAGTCTGTGGGCTTCTCTTCTGTTTCTACTCGCTAGTTTCACTGTCCCTTGATAGTCCTTGGAAGAAGACAAGTGTGTGGTTTTTATTCGATCCAAAATGCTTGACTGCTGACAAGAATAGTGAAGTTAAGTATTTATTAGAGTGCTTTGTAATTTTTTAATTTAGTTGTTTTTCTGCTACTTTTGGAAAATAATTTCTTGCTAGTCCATTAATCTGCTTCCTTCATATTAAATTGTATAAAACCCAAACATAACATTTTTTCCAACAAAAGAAAATATAACTCTAAACCACTTTCCTATATCTCTTCTTTATACATTTGCAGTGGTTAACATTATTTGCAAATATAATTGATGTTAAAAGCAGTGTCTTTCTTTCACATTCTATTCAATTCCCTAGTTGAGCTGACTTTTGAAAAAATGTAAAATAAGCCAATTTATTAACGAGCCTGTCTTTGCCAGAGGAGTGACTACTTTTGCAATACCTTGTACTTGATCCTAACCAAGCTGCTTGTATCCATATGGGAGACAAAACAATCCTATTGGGTTTATTTAATATTGCACTGAAAATCCTTTATCCAGAAAGCTCCAAATTACAGAAAGATCATATATATCTGCACTCACCCAATATCCTGCCAAATCTCCCAACATATCTCAATAATTATAGAAAATGGAGGCACTCACGGATCTGATGAATTTATTAAACTACTCACATGTTCCTATATATATATGTAAGCTAGTCTAGTCTTAAGCCGAGCGAAGCCGTGGTAGTCAAACACTTTATAACACTACATTACACTGCCTTTTGCATGATATGAAGTTGCCGAGTCAAATTGGCATGATGACATGGGAATCTTACTTCATTTTGTAATACTTTTTCGATCCTCTGTCTGGGACCCTATTTTGCTTCTATTACATAGGGTCCTTCATGCTGCCGGGAAAAGCAGTCAAGTGTAAATTTCATTTTTTGCTTGAGCTCATGAGATGGATTTACACATCTGCGACTATCCCCTGAAAGCTGGAGGAGAGAAAATCAGTGGCTATACAGTTGAAATGTAAAAAGGCTAGCAAGTTAAAATGGAAAGCACAAATCAGGCTATACCAGATACTATTTTTCCTGAGAGTAAAATTCAGCCGTCGGATTCCCAAAGAGTTGGTGTTTTACAAACCATATTAATGATTATACTGTCTCGACACCATCTTTAAGGAATTTTATGCAAAAAAAAAATAAAAAATGATACAACGCATTTGCTATCCAAACATTTTTTAGAATGCAGACACAGTGGCACAGAACTTTATAATTTTGGACAACAACCACTATTTTTGTTCAGCAGTGTGCTGGGCGCTATCATTTTGTACTCTTGAGACATAGTTGGGTATAACTGCCTTGCTGGTCTTGATTGGTTTATTTTCTTTGGTTACCAATTAAGGATTCATCAGCTACACATATGGTGGATACTCCACCTATTTTTGTGCTACTATAGGTTTTGAATCTGGGCCCATAGTGTGTGACTTTACTTCATATGGGGGGTTGTAAGCTTTATTGAATGATGTAAAAGGGGTCATTTATGACCACAAGTGTAGGCTCTCTATTGCATATTGACCCCATTCATTCATTAGGTACTTGTGTCTAAACATGCCTAAAGGAGAACTAAACCATAAAAATGAATGTGGCCAAAAATGACATATTTTATATACTGAACTTATTGACCAGCCTAAAGTTTCAGCTTGTCAATAGCAGCAATGACCCAGGACAAACTTGTCACAGGGGGTCACCATCTTGGAAAGTGTCTGTGACACTCACATGCTCAGTGGGCTCTGAGCAGCTGTTGAGAAGCCAAGCTTAGGGGTCGTCACTAATTATCAAGCAGAAAATGAGGTTGGTCTGTACTATAAGCTGATGCTACAGGGCTGATTATTAAATTCTGATGCTAGTTGCACTGGTTTCTGTTCTGCCACGTAGTAATTATCTATATTAATTACTAATCAGCCTTATATTGTGACATTTCTATGTGTACTGTATGTTGTGAGTGGGTCCCTAAGCTCAGTAAGTGACAGCAGCACAGAGCATGTGCAGTGAATCAGCAGAAAAGAAGATGGGGAGCTACTGGGGCATCTTTGGAGACGCAGAAATTTACTGCTAAAGGGCTGTGGTTGCCTTGGGCTGGTACAGAAGCACAAAACATAAAGTACAACATTTCTAGTGACTTCTTTAGTTAAGCTTTAGTTCTCCTTTAACCTCATTGCATCTGTCCAGCTTCTTATGCTGGATTGTGTGCAGGTGAACTGGGGGCCCCTGGACCTACCGCCATCCTGAATGTGATGGTAGTTCTAGAGTGCCTACAGCAAGTTTAGTCAATAGGCGCAGTGGACTTTATTTGCTAAAAAGAAAATATGCTATGCATTGGAAGAATTGCAGCCTCCCCACTTTAAAGCTGGAAGACCCAATTTTTGAGCACTAGCAAATTCAGTAGTTTTGGCACATGAACATGCCACAGTGACACTAAAAAAAACACTTATTTCTGAGTAAAGAAACCAGGCAATTTGTTTAAAATTTTGTAACGATCCTATTGATTATTTGGATACATATATTTATGTATATAAAGAATAATAATAATTTGGAGCTATGTGCAACCTTTTTTTTTTTTTACCCATAAGAAACATGCACATGTAAAAGAGTTGTGGAGTAATGCAAACATGGAATTTGTTCCTGGGTTGGTGCAGCCCCTATGTTGACTGTCAGCCTACAGGAGGCTCTATTTGGCAGTACACCTGTTTTTTATGCAACTAAAACTTGCCTCCAAATTCAAAAATAAGCACCTGCTTTGAGGCCACTGGGAGCAACATCCAACACATTGCTCACGAGCCACTGGTCGGGGATCATTGATACAATGAAATCTTGTAACATTTATTGCACATATTACATAATTTTTGATTTCTAAAGAAAATGTAAAAAGCAAGAAGCAAGTTTTAACTCCATGATCCTTTGGCCAATATTCTGTCAAAGGAATATACATAACCAATTTACTAGAAGAGATTTTTCTTAACTGTGCTGTAAACTGATTATTAAATGGAGTTTTTTCAATGTAGCGAGTCAGACAAGCTAACCTGGGCACCATCATATGCTTTGTGAGTTAATGATTTGCTCCGTGACACCCACCGCGCCACCCTTTGCCGTTGCCTTTCTGAAGAGCCTAACAGGCTGTGCAAACCATCTGTTCTTCTTTTGCTGAAGATCTCAGCCTGATGTGTCTTAAATTTCCACAGAACATCTTCAGATTAAAAAGAACCTTTCCTCGCTCAGGCTGTTTATATGCAAAGAAATGTTTATCGACATAAAACTCCCAGGAGGGGCCTTTTAAATACGCAATGAAATTTCACACTGTTTAATGTGTTCCACCTCTGGGTATCCATTTCGGCTTCTCACTCACTAAATAGCAATACGAATGTCATCTTGTCGTATAAGTGGAAGATGCTGTAAGGGAAATAACATCTTTCTGTACCAACTTTGTTGCTCTGTCTTCGCTCTACTTTTTTTTGTCGTTTTCTGATAGCAGAATTTTTTTTATAAAGAAAATGCCTAATATGTATGTATCTATGTAGCCAGATTTTCCTGTTTAAAGGTAAAATATTCTCAAAAGTAACACTGGCTTAATTAGAAGGCTTTGCTACTTTCCCTGTTGCTGTTCTATTTTTGATGTTCTTTTTCTTTAGAAGCAAAATGATTAAAATCAACAGTATCCTATTCATTTGAATTTGTTTTTTGAAACTATGACTAATTGATTGCTGGTAGATGCAGCAATGATTAAACAAGCAAAAGTTCAAAGCAAAAAACAGAAGAGCCACTCTCCATCATTTCACAACAATGCAAGTAAAGGTTTGTTTGTTTTTTTCCTTTTGTTTGGAAGGAATGAGCTGAAACCATTGGACAATTGTGCAGTCTTTTTGGGAGAGGACCATATACACAAGCCAATATGACCCTCACCAGCTCCATAGAAATCTGCCATCCCAACCACATACTGATTTTGAGGTTCATTTTGGACCCAAACATTGTCCGATTAAGATGTAGGTTCTTTCAGGAGTGGCCAAATTGGCAGACCATATTTTTGCTTGTTTTATTGGGTTAGGGTGTTAATGACTCATCAAGATTCAGAATGCCCAGGTTTGGCCTGAAAATTTGCTCTGGGAGCTGCATATGCTCCAAGTTATAATAAAGAATCTGTTATGGATAATAAAGGGGGAGTATACAAAACTGTTATTAAACATGAACACCATAAATACAGTATACCGTGTGTAAAAATATGTATTTTTGTTTAATCAAAACCATATTTTATCCATTTTTATTCCATTATAAAGCACTATTAGATTTTTTTTTGTTTTGACTTTTATTCCCTCCGCCTCTCTCAACCTCTCACTGTTCCTTAGTGATGGGCGAAAAGATTTGGCAGGCATGGATTTGCGGTGCAAAATCCACTGAAACAAAAAAAAAATAGTTTGGTGTCCGTCTAAATTGTCGCGCGCTTAAAAATTGTTGCCCATCTAAATTATTTGGACACCCATTGACTTTAATGCATTTGGACAAAATAGTTGTGTGTATAAAAATTTTAGATCGGGTCAAAATTTGACTGCGATTTGCCCCTCACTACTCCTCCTTTAATCAGGAGGATTTGTTTGAGGAGATAATGAGTTAATTAAAAATAAAACTCTTCCTTCCACACTTGCAGCCTTTGCCAAAATTTGAAATAAGATGGAGCATATTATACAGGAGGCCCCTCAGTGGACTGGTAATTCCTTGGCCTCCTTTCATAGCTGCTTGCTATAAACAATCATTAAACAAACAAAACATAAAAAGTATGTAGAGCTCAGGGTCTATTCAATGGTGAAGATGTGGATACACTGCTCCATTATTAAGTGTCTATCAATATCACAGCAGAACTGAGGACCAGTAAACTGTGCACTTAGGAATTAAATGAAATGACCATGCTGAATACTCAACTTTTGCCCTACGGGTCAATGGATGTAGGTGTTTTAAGACCAGAACCTCTCAGGGAGAACCATCATATCAAGCAGCAAAAACAATACATTTTGTAGTTTTACAGAGCATTTGTTTTCTACTTGGGGTCAGCCACCCCCATTTTAAAGCTGGGAATATTCAAAAGAAGAAGGCAAATAATTGGACAACTACACAAAATAAATAATGAATACCAAGTGTTGTTGCCTAGAATTGGCCATTCTATAACATATCAAAAGTTAACTTAAAGGCAAATAACCCTTTTAAAAAAAAAGTTCTCTTAAAGGAGAAGGAAAGCTACTGAGGCATTTTATTGCCAATAGATTAGCTGCAATAGTGCAAGCTAGAATGCTATATTTATTCTGTAGAATGTTTTACCATAACTGAGTAAAAAGCTGTAGAAACTCTGTTTGTTTAGGATAGGAGCTGCAGTATTAATGTGGTGTGACATCACTTCCTGCCTGAGTCTCTCCCTGCTCTGGGCTCAGATTACAGTAGAGAAGGGAGGGGTGGGGGGAGAGGAGCAAACTGAGCATGCTCTTGCCCAGGGCAATGAGGTTTAAGCTGAAGGCAGGAAGTCTGATACAGAAGCCCATGTGTACACAATAGAAGGAAAGAAATGAGGTGTTTCTTTTGACAGGGGACTCAGAGCAACATTACTTTGGGGGTTTACTGGTATATTTAGATGGACCGTTCTGATAAGGCTTACTTAGTTTTAACCTTTCCTTCTCCTTTAATATTTCAATATCAGTGGACACTTTTGAAGTGATTTGGAGGTGCTGAAGAATGATAGCTTCAATGAAAAAGAAAGTTCTGTGAATTCCAGATTAGCCACCAGCGACTTACTTAAGGTTATCTAGGTGTTGGCAGCTTACCAATCTCCAGTTAATTGAAACATATGCTTGAATACTCTTCTCTTTAACAGAAATTTTACTCTCATACATCAGACATAGCAATGACTCCAATATTGTAGAGCTCACACAACAGAAGGGAATGTTGCATCTGCCATTTCTCTGTGATGTGTAGCATAATTAAGTACTTTATCAAAGTTCTAGAGCCAGTCTCCATTGGTTAAATCTGGTGAGGAGCCATTCTTTGGTTTTATCCTCGGCTATTTATCAACTAGAAGTAGGATACCCCTTGGTTTAATCAGCCGATATAATTCTACAGAATTTCTATATTTGCTAAAGTAAAATTACAATGAAGACATATTTTATTTCAGACCCCTGAAAGGTCTCTATAAAGCTACCTTCCTCCATTCAAAGACAGTTTAAGCTTATTAGAAATTCGTACAATTAATATTGGTATCCATTGCAGGATTGTGTTGCATTGTGAGGCAATTAGGCCTTATATACCAGATATTCTGTTCATTGGAGCGAAAGAAAAATAAAAAGGCACTGCTACCAATTTAATAGATCTGAAAGCCCTGCTCGTATCCAAGCCAGTATATCTTTCATATTAGTATGAATTTGTATTGAGAGATTTCTTGGTTTTAATCACTTAAGTTTATTTATTTTCTGGTCTTTTTGATCTGCATAGTCATAAAGAGGCATGTCTACTCATTGTGTTAACTCATTCTCAGTAACTTCCCAAACAGGAACAGGTCATCAATGGAACCAACTGTGTTCCAGTGTAACATGTACTTCTTCATAACATACTTATAAAAAAGATTAGCTCGGGACAATCTTTTCCAATCTTTGTATTCGTAGTCTGCATGTAATATTGTCCAGCATATTTTCCAAAAATGTGGACAGCAGCCCATACTCCAGAAAAAAAGTTAGGCAGAAGGATCAAAAACCTAATGCGTTTCATGCTCTGATGCCCTTGATCATAGGCAAGCCATATTGTTTAAGCCTAAAATGCATTAGGTTTTGGACCCTTCAGTTTTCAGTATACAAGAGCTCTTACCTGGGGTAGCAGACACCATCCATTGATTATATATTATGTTCTCCTTTAATATTTCCTTAATACCGCTGTGATGGGACATGATGATATAAAGTCTAACATCCAACCCAAACAATGTCTATTAAATGTTCAAATTCAGTCTTAAATGTATGGTGAGGTTGTGTGTATGTAAGGTTGTAGGCGCAAAACCAAAAGAAATTGCTGAATTATTGCTGCTCTTGCTAAAATAATTGACCCCACCCCCAGGAGGTAATAAACTATCCCCCTTGTGTATAGGCAAAGTGTATAAAAGGACATATATAGAACTCCACTTATAAATATTTAAAGAAGCCCTTATTTATCTAGACACCTTCATAATCACTATGTAAGAAATAATTTAACTCCTCTTAAGCTCAATCGCTGGACGAGTCTTCAGTCTTCTAAGACCTGCAATATCCAATAGCAGTGATATTATTTCAGTACAGCCGTAACTTGCAGTCTACAATAACAATAGCTCTGCTAGCCAATAGATACCTTGACTTTATTTTATGTTGTTAAACAGTGTTGGTTAATGTTTTGTATCATGATAAAGGTCTGTGTATTGGATTAAAACTTAAGCAGAAACCCGAAGTCTGATGTTTTAGATAAATCCCTTGGGTGCACTTTAATATGCTGCAATTTAAATATGAGCTGATCGTGTTTTAGCTAGTTTAAATATCTTAGCTTTCCATGGAGGAGCACTTTTTTTTTTTTTTTTTTTTTTACAGAGCTTGATATACTAGCTGATTTTTTTTTTTCCCTGCTACTGCCAGTTTGATGGAATGCTGTACCCAAGCCAGCTGCCTAGGATTCAGCAGAGACTGTGCTCTCTTAACCCCATTTAACTACTGATGTTGGCTACTGTTCCTTTATCATGCCTCTTCTCTGCACACGACCAAGCAGGAATGTGTCCTTGACCAATAGAACGGTTATCTACAGTGCAAGCTGTGCTTGCTCCAGGGTTAATTCAGCCTCTTGCCACGCTGAGCACAGCAGCTTGCTGACAGAAGCTTCAAAACACATCTCCAAAAGAAATTGCTGTTCTGTCCAGCCGTCTACACCTGGTTTTACTTCTCTTGTCTATTAACCTTGCATCCCATAAATCATAATTACAGTACGTTATGCCCAATACCTCTCTTGTTGAGACAGGTGTTTTGCAATTGCAACAACAGGGAGAGCCGTGTCCTCATCAGCTCGCCGATCTTGATTGGCTTGTTAAAAAATTCATTCAAAGTGGCAATTTGTAATAACGATCTTAAATTGCTTTTTTAAAATTGTTCATTGTTTGTTCTTGTTCGCCTGTGCACCTTATACAGGTATGGCATCCATTATCTAGAAACCCATTATCTACAAAGCTCAGAATTATGGAAAGGCTGTCTCCCATAGACTCCATTTTATCCATAGTTTTTAAAATGATTTCCTTTTTGTCAGTAATAATAAAACAGTACCTTGTACTTGATCCAAACTAAGATATAATTAATCCTTTTTGTAAGCAAAACCAACCTATTATTGGTTTATTTAATGTTTACATGATTTTCTAGTAGACTTAAGGTTTGAAGATCCAAATTACAGAAAGATCTGTTATCCAGAAAACCCCAGGTCCCAAACATTCTTGATAATAGGTCATATACCTGTATTTATTTTTCTGATCCAATGCCTAGATTTTAGGGAGGTTAGCCTACCATGTTTTACTCATTCAAATACACTGCATAAGACTACCTCAAATCATCCTGCATTGCCCACAACAAGTATCACTTGAAACCACTGGTGATCAAAATCTCCTAGTGTGCGATTGCCCTTAGAATTCTACTGCAAGCAAAGGTAAGTATATATTAAATTTACGCCATAGATAAAAACACTATTGTTTATTTTTCCTTTGTATGTGTCTAATGCAAATATTAAGCGCCAAATATATAATTGTTTCCCTCTATCTTCTGTGGAGGTCTTATTGCAGTGTCTCAGTTTTTCAGGCTGTGCACAACCTTCTTTATGACCAGACATATACCTCTTGTAATGATATGGCCTAGCAGGTCAGCTGGTTTGCTCTGATAATACTGAAGCATGGGTCAAATGAAAACCAAACTGTTTGCCACAGTCTATAGCACAGACGCCTTTCTAGTTTTTTTGTAACATGTGAAGAAAGATACCATAAAATTGCCATTATAGACGTTCCCCTGCATTAAACACACTTCAGAAGGAAACTTCCAGGGTAATGTTCCTTTAAATAGAAAACATGTAAAGATGAGACATTATTTGTAGAGTATTAAAGGAATATTTGATGTAGATATTGGTTTATAGTGTCAGACTCCCCTACCATAATTTTCCAAACCGCTGCGGAGCGCTGATCAAGAATTACGCAGGAGTCTCACTGCAGTGTCAGACTCCTGAGTAACTCTTGATCAGCGCTCCGCAGCGGTTTGGAAGATTGTTGCATTATCCGGTAAGGAGTGACCGGCGTATCAAGCAGGAGGATACACAACTCCGGGTGAGCTCCGCCATTACCGGAGTTGATGTTTCCCCTACCATAATACTAGGAAAACTCTGGTGGGCTCAGGTGTCAGAGGTCCCTCTTGCTTCTAACCATTTAGACTTTCATGGTCATTACTTATTTCTGTATGGGAACAAAGGCAAAAAATATATTGAAGGATACATTATAGTATATAAAGCAAATACACTAGGGCAGGGGTCCCCAACCTTTTTTTACCCGATGAGCGACATTCATAAATAAAGAGTTGGGGAGCAACACAGGCATGCAAAAACTTCATGGGGTGCCAGATAAGTACTGTAATTGGCTATTCGGAAGCCCCTATGTGGACTGACAGGATGTTCTTTATGGCAGTACACCTGGTTTTTATACAACCAAAACCCTCCAAGCCTGGAAATCAAAAATAAGCACCTGCTTTGAGGCCACTGGGAGCAAAATCCAAGGGGATGGTGAGCAACATGTTGCTCGCGAGCTACTGTTTGGGGATCACTGCCCTAGGGGAATAACGATACTAAGTGAGGAGAGAAGTTCAAATACTTTGGAGAGTCTAAGGTTTTGCTTTTTTCTGGTGAGCCCCTGGCCACCCAGTCCGACCCTGTTGGTTTGTGTTCCATCACATGGGACTGTAAAGCAGGAGGATAACGTTTATTTCTGTGCTGATCCTTCCTTCACTGCATATTTGCATTTTCTGTAGTCTCTGTGTTTAGACCTTTGAGTAGAAGCTGGCATCTTATACAGTGGAAGTTTGACCCAGGAAAGATAATCATATACATAAATACACAGAGGACGAATAAACAGATAACACAATAACCTATACTATAATAATCCACGACCTTTCTGAAAAACAAGTAGGAGATCAGACTTATAGGCACTCATCTGAGTGAAATGTTCATGGCACCCTGCGATTGATTTGTCCCGTGGGGTGAAATGCAGTCCAGAGCCATCATTTGCTAATGGCAGTGTGTTTCCAACTGCAACAAGACATGGCTGCCAGTAGTCAAGGGCATTTTTACTGCAACGGTTTGGCTTGAGAGGACTGCAGCAGACAAAGTAGGCCGTCTACTATAAACCAAATGTTATACCAGCACACATGCATCATTCTGCAGAAGGCGCAGGTAATCTACACACTGCATAAAAAACTGCTCTTAAAGTGAAGCTTTAAGTGAGCATTTCAATCTTTCATTTTCTTTAAAATTTTCTATGAGATGTTCAAATTGTTTGCGTTCTTGTTCTGCTTCTTTCAAACCTACATCAGAAAATCCAATCTGGTTGTTAGGGCAGTGACTCCTGCAACCTTAAGAACTGATTCACTGTGGGAGACATACATCTTAATTCTATTGCTTTTCTCTCTATTCATGCACATTTCTGTTGGTCTGCTATTGCTACTTCCAAGCTTCTGCCTTGTTGCTTTGGTAATTAAGCCTGGCAACCAAATAGCCACTTCAGATGTGGGGGGGCCTTGTTGAGCACAGGGCCCTCAAGAAGAGTTGAGGGGGAAGGTGGTCACCTGTGATTTTATAGGGGAAGTAACATGAATTTTTTTAGAGGGCTTAAGTAATGCCCTATGGTGACAGCAGATTTTTATTTTTCTGTGACCACACAGTTTGGTAATAACCTGTTACTATTGCACAAAAAGGATCCATTCCAGAGAATTTTCCTATCCCCTTGTGATTTAAGGGTTAGTACATAATATTGCTTGTTTATAGGATAAAAAATCTCCAGCACTTGTTGTTTTGTGGTATTTCCGAATACAGACCATAAGGGCAGATTTATCAAGGTTTCAATAGTAAATTAGAATTCAAAATTTCGAGTGCCAGAATTCACACATTCAAATTGTAATCCCCCTATTTGAATGTATATTTGATTGTGAGATTTATTACACCATTACCATGGAAACAGTCCTATTTAGAATATTCACCACCTGAAACCTGCCATTTCATTTACAAGTCAATGGCAGAGGTCAGTTGAGCCATTTGGAGATGTTAATAGCCTTCCTGACATTCAAGGTTTTTTTTTTCGGGAGAAAAATTAGATTCGTACGAATCAAATACAATTCGAATTTTCGTGTCAGAACCATTCAATCGAACATTAGACATTCAATTTTTTTCTTAACCTCCCAGTCGAATTGTGAGTAAATTCAAATTAAAAAAAAATTTCACTTGAATTCTGAATTCGACTTTTGATAAATGGGCCTCAAAGTGTCGTTCAAACAGGAATAGTGTGTTTAAGAGATAAAATCAGCTTTACATGACATTTTTTTAAGCGAGAGCACACACACTGAATAATATGTTCTGTGCCTAACTGTTTACTTGTCAGTCTTTTTTGTAGGAATAAAATCCATAGCGTTATTCATCAAGTTCTCTATTGAGGCCATTGAAGCTTTTCATTACAGAAAAGCTATTCTCCAAATACCTTTTCATCCACCTGTTTTGTGTTTGTTCAATTTCTGAAACTGTTTCCCTGTTTTTAAAGTATCTGGAAGATGGCTACAAGACTTTGTATAGGTTAATAAATAAAACATCTCTCGTTTTATGCTTTCTTCTAGCCCATTGTATATCTTCAGAGCTTATATATCCGTCAAAACAGAAGAAAGAATAGTGAGTGCATACTCTGTATATTAGAGTGCCTACAAATATCTCCTTCAACTTCACCTCGTTTCAGTGTATTCACCTTGTGTTGTCTTATAGTTTTTCAGTAAACACACATTTAACTATTAGTCAAAGATAACACAAAATGCAGTTTTTAAATGAGGGTTTTTATTATTTAGGGAGAAAAGAAATCCAAACCTGTGTAAAAAAGTAATTGCCCCCTGAACCTAATAACTGGTTGGGCCACCCTTAGCAGCAATAACTGCAATCAAGCGTTTGCGATAACTTGCAACGAGTCTTTTACAGCGCTCTGGAGGAATTTTGGCCCACTCATCTTTGCAGAATTGATGTAATTCAGCTTTATTTGAGGGTTTTCTAGCATGAACCGCCTTTTTAAGGTCATGCCACAACATCTCAATAGGATTCAGGTCAGGACTTTGACTAGGCCACTCCAAGGTCTTCATTTTGTTTTTCTTCAGCCATTCAGAGGTGGATTTGCTGGTGTGTTTTGGGTCATTGTCCTGCTGCAGCACCCAAGATCGCTTCAGCTTGAGTTGATGAACAGATGGCCGGACATTCTCCTTCAGGATTTTTTGGTAGACAGTAGAATTCATGGTTCCATCTATCACAGCAAGTCTTCCAGGTCCTGAAGCAGCAAAACAACCCCAGACCATCACACTACCACCACCATATTTTACTGTTGGTATGATGTTCTTTTTCTGAAATGCTGTGTTACTTTTACGCCAGATGTAACAGGACGCGCACCTTCCAAAAAGTTCAACTTTTGTCTCGTCGGTCCACAAGGTATTTTCCCAAAAGTCTTGGCAATCATTGAGATGTTTTTTAGCAAAATTGAGACGAGCCTTAATGTTCTTTTTGCTTAAAAGTGGTTTGCGCCTTGGAAATCTGCCATGCAGGCCGTTTTTGCCCAGTCTCTTTCTTATGGTGGAGTCGTGAACACTGACCTTAATTGAGGCAAGTGAGGCCTGCAGTTCTTTAGATGTTGTCCTGGGGTCTTTTGTGGCCTCTCGGATGAGTTGTCTCTGCGCTCTTGGGGTAATTTTGGTCGGCCGGCCACTCCTGGGAAGGTTCACCACTGTTCCATGTTTTTGCCATTTGTGGATAATGGCTCTCACTGTGGTTCGCTGGAGTCCCAAAGCTTTAGAAATGGCTTTATAACCTTTGAAATTGAACTCAGGTGTGATAAACCACAGTTAAGTTATTTTTTAACAAGGGGGGCAATCACTTTTTCACACAGGCCCATGTAGATTTGGAGTTTTTTTTCTCCCTTAATAACGTAAACCTTCATTTAAAAACTGCATTTTGTGTTCAATTATGTTATCTTTGACTAATAGTTAACGGTTTTTGATGAGCAGAAACATTTAAGTGTGACAAACATGCAAAAGAATAAGAAATCAGGAAGGGGGCAAATAGTTTTTCACACCACTGTGTGTGTGTGTGTGTGTATGTATGTATGTATATATATATATATATATATATATATATATATACATATATATATATATTATATATATATATATTATATATATATATTATATATATATATATATATATATATATATTATATATATATATATATTATATATATATATTATATATATATATTATATATATATATTATATATATATATATATTATATATATATATATATATATATATATATATATATATATATATATATATATATATATATATATATATATATATATATATATATATATATATATATATATATATACAAGGATTGGAAAAACCGCACACACAGGACTTGTATGAATGAAAGAAAAACAAAATTTTATTGCGACGTTTCGGCTCTGATACTAGAGCCTTCTCTAGTATCTATATATATATATATATATACAGATGTCACTTTATTTTTTAATTATTTAAACAAAGCATTATTTTGACCTCATGGGAATCTATAATTATGTGCTAATGATGACAAAGCTCTTACATATTTCATAGAGCTATACGATAGCATGTATACAGCAAACATACAAAGTGCATACAAGAACAGATTGATGCAGGGACTAAAGAGGAACCCTGCGGTGTTTAGGCGTGAGCATGTTCAGACGTTGGCAAAGTGAGAGCTGTAACACCGAATACTACATATAGCAGATGGCAGAACCATTATCATATACCCTGTACTGCCATATTCTGAGGAAATGCTAAGCAGCCAATTTCTCTAAAGAAATCTCAAGAGATCCATTAAAGGCAGAAGGAAAGTCTGAGGAAACTCGAATGGGAATTCCAGAGAACAAGTGCACCTTTAGGAAATTCTTAAATGTATTTGAAGTCTTGAATTGTAAGATGTTGAGAAGTAGATTGCTATGAGGAGTAGAGCATAACAAGCAGTTTGCTGGTTTCTTAGAGATAGGGTTAGAGATTAAAGGTCGGGCAAAGTTGTGAATGACAGGGTCACTAGTTAGAATGCTATGTTCTATGCCCTGCCTGTGAAATTGATACTAAGCAATGCACTCTAGTGTTCAAATGTTGAAATCACCCTATTTGTTGTTGTTGTTGTTTTTTTAATTAATACTAATATTCACCAAGGTAGTGTTACATTAATCTGAAATGATAGTTAATACCCTTCCAAATTCTCACCATTTTTAGTATTTCATAACTATTCTGTTCTGCAACGTCTACATTCATCAAATAATCATTTATCCAAGTGACACCCATACTTTCTCTATTGGCACAACTGCAAGTTTTATCTAGTGTTATGTTGAAACTCTTCCTACAAAAGCTCAGCGAGGTTGGGCCGAGCAGCCCATCAAAAACAGAAACCTAGGCTTCCTGTGGACAACACAATATCTGCTGTGGTAACGCATGGTGTACATTTAGCACAATGCCTCCACTTCAGTAGGTGGAAGAATGGATATTCTGACCCGTAAAATTTCTGTGAGCTATTAAAGTCACACGAGAACTAATGAGAGCTAGTTTTCTATGCAGCTGAAATGTCAATAACAGTGTTCTCCCCAGGCCCTCAATTGACTCCTCCACTCTGGCCCCTACCTTGCGCAGCTCCATTTTAGAATTCTAGATCTGTTTATTTATTTCTCCCAACTGGCTAAATTTTTGCCTAAATATTCCAAAAAAAATCCTTTAACTCAACATTATTGAAAATCCATAATTTATTAAATAATGTATGTTAAGAAACAGTTAAGCATACTGACACCGTGATCCTCCACCTTTCGCATTTCGTGCCCTTCGATACTTACTCATAGATGATTTATTATGCGTAAATGTTTTTTAATATACATTTTTAATTATGGATTTTTAATAATGTTGTTACAGGATTTTTTTGGAATATTTGGGACATGTGCCTTAGAAATCGGAACCCGTTAACTTTGGCTCTTTCAGATTGACCCTTTAATTACCCCAATTTTTGCCATGTCCACCCCTTTTTTTTTCTTCCAGAGAAGAACAATGAATCAATGATTTATATGTTTTGTAAATTAGTTTACTCATGGTTTGGCTTATTTACATAGAATGAGTTAAAAGTTGGTGATTCTGAGTTTTCCTTTTCCCCTTCATTGTCCTTTATCGTGTGCAGTCTTACTGGTGAGAACATTTACAATTAAGAATTGCTGGATTGATCGATGCTAAAAGACCCAACTGGGACATCCATGAAAGGAGCTGAAATTTGGGCAGGCGTCTTGAGTTGTTTTAGGATTGTCTCACATATTCTTACTTCTCTTTATTGTATATAATGAAGGATTTAGAGTTTTCTTTTTGTGTTTGGGGACCCTTTTCTACTTATTCCATCTATTTTTCAGAGAATAATGTTAGCACAGTAGGGATATGTAGCTTTCATGTGAGTTAATGCCTGGTGCATTGTCATTGTGAAAGGTAATTTCACAACAGTTGGTACAATGGCCCACAGAGATCTTGTTACTTGTGCTTTGAATGTTTGCAATAATGCACAAGCAATATAGAGTCTCATTTAGAACAACAATTGCAAACTTCTAGAATCGGGCTCTTATGGAACTTTTCTAATAATCCTCAGATATAACACAGTAGAAATCATGCCCTGCCTTCTTCTTCTCAATGGCTTCAATATTTTTAAAGTATCTTCCAAGGAAAGTATGATTGAGATGGACATCTGGGTTTCTCTTGAAATCCAAACCTGCAAAACAAATCCAGCACCATAGCATTTCATTGATTTTTCTTTAATTTTGCTTGCTGTTACACTACATAACTTAGTGCCCCCATTGCTCCAGCAGTGAATCCATTTACCTTCCACCATGACATCCCCAATGCACATCAGTTTAGCGGACTCCAGCAGTAAATCCACTTCCTTTCACCCAGTAAAACATTTTCTTCTCATTGCATATACTTCTCGACCAGTGATTCCAGAGATGCAACTTGTATGCATTGTTGTAACGCCAAGGGCATCTTTGTGAGTTCAGTGTGTTTCTTCGTTCTCGTTTATTTAGAACATGTGTCAAAACTACAAAAATAGAACATGCTACAAGTGCAGATGTTGATGTTCTTCATGGGAAGAATTAGAATAAAATGGCATCAATGAGCTGACTTAGATGCCTTCCATCCGGTGTCTGTGCAGGAATGTTGTCATATGTCTGTGCCCTCATTAGTGACACACACAGGAAATTTGAATTGAGAATCTGGCTTTGCCATTGCAGGTCATACAACTTTTTGTAGTGTTCATTGTCCTACTAATGGGTTAATTTATGCTCGTGCTTTTGACTAAAACGGGTTTTTCTGAAATTTTACCTTGTCTTTTGCACCATCCATTTTTCCATTTTTTTTTTGTCTTGATAAGACTCCCAATCCTTGCTGATGAAAAGCAGTCCCACTGGCAAACTTTTACTGTTGGTATTGGGCAAATACAATATGCAAAAAGAACCTTGTGAACTCCTCTAGTTAAAGGTGTGGTTCACCGTAACTTTTATTATGTTATAAAATGGCTAATTCTAAGCACCTTTTCAATTGGTCTTAATTTTTTAGTTTTTTTTTTATAGTTTTTGAATTATTTGCCTTTTTGTCTTTACAGGTCTCAAATGGGGTCACTGACCTCATCTGAAAAACAATTACTCTGTAAGGCTAAAACATTTCTGTAATTCTACTTTCTATTGCTCATCTATCTATTCAGGTTCTCTCCTATTCTTATCCCAGTCGCTTATTGAAAGCAATGCTTGGTTACTAGGGATTTTTGTATTCTTGTAACCTGAATTTGCAAACGGCAGAGCTGTTGAATAACACATAAACAAATAATAAAAATTGAAAAACCAATTGCAATTTCAGAATATAGCTCTCTACCTTCTATAAAGTTAAAGGTGAACAACCCCTTTAAAGAATACAAGCTTTGCATCATAATAGACAAAACACTGCCATATATTTGTAGCTAGTATGTATATTTTTGGTTGTTGTAGGCACATACAATATCGCTGTCTATTCTGTAGATACATCCAGTCAGTAGATATATAGGGAAGCTGCCTATGAGAAATACAGGTTCATACAGACTTTAGTGCTCTAATTTGCTTTTCTGTTTGAGGATGAGCTCATCAATATCTTTTCTATCTAAAAAATGCAACTCTTGTATGTGTTTATTTTATGCTGACTTCTGCTATAATGGCTGAATGCGATTGTTGGTATCTGACCTAGCCTTGAAAAGGTCAGCCCCATTGTCGGTCGTTCATGAAGTTCAGCAAGATATCATCTGCCCTGGAATGACATTATTCAATTAATATTGGAGCTTTAAAAATCCTTGGAAAGTAGAGTAGTAGTCCATCGGGCAGGATTTTCTTACGTAATGGGTCTGTTATACTAAATGACCATTAACACCAAAGATGAAAATGATTACGATCATTTGATATACAATTTATTTCTTATTTTCTGCACATTTAACAATTTACAGTATAGGAAAGGTCCTGTTTCTCAATTCCTTGGTGTTCAGCTGTCTTTTATCTATTTTCTATACAAAGCCCCAGTCAATGACATTTAAAGGATCCTCTGCTTATTCATATTTTTGAACTGCAGGTATTTTCTAACAAAAGCAGCATGCGTTGAAAAAATGGTGCACACTAAGGACCATGTGACACTGGTTGTTATGTCCATCACTGCCCTCAGGAGGAGAACAGTAGCAGGGCAAACTCACCACTTCTCCTGTCACCTCTCTGTATTCTACTGAATGGCAAGTGCTTTATTAAACAAAGACACAGCATTGTCAGGAGGACATCGGCACCAGAACACACAGGTGTCGGGCCGATCTGGTCGTTGTGTGAGTGAGACCTCAATGAACCTTGTAGGTAAAGCCATTTAGTGCTCTTGGTGCTTTTTGGTGTCACTGGTCTGATACAATATTAAAAGGGTAGATCACATTTAAGTTCACTTTTTAGTATGTTATATATTGTCCTGTTCTAAGCAACCATTTCATTTAGATTTTTATAGTTTCAAATATTTTACTTCCTCTTTATAGCTTTCAAACAGGGGTCACTGACCCTGGCAGCCAACCCCCCCCCCCAAACATTGCTTTGTGAGCCTTCAAATTTATTATTTTTACTACTTCTCTTTATATTCAGGACCTCTTATTCTATATTTTATAGTTTAAAAAAATGTTACTTCCTCTCTACAGCTTTCAAACGGGTCACTGACTCCGGCTGCCAACCCCCCCCCCCAAAACATTGCTTTGTGAGGCTACAAATTTATTATCGTTACTACTTCTCTTTATATTCAGGACCTCTTATTCATATTCCATTCTTTTATTTAAACCACTGCCTAGTCACCAGGGTAAATTGAACCATAGGAAGTTAAGAGCTGCTGAACAAAAATCTTAAAGGGCACCTGAAAATAACCCCCCCCCCCCACCAAAGGTCCGGGCTAAAAGAGAGGTATTAGTAGTTTTAAATAAAAATCCCCCGCTGGTACTAGGACACTCTCTACTAGGAGGGAGCTCCCGGTGCGACCGGCCATGTTGTACAGATCGTATACACATAATGAGTCTGTCGCGTGCAATCGCATAATGAGCAAGTTGCGACATTCACTTGTTATGCGCATGCGTGTGGCCCAACATGGCCGCTCAAACCTGCAGCTCTCTCCTGGTGCAAGTGTCCTAGTGCTGGTGGCAAAGTATTTTTTTTTAATTTTTTTTTTAAACTAGTTACCCCTAACTGCTGGCTCTGTTAGCAAGCACCTTTGTGCCCTTTAATTCACAAACCGCAAAGTATGAAAATTGATGACCTATTGCAAATTTTTTGAGAATGTCACTATTATATTTCGGCTAATTAGTAATTTAAATTAAACACTACCCGCACACGCATGGTGGATATGTTGCCCAACATCTGTCCTGTCAGCTGGAGGATATTCTGTAGCTAAAGGACAATTAAGTATACCAAGCAAACATAAGTGGGTTGGCCATTACAGCAAATTGTAACCATTTCATGAATACATTGCAGCAGATTATAGCTTCCACAAGCTGCACACTGATATTTTGAATGAAATTGTGGATTAGTCGATACAGGTTACTAGACTTGGTAAGAAACTTTGAGAATATCACAATGTATATGTACAGATATGGAACCTGTTATCCAGAATGTTCCGGACTTGGGGTTTTCCATATAACGGAGCTTTCGATAATTCTTCACACCTTGTCTACTAGAAAATCCTGTAAACATTAAATAAACCCAATAGTCTGGTTTTGCTTTCAATAAGGATTACTTGTATCTCAGTTTGGTCAAGTACAAGGTACTGTTTTATTATTACAGAGAAAAAGGAAGTCATTTTTAAAAATGTGGATTATTTGGAATCTATGGTTTTTCCACTCTTTGGTTAAGCTAAGTGGGTGTGAGAGGGTTAAAGTGAAGGCGCCATGGAAATGCAGAGTTCTAGACAGACCGCAACACCCAGCGTCTCTGCATTTGCTATAATCAACATTTTACAATTCGTATTAAATTCCTTCATGTTTTCTTTCTTTCACATCTTCAGGTAAACATCCCCCTGGCATTTGCTGTAATGTCTTTTATTCCATTATTTCTTATCAGCCGTATTTCACAACGGCGGTGCTTCCCTGTATTAGGGGAAAAATATTATATATATGTATTTTGCCGGCAGGAGAAATGCATTCTGCTCAGAATATAGGAACAAGCAGAGCCATAATATGCTCATTTCAGGCCGGGGATCCGCGATGCCGCTTTGAAAATTAAGTCTTATTGGGAAAAGGTCATTTGAGAGCAAATAGAGCCGTTGTCATGAAAAAACATAATGAATCTAAAAACCGCGGCTCTTTTCTTTGCTCTCTTTATTAAATAGGAACAGTATACCTCCCTTAGTGTACAAGTTCTTCTTCATCAAAAACATTTCCGCTGATCCTAGCGTTTATCATATGAAAATAACCTATTATTCACAGATTCCAGCTCCTAGAATGTCAACAAGCTTTCTTGTCTGCTTGTGTTTTACCGCTCTCGCGTTCCGCTCTTTATTAAAAGCCAAATTTCTATTGCCTGTGCTGCTTGGGAAGCAAAGCAATTTCCGGTATCTGTAGGAAATTTCCCCCAGAACTCAAACTCTTTTTTCTGGCAGCGCAAATCCAATGAAGAGAGATGGGGGTCTGAGGATTTTCATTTGGAAAGATAAACAGGTGGTGAAAAGGTGGTTTCTCTCTCTCTTTTTTTTTTTTTGTAGGACAGAAATACCATATTGAGTGTATGTAAAATAAAAGGCAAAATAAAAATCTAAGCATTGTGTTGTTTAAAATTTCTCAACTTATTTCTGATTAAAAAAGAATTTAAAACATCCTTAAAGAATTCACTTTTGTAGGATGCTGATGGAGGTAATCAAACGTGTTTCTTTTTATACCTGTAGTTTTTTTTTCTTGTTGGTAATTTTTTCAGTTTTATACTATATGGCCAAAAACGTATGTGGACACCCTTATTATTTGGATTGACTATTTAAGGCCCACCTTTCATTGCCAACACAGGCAACACTATCTCATAGATACTTTTTGGGGTAAAGCTGGCCATAGACGCAAAGATCCGATCGTACGAATCGTGGATTCGTACGATTTTCGGACCGTGTGTGGAGAGTCCCGACATTTTTCGTCCGTCGGAGATCGGTCGTTTGGTCGATCGGACAGGTTAGAAAATTTCTGTCGCCTGCCGATAATATCTCTGCGTGTATTGCCGATCGTACGATTTTCAGAGGGAGACTGTCACTAGTGTTGTCAGACATAAGTATCGTACGATTGCTGTCAGGGGCAGAACATTGGCTGATCTGTTCTTATTTGATCGGAATGGTAAAGACTTTGATCTGAATAGTTAGTGGAAGGTCGGGAGATGGGAAAGTCCGATCGTACGTTGATTCGTACGATCGGATCTTTGCGTCTATGGCCAGCTTAAGAGACAGTTGTAATGGGACTGAGGTGGGGGATGATGCTGAATTGCAGTAATAGGTTGTTTTCTTTTTAAAGGCCCACTAACAACATTTACTGTCCCATTTATTACCTTAAAGGGATCCTGTCATCAGAAAACATGTTTTTTTCAAATGCATTAAGTTAATAGCGCTACTCCAGCAGAATTCTGCACTGAAATCCATTTCTCAAAGGAGCAAACAGATTTTTTTTATATTCAATTTTGAAATCTGACATGGGGCTAGACATTTTGTCAATTTCCCAGCTGCCCCTGGTCATGTGACTTGTGCCTGCACTTTAGGAGAGAAATGCTTTCTGGCAGGCTGCTGTTTTTCCTTCTCAATGTAACTGAATGTGTCTCAGTGGGACATGGGTTTTTACTATTGAGTGTTGTTCTTAGATCTACCAGGCAGCTGTTATCTTCTGTTAGGGAGCTGTTATCTGGTTACCTTCCCATTGTTCTTTTGTTTGGCTGCTGGGGGGGAAAGGGAGGGGGTGATATCACTCCAACTTGCTGTACAGCAGTAAAGAGTGATTGAAGTTTATCAGAGCACAAGTCACATGACTTGGGGTAGCTGGGAAATTGACAATATGTCTAGCCCCATGTCAGATTTCAAAATTGAATATATGAAAATCTGTTTGCTCTTTTGAGAAATGGATTTCAGTGCAGAATTCTGCTGGAGCAGCACTATTAACTGATTCATTTAAAAAATACCCATGACCCGTTAATGACAGGATGCAAATTGCAATCTGGCTTGAGTTTTTGCATATTGTTCCATGCCCTGCAAGTAGCAGAATTTTCAGCATGCAGAGATGTTCTGCCCTTAAATACAATTCTGTCTTGGGTCATCGTTGCTGTACCGTGATGAGTGGCTTTTGTTCCCCTTAGACCCTGGACAGACATGCAAGGACACTGTTATTGACCCCTCATAGAAGCATCTGCAAATAATTTATAGTGAGAACAGTGCTATTGTATGTTACATTGGTTTTCATCTTAAAGGAGAAGGAAAGGCATCGTACACTTGGGGGTGCTAGGCACCCCCAAGTGATTGTATATACTTAACTGAAACCCCGGGCCGGGGCTCCTATCAGCAGAAAAATGCACCGGCCCGGGGTTATACCAGTGAACACCACGGAGCACTTCTCTTCTGTCTTCCTCTTTATTCGCGCGGCTGTGCATGCGCAGTAGAACGAAAAGCCGAACGTTAATGAAAAAGTCGGCTATTTTGTACTGCACATTCGTCTGCCACGGGAAATTTGAAGAAAGAAGAAGCCGGAAGAGCATCGCTCCATGGTTCTCACTGGTATAACCCCAGGCCGATGTAGTTTTCTGCTGATAGGAGCACTGAACCAGGGTTTCAGGTAAGTATATGCAATTACTTGGGGGTGCCTAACATTTGGCACCCCAAGCGTATGAAGTCTTTCCTTCTCCTTTAAATGAGATCTAAAATCTAAAATAGAATAATGGTAGAAATGCTGTATTTTGTATACTAAACATAAATATGAACTTACTACACCACAAGCCTAAAAAAAACAAATGAATTTTGCTTTCAAAGTTGGCCACAGGGAGTCACCATCATGTAACTTTGTTAAACATCTTTGCAAGACCAAGACTACGCACATGCTCAGTGTGATCTGGGCTGCTGTTGGGAGGTTAAGCTTAGGTATCATCATAAATTCTCAAAACAAATCAATAATATCTGCCAGACTGCACTGGGTCTGCGGATACAAATCTCTACACAGTCGTTGGCTGCTCTTCAGGGAAACAAAGTTGCTCGAGGTCAGGGAAGTAAGGTGGACGCTCCCCCCTGCTGTTTCTGTATGATCAGTTTCCCTGCAGAGCAGTTAGGGACTGTCCTACCTACAGCAGTCAGAGCAAGTAAATGAAGGGGGAATTTCACTGCATACAGTCAGATTTATTATAAAAACTGATACATTTTTTAATAAAAGTATATTGGGGCTAGATTTCTTTTTCATTAAAGAAAGTAAAAATGGGATTTTGTTTCTTTTGTCTTTACTTCCCCAAAGTTATGCAGAGGGTGAACAATTATAACCCCCAACTGTACCAATGTTTTTGTAGTTTGCATGTCCTGCTTTATTTATGTATTTTTTCAAAAATGATTTTTATTCAAGCAATATTTGTACAAGATCTCGCCATCTTTATACTGATATGTCATAGTTACAATATTGCATACATTTCATCGGGGCCATGGAAGCAATGTGACTTGTTTTTTTATTTTTTATATTTTTAATGGTCATGGTATGGTGTAGGTTTTGGCTATGAAGTGGGCTTGGTCCAAATCTTGCCGTGCTCTGTAGTTCTTGTTGTAGATATAAATAGAACTGTCTAAATTGGTTTGTAGAAGTGGTAACCGTCAAGTTCATTTTCATTCTTTTGTGCTACTGGTCCCTTAATATTCACAATTTCAAAATAAAGTGTTTCCTCAAGCCTCATGGATAGAATCAAACAACCGTGAAAATGAATGTAAAACTCAATCGTAAATAGATAATTTAGATATTTTTTTTCACCATTATGCCCCTAAGTAATCACAGGCCAAATGAATTTGCTTCACTTCTCTTATTCCTTATAGGTTGCCTAAGCTTTATGGGTGGGTATTTTGTCGTTGATAATAAATGAGAAACTGATTTTGCTCCAAGTAACTAGCTTTAGGAGCATTGATTATGAAAATCAAAATATCTTCTCAAAATCCATCTCCTTTTTTTATGCTCAAATCAATTGTCCTCGAGGCGATAGTTTCCCTGCAATCAGGCAGAGCATTGTTCTGCAGAATTGTACCCAGAGTTATAAAGGCTGACAGAGCTGTACGCCGCAATGATTTGGTGATGGTTGTGTCCAGTAGAGGGTGTCTAGGACTATCAACGTCAGGGATATTGCCCTTTTGGAGCGATTCAACTTCAAATCCACAGTCAACAATGTGTCTGCGCTCAGGAAGAAAGTACAGGCTGTCATATTTGTCCTCGATTAAATAAAACATTTCAAACTATTCCCATTTTATTGTAGCCGCAAAATATTAACGTAGAGTTGCAACATAGGGCTTTCATTACCTTCCAAATGTCCCCGCAGCTGTTAGACAAATGTTTCAGTGTGAGTAACTATGAGTTTGTTTATGCAGGCGTAAAACTGCGAGTTTCCGAATCGCTGTCTGCCGCTTTATGAGCAGACATAGTGGGTAATAGTTTAAATGTAGCTTTAATGATCTTAATTTACATTTGCAAGAAGATATTCTTGTTGGAAATAGCAGCTTATGAGAAGCAAGGCAAATCTGATTTGGGAGAAGTCTTTTCAGCTGAAGGAAAGGGCCTGACTGCAAATGAAGTTTTTGCCGATGTGTTAGCAAGTCCCGGCAGCTTCTGGTCTGAGAAATAAAAAGGTCTCTTATCACTGTAATAGCTTAGTTTTATCAAGACTGGGAAGTCTGATTTCTCTGTGCCTGAGTTTGCAGAATGAAGAGTATTCAAAAGCCTTGGCCTTGGAATATATTTTAGGCTCCTATAGTATAACTTTAATTTTATTTATTATTTTGCCCTTTTTTTTTTTTTTTTTTTGCATAATGGAAATACATAATTTTAGAGGTACCCCAAATCCATAATTTTTGATAGGCTTAATATTGAATTCTCCAAATATTGAACCTAATCCAAGCCATTATTTGGATATTCCAATTTGACAAATCCCCCCCCCCCTCCTCAAAGTTGTGAGAACATTTTTTGCTTTCAGCCGTTTGGTGCTTTATAGTTGCATGAATTTTCAGAGGGTTCTGATTCGGTTGGCTGAACACCAAGGAATGCGCTGAATCTGAATTCAGCAAAAATGACCAATGAGATTTGACCAAATGCTGGATTTGGTGCATCCATCATATTTTTTTTACCCTTATCTATTATCTATTATTTTATTGTCCCTGCTTATGTTGCTATTGCCTCTCTCCAGCTGGATGGCCAAAAGCACCTTCCAGCTTCCCATGTTATTTTGGTTCAACATGAGTTAAATAAATAGGGGTTGCTCTGAATATACTTTTTGCATATAGTTTGTTTTAATCATGACAAATCTATGGTTTGTTTAAACCGGGAGCTTCATTTTTTGCTAAAGAAAAGTCACAACAAAGAAAAACGGAGAAGATTTTTTTTTACTAGTTATCTAATTCTCATCCTTGCAAACTAACTTTTAATCTCCTTTGGTTTAAGAAATATTAGAAACATAGATTTTCACGATTAAGACAGACAAAAAGTATATTCCGCACAATCCCTATTCATTGCACTTATGTTGAATAAGGGGGTATTCATCCCCTGAAAGGGGTTCTAAATGCGGTGGAAGAGGTCTGGCATCCGAGTGGGTGTAGCTTGATATCATTGGCAGGTGTGCATAGCTATAAGTGGTACTTGCATTTCTGGGACAATACCCTGTGTTTTCTTATAACCATCAGATATGTATATGTGCCATGTATATTAGTGTTGTGATGGTCGCGAAAAACTTGACCAGCACCCGACTTCCATTTATAGCCCCGCACCTGCCCAGGCCGCCAATGACTTCACAAAAAGGGTGGGGCACCTATAAAACCTGAAGTCAGAAGCCGACAGTGTTAAGGTAGTGTGTTTCAAAATTAATTTGCTTTGAAGCTCCTGAAATGTTTGAAAAGCCAAGTAAGTAGATTCCTGTCCAGAGAGGGGTATACCAGTAAATGCTGATGAAAATGTTATACTACAATACTGTCTAGTTTTGAGTTACCCAAAAAGTCCAAGAAAGGCATAGACGTTATAGTAATATGGAGCATTTAACATTGCAAACTTCTTTTCTGTTTCCAGATTAAAGGAGTGGTTCACCTTTAAGTGAAATTTTAGTATGTTATAGAATGGCAACTTTTCAATTGATCTTCATTATTTATTTTTTATAGTTTTTGAAAACGATTTCAGTCTCTTATTCAAATCAGTGCGTGGTTGCTAGGGTCATTTGGACCCTTGCAACCAAGCTGCTGAAATTGCAAGCTGGAGAGCTGCTAAATAGAACGCTAAATAACTCAAAAGCCACAATTAATAAAAAAAATGAAAACCAATCGCAAGTTGTCTCAGAATATCACTCTCTACATAATACTTTAAGTTAACTGAAAGGTGAACAACCCCTTTAAAGGAAAACTATAACCCCCAAACAATGTAGGTCTCTATAAAAAGATATTGCATAAAACAGCTCATATGTAAGTATGTGCCATTGGGTATTTATAAATAGAAAATTGCCATTTTAAAAAACAAGGGCCGCCCCCTGGGATCATATGATTCACTGTGCACACAATCAAACCATACTTGTTAGGTCACATGAGTCAATTAACAGACAGAGTTCTGTCTTTTGCTTCAACACTTCTTCCTGTTACAGTTAGAGCTGCAGTATTTCTGGTCAGGTGATCTCTGAGGCAGCACACAGACCATCACGAAATGGGTGATTCAAGACGAGATGTAAAAGGGCAAGATTTACTTAAATATATAGACCAGTTTGGTAAGATTCTTTAATATGCCATTTAATATGATGTAAACTATCTGTTGCTTAATTATTCATTTTGGGGGTATAGTTTTCTTTTTGGGGGTATAGTTCCTTTAAAGTTCTGTGTGAGACTGAAACTTGTAGCAGTAAGATTTTTGTTTGAAAGTTCTTTAAATTGTGTGAGTGCTGTCCTTGGCCTTGTATAACATTACAAACTTGATATAGTGGCACTGTATTCTCTTCATTGATGGTTTACATTTTATTGAAGGCCTTAGGATACAATCCATATATCGGTGATATAAAAAGTGTCTTCCTCCCTTTCTGGAATTAGACAAGTTAATGTGTCCCACCAAAAACAGTTTGGTTTATGTTAAGATAAAGGGTTTCAGGGGTAAAATCATGAATATCAAGTTCACCTTTTGGACACAAGTGGTGGCCTCAGACACAATTCCACTCAATTCTCTTACCCTGGAGCTCAAGGTGTTGGGATTTGAAGCTAAACCCTCCTGACACTGCAGTTCCCGTGAGCGTAAAAGTGACTCTTCAATGCTACTTAGATTGAATTAAACCTGAGTGTAATTTTCTTCAAGGTCAGAACCGCGTTTCCTGTTTTGTCCTGTTTATTTGAGAATGCAAATTCCTTTTGTGGATTTTAAATTCGAGGGAACATTAATAATCTAATCCTTATCAGACAAGACATTATGAGTGATTGCCGGCCCTCCGTGGCAGTTGCTTAACAACCGGTTATTGCCGATTTCGTTCTGATTTCTAATTATTTTTGGTTTTGTTTTTTTCCCCCATTTGCAGATTGCAATCAATACTTTGTTGAAATAGAAGTTGAAGATGAAGCCATGCAAGGCGGATTATATTTTAGACTGGCCTATTTATTTTATATTTTTCCCCTCCGCTAAGCCCTTCTGCTGTTTGTATGTAAGCGCTAATGGTTTTCCCTCTTGCCTCACTTACTCATATTGATAAACAATTTCTTGAGAATATCTCATAACTATTTTGTCTTGAATGCTTTGCTCTGAGGAAATCATCTTTTTATAGATGTCTGCCCATCTGTATGCTTTGTGCTTATTTATTTCATGGATTCAAAGAGCTACTAATGCTAAAATAATATATGGGGGAAAAAATACCATACCTGAATATACCGTAACAGCATCCAGTCATCTGTCATACTATTGTAATACCATTTCATCTTTTAGTTAAGTGTTAATACTGCTCCTTTATTTGTTTTTTTTGTTATGTTTGTTAAATATTTGAAGGAGCGCTAAAGCATAACTAAAGAAGTTTGTTTGAGGCTTTTGTACCAGCCCAAGGCAATCACAGCCCTTTAGCAGGGAAGATCTGTACCTCCAAAGATGCCCCAGTAGCTGCCCATCTTCTTTTCTGCTGATTCACTGCACATGCTCTGTGCTGCTGTCAATTACTGAGCTTAGGGACCCACTCACAATAAACAGTACACATAGAATATAAATGTCACAGTATAAGGCCGATTAGTTATTATTAATACAGATAATTACTACATGGCAGGACAGAAACCAGTGCAATTATAATCATAATTTAATAATCAGCCCTTTAGCATCAGCTTATATTACAAACAAACCTCATTTTCTGCTTGATAATTAGTGACGACCCCTAAGCTTAGCTTCTCAACAGCTGCTCAGAGCCCACTGAGCATGTGAGTGTCGCAGACACTTTCCAAGATGGTGGGTGACCCCCTGTGACAAGTTTGAAGTCCTGGATCATTGCTGCTATTGACAAGCTGAAACTTTAGGCTGGTGCAATAAACTGTATATAAAATATAGCATTTTTAGCCACATTCATTTTAGGATTTAGTTCTTCTTTAACATGAAATGTTAACCCACTTAGGTTTTTTTGCAAGATGAAATCTTTTTTTTGTGCAGTTACCAAACCACTGGATGGTTGCTTGATTTCAGCACCTAGATGGTTGGCTAAATTGGGCTGATCCATTAATCTGGCCCCATCATGATTGGATTATGTAGTCCCATCAGAAGAGAACGGATTCAACAGTCCAATGTGGTGTTCCTCTAGCCATCTTTTTTAATCTGTCTGATAGGATCAACTACACAATAGTCTGCTGACTCAGTTTGGCGGTGTTGGCACGTGTATGTTCACCTTTAAGGCATCAGTGCATTTGGACCATGCTATGTTTGCACACTTTGATAGGAACCCGGCTCATGTCTCAGTGTGGGGTGGATCAAGACTGATTGGTGTGTGTTTTTTTTTTTTATTAAGGGCTGATTGGTGGGGTTACTAGCTTTATTGTTTGGTGGCTTTCTATCTACAATGCTCTTCACTTATAGGGGCAAATTTACTAAAGGGCGAAGTGGCTAACGCTAGCGAAAATTTGCCAGCGTGACATCATTTTGTTAATTCGCCAATTTACTAACGGGTGCTGGTGTAAATTCGCTAGAGAAGTGGACCTACTCTAGCGCTACTTAGGAACCCTTACGCAAGGCGAAGTTGTGCTATGGCGAAGGGACGTAACTATGCTAATTCACTAACGTGCGCATTTTACTGAACGTTACCTCTTGCGCCAGACTTGCCTTCACCACCTCAGACCAGGTGAAGTGCAATAGACTACATAGAGCTTGCTTCAAAAAAAAGTTGAAATTTTTTCTAAGTCACAAAAAACGATGGCGTCTTTTCCTTTTTTATAGGGTGATAGGCTGAAAAAGATCGTAAATTTTTGTTGGGGGTACCCTCCTTCCCCCCCTACATTTCCTAACATATGGCACCTAAACTATACAGTGGGCTCATCTATAGGGCAAATTAACAAATCTATTTTATTTTATGAAGCTTTCCCAGGCTTGTGTAGTGTAATGTATTTGCTGCTACATATACGTCCATTGTACTTTAACTTGGCGCCGTATGCAAATGAGGCATCGCTAGCGTAACTTCGATTTGCTTGACACATTAAAGCTAGCGCAACTTTGCTACCTTTTGCCTCCCTGAGTGCAAATTCGGATTTTAGTGAATTAGCGGCGCCCTGGCCATAGCCTTCCTATTTGATAATGATCCACTTACAAATCAGTTGGGTTAGTGGCCAGTAGCTGTGGATAATCTGTTGTCCTTGGGAGAAAAACAAAAACATTTCATGGTTTTATAGCAATGGTTCATTATATGTGATGATAGCCCATTGCAATGGGTATTTTTTATTGTGTAAAGATTGAAACTTAAAAGGAATTATAGATATTTAATAAATCACCTGATTGTTTCATTGTGTATGTTGGGCAAAACATTGTGTTTGTGTCACACATGGGGCAGGGTCATGTGTGAAAGAGCATGCTCTTCATGTTAGGATTATTTTATAATTGCATAAACTGTATGAACTGCTAAGAATAATTGACTTTTGGAAAGTGAGCCAAAGTTCTCATAGAATCTAATTATCAATAACTAAAAAAAAGTTTGGTACTTGGGCAGCTTTAGGACCTTAAAAGGAATGCACCGAATCCACTATTTTGGATTCGCCCGAATCCTTTGTAAAAGATTCGCCAAATACCGAATCGAATCCGAATCCTAATATGCATATGCAAATCAGGGATGGGAAGGGAAAAACATTTTTTACTTCCTTGTTTTGTGACAAAAAGTCACGCTATCCCTCCCCGCCCCTAATAAGCATATGCAAATTTGGATTCGGTTCGGCCAGGCAGAAGGATTCGGCCAAATCTGAATCCTGCTGAAAAAGGCCGAATCCCGAACTGAATCCTGGATTTGGTGCATCCTTACCTACGAGCAACTGTGACTGAAATATAATGGATAGACCTGATATGCTTAGTTTGTAATTATCCTATCTGTAATAAAGCCATTGCCTTCTCTCTTTGGCACCTACTTTTTTTTATAACCCCTTAAATAGTTCTTGAATGGCTTCCTTTAAGAGCCAAAGCATTTTCATTAGGTTCCAGTATATACTAAGCTGGGACTGAGATTTTATATACTTTAGCTGTAAAGGCCAATACGTGTGGGTCATTGCGACCACTTTGATGAGTATGCAGATAACAATAGTGTTAAAAACCACCTCTAATCTCTTGTCACTTCTTCACTTAGAACCTGCCTAGGGCACAAAAATGCTGGGCAGGTGTCCAAGATTCTTCTGCTTACCTCTAGTCCGGATTCGATCCCCTCTGCAGCTCTCACCTACCCTCTCTGTCGCTCAACCCTTTGTCTGTCTCTCTCGCCCTCCTCCCCTGCCATGGCAGTGGTGTTGTGGGAATCAGTGGATACTAATAGAGGTGTTTTGATGTCTCTGTTTTCCACTAGTGCACTGGGTTGCAGGGACATATTTACTATATTAGCACCCCAATGCCCATGCCTAGGGTTGTAGCATTAGAGGGGACATCCCTCAGGTGCTTATATAGAAAACAGTTGATTTGCCACCAGAGGCGCTAAATGTGTCGGCTGAGCTAAGGTTTTTCTACTCTCTTTGCAACTGCTGCATGTGCAGTGCATTTTGGCAATGGGGAGGGTGCAAATTACGATCTGGTGCCTAGGGCAGCATTGGACCTAAATACAGCCCAGTTTATAGGTCAAAGTGCTGTTTATGCCAAAGCCTTAACATTTTAGGGCTCAGTCAGTTGCCCCTATGTAATATAGCTCCGGAAGTTTTAAAATAAATTAAATGTTAAACTTGTAAAGACCTGAAGACAACCCCTTTGTTGCACTTAATGATTTTTGTTCGTTTTATGCAGCTTTATTAGGTGCAATTGATGGGGGTTTCTTCAGATCTCCATGGGGTGATCGATGCGCTAGTGCCATTGCTTGATTGGCAGATACTTTTTGTTCAGCTTGTATACTGGCAAATCTCCCCCGTATGAAGTTCATTTCCCCCTCTTTTTAGATGTAGTTTCTTATCTTAAACTACTTTATTTTTCCCTGGTGATGAAAAATATGTATACTGCAGGCGTGGGGAAATTTCTCAGAAAACAGGGAACATTTATTGTAAACAGTTCATTGGTAATCAATATAGGCCCAAAACCTCTTGTCTGCATTATTCCAGCTCGTTCCATTTCTGGATATTAAATTTAGTGTTTATACTTTATAGTTAATCATATCTGAAATGTTTTTACTGGAATGGATGTGTGTCCCCCTGAGGCTTGCAGCATAAGATAGATTATGCTCGGCACGTATCTTTGTTCACACAATATCTAATCAATGGCATCGCCCCATTATTTTGCCTCTGGCTGTTCACAGTGATGCTTGCTGAAGAACAGTCTTCATTGGAACCTGATAAATGACAGCTATCACCATGATTAAGGCACAAAGCTCTGGGGGAAATTGTTTGTTTTAGATTGCAGTCTCTAGTAGAACGCTCTTCTGCCATAAGAGAATCTCTAAAATAAAAAGTATTTCAAAAATGGATGTCAGTATTGTAATCACATAGCGTAATTTGTTGTTATTGTCTGAAAAGACACAAATGTAGATCAGAATCCATTTATTGCAAATGATATATATTCCCATGATCCTGTGCATGTGAGAGATATGCTGACGAAAACATCTCTATACTCTTTCTTCACCTGGAACACTCACTTTTGAGTTCCAGACTGGGCCCAGAGGCATAGTCGGCTCAATTACTATTCTTAGGCATCTTTTCGTGTTTTTTTGGCTGATCTCTACTCTACAGTGCAGCAAACTGTGGTCCCCGCCTACCCCCCAAGCCCCACTTTGGGTCTTTTTGCAGCTTCAGGACTTCAACTTCGGGTCTTTTCGTGGCTTCGGATCTTTTGGAGTCTTTGGCACTTCGGATCTTCGACAGTTCGGGACGTCGGCTCTTCACTTTTTGCATTAGCTGGCCCCCTTGACAGCGTCAAATTTATGCGACAAACCCAATAGGTCCGGTGCAACAGCACCCCTTCTGCCCCCCAGATGAAGGCCCTGGATGCAAAGATTGCTGCTGTTAAGAGTTTGAAGCAGTGGAAGCACATTCTCTGGAGATATAAATGGCATTTCAATATCTGGCATTCCAATGAAAACATTTAGGTTTGACATCCAGGAAAATACTACCTGCCTGAATGCATAATGGCAGATGTAAAGTTTGGTGGAGGAGGAATAATGGTCAGGGGCATTTCTATGGTTTTGGCTAGGGTCACTGGTTCCACTAAAATCAACATTAAAGAGAAACTGAAACCAAAAAATAACCTTTTCTTTATCTATCATAACATTGTCTTTGAATGCTATTTATAATTTTGCCATAAAAGTATTTGCCTGATGCTTTTACATCACCTTTCTAACCGACATGTTCCTCTATGAGGGGGCTGCCATATTTGTGCAGCAGTAGTCTGTTAGCATTGGAAACTCTAACTGAGAGGTTGTGAAGGGATAGCCAGGTTGGCAGAACAGTCAGGTTTAGGAACTTCAAGTAACAATTACTTACAAAAGCAGAATTATCAGTTAAAAAACGATCAACATGACCTATAGGTAACTTTTAATGTAGATTCATATTTTAAAAAGAAAATGTGTCAGAATCACTTTAAGGCTACAGGGTACCATGATATTCTTGATGATTCCATTTTTTCTAGAAACACAAGTTCATGCATGTAGCCATCAACAGTGAAGACATAGAAGTGGGCGCTCTGTTTGGTGCTCCTGTTGCTCATAGAGAAAATGTAGAACTCCAATAGACCATAGTCCAAATAGCACTTGCATCTAGAGAAATGCTCAGTAGTTTTGATGCTTTTTATTCAGATCTCCCTTCAAGTGCACTTTGCTGTTCATGAGTGCTATTTTGACTATGGTTTATTTGAGTTATACAATTTCAATGCTTTCTACTTTGTGGCAACAATTTGGAGAAGACCCTTTCCTGTTTGAGCATAAAGCTAAGCTCATACAGAATGGGTTTTCTGATATGGGGAGAGGAAGAACCTGATTGACCTGCACAAAGACTGGCCATCGGCCCAACTGAACACTTGTGCGATGAACTAAAATGCCAACCGTGAGCCATGTCCTATACCCATCATCAGTCCCCAACCTCTTATTACTGAATGGAATGATATCCCACCAGTAATGTTCAAACATCTAGTGGAAAAACCTTTCCAGAGGAGCTGGCCCCTAACATGCCCTTTATTTTGTATGCTTATTTTTGAAAATGAATTTTTAACCTATATAAAAAAAAGTCTTCTTTGAGTTGCAGATCTGTCATATTGCTGTAGACCGTACAGAATGAATATAAAGCATATTTTTTTTCATTCTTATTTATATTCATGCTTACAAGTGGGAACTGCCATTTCCCTCGCCATATCTAAAAAATCACCTTTCGGCATCAACAGACACATTTTATATTCAGACAGAGCAAGAAATATTTAAAGACGACAGTTTAGTCTTTTCCCGAACAGTTTTCTCTCAAACCATTTCCTTATCCAAATTCCCCTGAGGATACAGAGTTCTCCTTTTGTACTGCTGAATGTGCCACAATGATTTGTTTTGGCATATTTTCCTTTAAAATGGATTGTACATTATGAGTAGACGGAAACCCTTTGCTCTTTACGGGTTAACACATTTTCTGTTTATGTAGCGAATGCATAAGAGCTTTTTTTTGATCATGAAGGAAGCAGAGTGTATTCGGTTTTTGAGAAGCAAGTAACTGATGGCCTGAGAAATGGAATTTAGCATTTACAGTACCTGTGAAGCTGATCTGTTTTGAAGCTGGATAGTTTTGAAAATGCCACGGTGCTTGGGGAACAAGACAACAAGGGAGAATATTTTTGTTGGCGATTCACATGCATGTTCAGATAGGAAGTGTATACATAAATAATCCAGTCCTAACTGCACTTAAATAGGAATTGTTCCATATCCCGAATACATACCATGACTGCAGCCTTTGTTTTTTATTTTGTCACAGTATGGCTAATATATCCACAACTGATATTGTTCTACTTATCCACTGACCCCCACTGTATTCCCTTGCATATGAATCAGCTGGTCTGTGTCAACAGGCCTCAGTTCCTGTATAGAATGGGCTTCACCTTTTCTCCCAGTGTTACACTCTTTGTGTATATGTATAGGATACATTATCTGGAAACCTATTATCCATGAAGCTCTGAACTAAAGGAAAGGCCGTTCCAATAATTAACATTTTAAAAAATGGTTTCCGTTTTCGCTGTTATTATAAAACAGTCCCTGGTAAAACAATCCTATTGACTTTATTTAATGTTTAAAAGGTTTTTGAGTAGACTTAAGGTATGGTAATTCATAAGAAACCCCTTATCCGGAAAACCCCAGGTCCCAAGTATTCTGTAGAACAGGTTTTATACATGAACTGAATTGTTGTTATGTTAATTCATTGTTTTAAACAGAAATAATAGTTGCAATTTAAGTGGGACACATTTCTAAAGTTTTGTTTGCTGATGATCCAATATTCATATAGCAAAAGTATCTGCAAAGGTGCTGATTGATGTGGGCAGCCATGAAATACTTTCATTCTGGCAATACACTACCGAAAGACAAGTCTTTGGTTTGGTCTGGTCAACATGACATGACAGGAGATAGTAAATAAGCGATCAAAGAAGGTATACTGCAACAGTATGGTATCATGTTTGATCTGGGTAGGTATGCATTGCAGAGGTATTTGGAGTAGCTGTGGTCTTTGTAAGACATAGAATTAGAAGGCATGTGCTTCATATAGATAGAAATCAAGCCTCTTCTGGATAGGTATGCCCCTAATCCACTTCTTCTGTGTTCAACCATATCCTTCCAAGAAGGATTTGGGCAAATCAGTACAAGTTACGAGGAAATGCACACGAGAAGCATGTGGAAAAAATAACTTTAAATAATGACACAATCTAAAGTCACATGATTTAAAGGATTTAAGCTTTGTCTAGAGATAGTTGCACCCTGCAGAGTAAAGTGGAGTTAGGTCTCGGCAGGATTACATTTCAGAGGGGTGGGCATTAATCATACAATATGGGTGGGCAGTAAGATTAGACAGGGTTAAAGTAAACTGAATAGGGTTTACACGTGTGTCTTTGTTTTATAGTAAAACTTCAATTTTACATCCCCTGATTTTAAGTTTTTCCTCATTTTACATTGTTGGTTTGCGGTCCCGCCTATATATTGTGCATAATATATTTCCCTGATTTTACATTTTCCTTTACACCATTTTTTTTCTGGTCCCCTGAAAAATGTAAAATGGGGGTCTACTGTATTTTGTAAGGATTGAAAGAAACTGCAGACAGCTTTTGTAACTATCATTGGACACCCTGTTCCATGGCCAACACTAGTTTCCAACACTGCCCTCGTTAATATGCTCTGTGTCGCCATCAAAGCAAAATGCACTTTGTCTATCTAGATCCATGGTGTATGGAGAAGTTTTTCCATGGAGCTCCAGTGCTCTACAGAAGTAAAGGTCTTTCTATTGGCAGTGCCTTCCTCTTTGCACATCCCACTTCACTTGGGTGGTTCGCAACCAGGGTCGCCTTAAAGTCCAGTAAATGAAATCTGAAGGCTGCAACTTGGCATGAAATTGTGCCTTTACATGACTCGACTGACTGTGTTTTAGAAAATTAAACTAATTAAAACTGTGAGCAGATGCGGTGATAGAGATGATGCAATTAAATTATCTGTTTTCATGGCATGATTTAAAGCCTGAACAGTGAACCTTTCCACCTGAATCTACAGTTGAAAAGACTCGATTTCACAGCTGGTGATTATAACATTAAAATATAAAGAGTTTGGAATTAAACTGTATCTTAAAATTGCTTTTCAATTTATCAACAGTAACACATTGTTGGTTTATCTTTGTACTTTTTAATCACTTATACTCAGACGAGGACCCAGAGGTGGTAGTAATGTCACTTAAATATACTATTAGACAGGGCTCAGGAATAATTAAGTTTATTGCCAAATGTGCCCTATTAGTTACTCAATCTCAATGTCTGTATGTCACATCATATTTTGGAGAAGGGCTTTGTTTTATTCCAAGAGCAGTAGTGCATGAGCTTCGCAATTAGAAGGTATACAGATGTATGGGTTTTTATTAAGATAGAGCCAACTAACTCTGTCTCACACAAAAGTTGTAAAAATGGCCTATTTAAAGAAAAATACACAGAGGGAGCCTTCTGAGCCAAATGTTCAGATAAAGTTTGTTCCCTCTGTAATATCCTGGGGTATCTTTTGTTGTGTTTAGTGGCAGGACAAGTGGCCTTGAGGAGATAACGATAATTAAAGGATTATTACAAGAGGAACTATTCTCATTTTGTATGATTGCTTTGGTTTTCAATTAAAGGGGAACTGTAAGAAATACCCACGAAAAAATAATTTGCTTAATTCAATCTAATAGTACTGGATTTCCTCCAGCCAGATGCAGAGTTAACATTGAATGCAACATCTATTTTCAATATGGCATTTACCAAAGCATAGTATCTATGTCCAAAGTCCTTTCTTTTGCTTTTCTCTACAGACTACTAAGTAGCTTCCGAAGTTCGAAGGCCAAAATAGGAAATTCAGTCTGGCACCATTTTAGAGCAGAAAATTTCAGTTGGAAAGTATTAAAAAAAAAAAAAACACCTTAACATTTATGAGACTCCTTCTGAGATCTTTAATATTAATTTGCTAAAATGTTTCTTGGCCATTGCGTGGGCTGTAGAGTATCTTACTTTAGCATTGGAACAGACTTGCTGGACTGACCTGCAAGGATATCTATCTACGCTGTTCCTAGCGTCTCCTGTCACAATGACTTAAAGTAAACTGGCGTATTTTTTATAATCTCTTCATAAAAGACTAAATGTACCAAGTGTCCTGTAGAATTTGGCCCTAATATCTGGGCTTATTATGGACTCGAATACCATATCAGATCCTCTTTGTCAATTCTTCACTCTGGTAAACACTCCACTCAACCTCTGTTATTGCTTTGTCTTTGTCCGTTAAAGATACTTATGGTGCCATCCTTTGTTTACTGTGTTTTAGTGCAAGAATGCTGGAAACATCACGGCAGCAGCTTCAAGAAGAACTTTTAAAAGTCCAAAGTGGTTTCCTGGAAGAAAAGAAACGAAGGGAGCATCAGGAGGCTCTGGTGCGGCGTCTGCAAAAGAGGGTCCTTCTGCTGACTAAGGTAATACCGATTGCCGTATTTCTGCAATACAGTTTGTCAGGATGGAGCACTATTTACATATAACTCCAGGTATAGATTTTTAACTAATTTGTGCAGTAAATATAATGATCTCAATGAGCCTCCATCTTTTTCTTACAGTATGCATTTAGTGAATGGTAGATCTTTAGTAAGATCCTAAATTTGTTTGAGATTGGGTATGCACTGAATCCAAGCGCCTGGCCAAACCGAATTCCTATAAGGGTAAGGCCAGACGAGGAGATTCGGGGAGATTTTGTCGCCTGGCGACTTATCGCCATGTCTTTTGCGCGACTATCTCCCCAAACTGCCTCAGCGGTTTTTCCCCATAGGCTACAGCGCAAAATCGCACATGCGGCGATGCGTTTTCAATAGTCGCTCACTGAGGCAATTTTGGGCGACTATTGAGTGATTTTGTGATTTAAGGGTAAGGCCAGACGAGGAGATTCGGGGAGATTTTGTCGCCTGGCGTCTTTTGCGCGACTATCTCCCTGAACTGCCTCAGCGTTTTTTCCCCATAGGCTACAGCGCAAAAACGCCTGCGCTAATGCACACGTGGCGATGCGTTTTTGCGCTGTAGCCTATGGGGAAAAAATGCTGAGGCAGTTCAGGGAGATAGTCGCGCAAAAGACGCCAGGCGACAAAATCTCCCCGAATCTCCTCGTCTGGCCTTACCCTTAAATCACAAAATCACTTTTCGTCAGACAAACAAGGAGCACGTGGTTCTTTTTCCCACTTCCCCCCTAAATTACATATGCAAATTAGGGCTCAGATTCAATTTGGTATTCAGACAAATCTTTCACAAAGGATTTGGGATTCGACCAAATCCTAAAATAGTGGATTTGTTGCATCCCTAGTGAGATTTCTGAACTATATGCATTCCTGCTAGATTAGAAGGAATCTGACAATTACACATTGACTATTAATAATGAATGATTCCAAACGTATCATTCTTCTGATATAGATGCATGCTTTCTTCGTTTTATTTGTTCAAAAAGCAAGGGATCACATAGTCAAGAGGTTTCATGTACTCTGGTATTGACTAAGTTGTTATATATTATATTATTCCATATTCAAGGCATTTGGTGAGACCTCCTGAAGTTACTAATTTACTACTAGGCAATTGTTGAACAGATAGAGGGACAAATGAGGACATTCCCAAATCCAGCAGTGTGTGTTCCCTATCTGTCTAGGGTTGGTCCCTAATCTAATAATCAATAATGGTCACCTCTGCTTTAAATGAATAGATGATTAGATTCTTAAAAAATCGATGTCCTGACCAGTTTTGCTAAAGCTTTTATTAACTGCATTTTTCAATGTGGTTGCTTTGTGCAGCTCTTTTAGATACTTAAATTGCTACATGAAGGAATTGATCATGGGACCAGCAGGAGCTAGCATCATGCAGAATTCCTTTGATAAAGGCGACATGGGAGAATATTTTATATTGCAACACTTGCTACAAACTTGTGTGTTACATATAAAAGACCACTTATTGACGCTAGATGTTGTATTGAACTAAACCAGTCTAACGAGGAAGGTCATCAAGTCAATACCTTGTATGTTTAATTTTCTGTATTTTCCTATATTATAAAGCTACTCTTCTTCAAGAGTTCTTCATATCTAGTTTTGTTTTGTGAATTCAGTTAAAAGGGTGGTTCACCTTTGATAGACTTTTAGTATGGAATCACCAATTCTAAGCAACTTTTCAACTGGCCTTCATGATTTATAGTTTTTTAATTATCTGCCTTCTTCTGACTCTTTCACGCTTTCAAATGGTGGTCACTGACCCCATCTATAAACAAATGCTTTGTAAGGCTACATATTGTTATTGCTACTTTTTATTACTTATGTTTCTCTTCTGGCCCTCATCTGGTCATTTTCCAGTCTTTTATATCAATGCATTCTTGCTATTGTTATAAAAGAGGTGTTTATTATAATGGCGTGAATATCTAGCCTATTTAAGGTTTCTGTAAAATACATTTATCCCCTTTGAAAAGATATGGGTGAAATGCGCATCGGGGTAGACTTGCAGCAATGTTAAGACTCCAAGAATGCTTTGATCAGCGCTCTGCAGCGGTAACAGAGGTATGATGTAGTAGCCGGTCAGAAGGAGCTGATACATCGCGAGAGCTGTGCAGGATCTGGTGTGCATGGGAAGCGCTCCGCCATTGCCACATCGCCTTTTCATTAATTTGAACCCTAGCAACCAGATTGCTGAAATTGCAAACTGGAGTGCTGCTGAATAAAAAGCAAAATAACTAAAAAAAAAAAACACAATTAATAAAAAATGAAAAACAATTGCACATTGTCTTAGTACATCGCTCTCTACATCATTCTTAAAGTTAATTTAAAAACAACTCCTTTAATGTCATGTGGCATACTTACTATGTATGAATTCTGCAATATGCGCCTTTGTTGACTTTTCGGCATTTTTACTATACTCTCCCAAAAGTTTGTTTGTATGTTAATTATGGGTCTCACACTCTGTTTTGAGTACAGAGTAGCTAGAGCAAGCTCTTGAAAACTTATCTTAGCTCTGTACAGACTTGGTGACCCAAGAAATTCAAATAAAATATACAGTATGTTACGTCCTTAGCACTCTGTTAGGTCGTCCCAAAAGTTTGCTGCATTTCAGAATGGTCCAAATACCATTTTAAAGAATTGGAGCTTAGGTGACTAAAGCAGAGGAGCTAGGGATAGTTTTAACAAAATGATATACTAGTTAGGCAAACTTCTTTACAGATTCCGCAGCTTCAGAAGGACAACTGAGGACCAGTAATAAATTCTGAGATACAGGACTACTGTAAATGAAGTTCTCAATCTCCAAAGTACATGTTGGTGCTTTCATTGTCTTTTTTTTTTTTTTTTTTTTTTTACAAGTGCTGCCCCTTCTTGTATAGTTTTCAGGCATTAGAAAGATCTTTAAGATCACACATTTATTCTTAAGAAGATATATTTACCCTTTAGTGCATTCTAGTGTCTGAAAATCAACAGAGAAACGGATTATCTTGCAGTGCTTGGAATAATAATTGAAGTGTTGGAGATTTACATCATCTCCTGTGGTCTTCTGTATCAACATTGGATAACAAAGAAAAGTTTTACTATCAAGAGATTTGCGACCTGCACCGCAGGTTAATTATGTAATCAGAGGCTTCTTCTTGAAGTGCAGAATAGAAAGGGCGATAGATCTGTTCATTACCTCTCTGCGGTTAATCTGGCGAATGCTTTTGCAAATAAGAAAATAATAATTGTACTTTGATTAATGTTGAGTGGAAAAGCTTTCCCTGTTGCTTTTGAAATGCGGAATGGTTGCAGATTGATTCAGTGGCATGTGTTTATGGTGCATGAGAGAATGTGTTTAGAAAAGTTTTGTGCTCATACACTTTCATGCAAATGAAATACACAACATAAATCTGTCTCGGGCATCTAGTTTGGAATTAGTGATATTAAAACCTATTGAACATCATACATTCTCCTGGAATTGATTGGTATACATGTTCTTTCATTTTTTTTTTTTTAGAGTAATGCATAATCATTTTTATGCCTGTGCTTTGTACAGTACTGAGTATCTGTTATTTATTATAGTAAGAACAGAACTTGTAAGCCAGTACAGGTATGGGACCTGTTATCCAGAATACTCAGGACCTGAGGTTTTCCGGATAATGGATCTTTCCGTAATTTGGGTCTTCATGCCTTAAGTCTACTAGAAATTAATTTAAACATTAAATAAACCCAATAGGCTGGTTTTGTTTCCAATAAGGATTAATTATATCTTAGTTGGGATCAAGTACAAGCTACTGTTTTATTATAAACGAGAAAAATTTGGATAAAATGGAGTCTATGGGAGACAGCCATTCCGTAATTCGGAGCTTTCTGGATATCGGGTTTCCGGATAAGGGATCCTATACCTGTAGTGGGTTTGCATAGTTTAGTTGCAGAAGTCACCACATTGCTGCTTAAGGTGGCATGCATTTGGTCCCTTACTAGCTGATAGAAGGGTAGACATTGCAACTCTGAATTTATCACATACTATCCTCCCCTTTTCACATGATATAACAATGGATTAAATTATAGGCCTTCAAAAGTGTCTTTGTTACTCATAAACAAGTATTAGAACTGTTATCCAGAATGCTCAGGACCTGGGGCTCTCCGGTTAACTGATTTTTGCCTCCAATAAGGATCAATTATGTATCAGTATGGCTCAAGTTCAAGGTACTGTTCTACTATTACAAGGGACATTTTAAAAAAAAAATTGGATTATTTGGATAAAATGGTAGATAGCCTTTCAGTAATTTTGAGCTTTCTGGAAATGTGTTTCCAAATAACCGATCCAATAACTGTACAACAATTTGTGACTTTTGGATATCCAAATAGCAACAGAGAGGGTGCACTAATTGATGACAACTTGTGGCATCTAACTGTGCTAATTTCAATGTGATCTTTTAAATATCCTTTGTATGTAAGAAAGCAAACATATACTCTAAGAAGCAACATAATCATAGCCAATGTGTTGTTGTGCATGTGCAGAAGTCTAATGAATCCTAGTTATCAGACTAAAAATTCTTCTGTCTAGATGCATATTTTCCTAGTGTTTATTGCACAACACCAAGGAACCTCCTAGTCAAAGGCTTCATGTGCTCATGTGTTAGCTGAATTGTGTCCGTTTTGATCTTATATTATAGCCTAGATAAGCCAATACGTGAGAGGTGTGATACCTGTGTTAACTATGATTAAGACATACTCTCATTGATTCCGAAGTAGTGTAGATAGAGCAATAAAACTTGGGGATTCCCTAGTCCAGCAGCATCTGTTCAGTGATGGCCCCTACTATATTAATCAGTACATGTCACCCCTGCTTTTTTCAAACATTACCCATAAGTGCTGTGGAGACTTGAACTTTTTACAATGGACATTTACAATGGACATTTGGAAGACAAAAAAAATTGTCTAGTAACTTACTATTGGACAGTCTTGCCTTTCATTTTCTGACCACCCTTATTTGCATACCTGATCAAGAATAAAGCCCTTCTTTTTATGTTAGGGGTTTAATGATTTTCCATCTGGATCCTTGGGGGGGTAAATCAGGTTAATTTTATATAAATTCAAGTGATTGTGCTGCTGTGATGTCTTTGCAGTAATCAATACTAATCATATAAGTGACTAGCTGCGGCATGTAACTACAGAGCTTAATGAACAAAACCACATTGTGATTAAAAGGTTTTTTTTTTTGAATGTCAGGTTTGTAAACCCATCTATTTATCATGCCAGTCTGTGAACACAAATATTTATTTCTTAAAATAAGAAAATACTCAGCAACTAGCTGATTTCTGTTTTTATGGCCTTTTTTTGAATATATATTATGTTTTACAGGGTTTCAGGCCAAAGGTTACTATGCAATCTTGTTTAAATGTCAACAAAATTAATACAGAACTTTACTAAATTGTCAAGCATGGTAATTCAGTGAAACCTGAAGGCTTGCATAACATATTGATATATTTCCCCATTATGGATGGAATTCTATCCCTTGCTGCTGCCCCTATGAAAAAAGACAGCAGCTTGGCTTCTACTGCTCCCAAATGTAGAAATGTAATATGTTTAATGCATTTCATGTTGTTTCTTATACAAAACACTATTTTTAATCTTAGGGGCACATTTAAATGCCATTGGCCTGACGCACCTCTGCACATACTAATTATTATCCAATGGTGTTGTATTGTTCATGGCAGTTAGAGGTAACAGAAAGTTACTTGATGCCCCCACCTCTCCTTTCCCTCCCCCCTAGTATTCAATGTTTGCATGTGCAGTGAATGTTGATTAAGCCATAACCCTTTCCTTGGCAGTGTGATATGCATGCAGAAGATCCCCCTGCACCTTACTCTAATGGGGGGATGACATCTCTAAGGTAGAGGGTAATCTTATCCCCACAGCACTCATATATGGCTCCTTCACTTGAAATGTCCTTGGTACAAATGATTTATTAGTACACTACAACATAATTGTTAAATGAGAACTAAAGCCTATAATTTAATATTGCTAGTAAAGCTGTATTACAAATCTTAAAGGGATACTGTCATGGGAAAAAATGTTTCAGTTAATAGTGCTGCTCCAGCAGAATTCTGCACTGAAATCCATTTCTCAAAAGAGCAAACAGATTTTTTTATATTCAATTTTGAAATCTGACACAGGCTTAGACATATTGTCAATTTCCCAGCTGCCCCAAGTCATGTGACTTGTGCTCTGATAACTTCAATCACTCTTTGCTGCTGTACTGCAAGTTGGAGTGATATCACCCCCTCCCTTTCCCCAGCAGTCAAACAAAAGAACAATGGGAAGGTAACCAGATAACAGCTCCCTAACACAAGATAACAGCTGCCTGGTAGATCTAAGAACAACACTCAATAGTAAAAACCCATGTCCCACTGAGACACATTCAGTTACATTCAGAAGGAAAAACAAAAGCCTGCCAGAAAGCATTTCTCTCCTAAAGTGCAGGCACAAGTCACATGACATGGGACAGCTTGGAAATTGACAAAATGTCTAGCCCCATGTCAGATTTCAAAATTGAATATAAAAAAAATCTGTTTGCTCTTTTGAGAAATGGATTTCAGTGCAGACTTCTGCTGGAGTAGCAGTATTAACTGATGTGTTTTGGAAAAAAAAACATGTTTTCCGATGACAGGATCCCTTTAAGTTACTGTACCACTAGAGGACTCACAACCATATAACAGTAATGATCCATGCCGCCAAAATTGTCCACCGGAGCTCGCCATCTTGGATCTTGTTTGACCATCTTTTGAATATTAGTGCCACTTCACATGCTCAACCTGTTCTTGGCATCAGTTAGCAGTTTAGCTTATAGTTTGTTGTAAATCATCAATCAGAAAATGAGGTAAGATCTTTCATAGGAGCTACTGCTACAGTGTTTATTAGTAAATTCTGAATGCAGCTGCCATGTAATATTAATTAGGATGAATTATTAATAATATTGTAAATATTATAAACCTGTGTATACTGTATATTATGAGTTGGTCCCTAAGTCAAAGATTACATTACAGATTTTATATTTTTCTCCCTCAACTTTGAGTGCCGCTTCCTAATTTATTCAGGCCAAGCTGCATCAATGCAAAGTAAAACCAAGAAGGGCTATTTGTATATCTGTAGAATGAATTCTCCGTATCATCACACTTCCCTCCTTCTTTGCAGAATTATACGTTTACAAAAGCAATTTTTTAACACTAATAATAATCTTGCATCATTTTAGATCGTGGCTGACCTTGGAGGTAATAGTCTGTGTCAACTTTCAAGAAGCTGAAATTAGAATATCTTTTTTGCAATTTGTTAATTTTGTGTTTTATTTGCACAAGGAAATTGCTTGAAGAATTGTAAAATGCATTCTCTGTGTTGGGTAGCCTTAACACATCATTGCTATAGCTTGCTTCTGTTGTAATACCGTGTCTGACTATTTCTTTTATTAATCTGCTATTGCAAAATGTTTTGAAAGAAGTCCAAATAGAAATGTAGAATTTCTACTGTATACCGCAATGCTAAAATGCACCTATTCTTTAAGTATAACACAAAGCAGGAAATATATTAAAATATCAGTCATCGCTGTCCATATTTTCTTGACGCTGGAGAAAAGCCTTTTGCTGCAATAGTTTTTGCATAAACATTGAGTTATGGGTAATATGGCTTATATGCGTAAATGTTAAAATTAGTTATTAATGAGCTTTTGCTATTGTTCATGAATTTTTATAATTTTTGGGTAAACTGTAACAGACTATGGGGCCAAGGTAATGGAAGGAACATGTGAAGCTGCTCAAAGAAACAGCTACGTTGATCTGACCATAACATGGCAATGGGGTGAATTGACAATACTGTAAAGTAGTAGGCAATTCAACAATACATTCTAATTGGTCAGTTTACTCTTCATTTGTCAATTTACTGCTTTAGTGATCACACTGTTTATATATTGTGTCCCTTTACCTTACCATATAGACCAGTGTTCCCCAACCAGTGGCTCATGGTTAACATGTAACAGGTCACCAACCCCTGTTGCCCCCAATGGCCTCAATGTAGGCACTTATTTTTCAATTATTGACTTTGAGGCAAGTTTGGTTAATCATATTCTTTGTTTGGCACCCTGCAGGATTTTTTTTCATGCTTGTCTTTCTCCCCAGCTCTCTCTACTTTTCAATGTGGCTTATCTGTTAAAAATGTTGGGGACCTCTGATATAGACAGTATTGTTTTATGTTGCTGTTTTTTTCTGTGCCCAGATCATTCCTTCTTCCTTCACCATTTATACAGGGCATGTGTAAGGGAGCAACTACTAATGCTTCCTTTGTTATTGGATGTTTTCTATAGCCTGACCTTGAATGATGGTGTTGATGAATATTGTTTCTTTTCTGAACCGTAGAAAGCTTAGTGCTCCTGTTTCCAATACCACTTTGGCAGTATTGCCACAAAAGTCTTTTTCTTTTAGACTACAAAACTGGTGTACTTGTGCTCAGTAATGACTTTATCAAATATTCTTTTAGAGTAGGAATAATCTAAGCCTTCAGCTACTGAACTGACACTTTGACTTGACATCAAAATCTTGTCAGATATCAGTGGGACCTGATAGTTGCGTTTAAACAACAGGAGGATTTTAGTCTAAACATAAGTGATTTAGAAAGGTAGCCGGAGAGTTTATCGGAAATGTGTTCTCATTTTAGCCTAGTTGAAGGAGGAACATCTGAGGCTTAGGTGGCATGAAATACATGGACCTTTGTAACCGAGTATAGTCTAGAGAGAAGCAGGAGGAACGTTTATTGCACACTGAAGAGATCCAATGGGCTTAGAATTTGTGGCTCTTTAGAAGCAATAAATCCTGTTTTTTTTTTAGAAAAAAAAAGTTCATATTTTTATTAAGACATTAACAACTATTCACAATTATGTAGCTATTGGGTTTTTCTACTTCAGTTAATGTGAAAAAAAACAGCTCAGTCGTGCATTATTGTTGATGTTTAACCACAAGTGTTATAGATTTATGAATTTTTTTTAAAGTTTCTCTTTTTGATCTGGCTGTTGCATGGAGAAACCCTCATAGAATTTAATAGCACAGATAACCCAAAACCATTATGCTAATTAACTTCATGCCTTGTCTTCCAGAAATGGAATATCAATAGTTTGAGGTTCCTACTAAGATACTAAATTGGCCAGCCATATGGTAGATCTGAGTTCAACTGTATGGGACCCATCAATTGCTAGGCCTTGCATTTGCAATTGATTCTTTGAGTATTGGCTTATTGCATGGCCACAAACTTCCATAGCGCTACTCTAATATCAGAGTTTATCCCATTACAGCAGTAGGAATTTTCTTCAACATAGCCACTACAGCATTTTTCCCATCACCAGATGTATATTGTAAAACAAAACTACAGTTTGTTTTCTTGACGACGATCAAGCGCAGTAAAGAAAAAAGAATTTAAAGAAAAAAAAGTTGCTGTTGCCAAGTTACTTTTTGAAGGAACCCAATGTGATTGAAAGATCTGATAAATCCTTTGCAAGCCTGCATTTTGATTTTGCCTGCAGAGTCTAATTGAAAATATCCAATAAAAAAATGTCCTGGGGGCTGGAAGACACAACCGTATTATATGATTTTTTTTCTTATTGCAGCAAAATAATATATAGCAAAATAGCAAAACAACAAAAAGACCAAAATATTTAGATAAAAAGTAGAATATGAACTGTGTCATTTAGAAACCTTCAGTCTCCTATATGTATCAGCAGTAGAAATTGTCTAATGCAAATCACTGGGTAGTTCCAAAAACGAAATCAGAAATCTTGGTTTCTGGTGAAAACCAGCTTGTCAGATTTATAGATCGTTCCAATTTAAGAAGTGTTTAATCTTTAATTAAATAGACGGCTGTCCATCAAAATATTAATAGCTGTCCTGTAAGGGTAGATACACCCACAATTCTAGATGACTAGAGCTTACTAGTAATATTTGTCTCTCTCTTGTTTGACATTATTTAGTACCTATAGGCATGCAAACTACTGTAGGTTATACTATTGGTGGGAGTATAAGGCTGCATGGCCTTCAGCTATGTTTTTCCATTTGCCATCAGTTTGCAGGAATGTCAGAAGTTGTTTTCTTGAAGCTCCTGTGACAGTGCAAAAATATTGAGGTCCTAGCAGCTTCTCACAGAATCAACATACTCGTCTTTAGGTTGGTGCTTAAGGCCTCTTACACATGTATGTCTTTCTTGCATTTCCCTGCATGTGTTCTTCATGTGATTCTTCAAGTGGTTCCTTGTGGTGGAACGCTTGAAGGATCTGCTGCAAGGAACTGCATAAAGATACATCAGTGTGGTCACCTTCCAATAGTCAGCCTCCATTTACTTGTACCTATAATCAGGGTCGTCATCAGAAATCACGGGACCCTGTACAACACTGGAAATTATGATGGGTCATTTGATGAAAGGTGGAAGCTCCGCAAAAGCTCATAGCCCGCAGCTAGCTCCTGAAAATACAGATGATGTACCACTTTTTTTTCTATTTCTTGGTCCAGCCTGGTTGGTTTTACGGAGTTTTGTGGGAGAAGGTATGAAATATTTACTTTATAATAAAATCCTCCTTACTCCTAAACCAACATCTTGGGGAAGAGTGCCTAATTTTTTTTGCACCTTTTATCTTTCTTTAACTTTTCTGTTTTATTATATAACCAAGACTCATCAACTCCATATTTGACTGTTGTTGAACATGAGTGTATATTGCAAGGGCAAACCTTGAGTCAATTCAACTTGTTGGTTCACAGGCCCCCACCAATGAGGACCCAACACAGTTGATGTAGCTCCAAGGGCCTGGTGACCCCAACCTAAAGCTGACCATAGATGCAAAGATCCGATCGTTTTAATCCTCGAACGATCAGACTGCCCCATCTCCCGACCTGCCACTAAGCCATTCAGATCAAATAAAGTAGTGAAAGAACAGCTAAGCCGATGTTCTGCCCTTGACAGCAATCGTACGATAGTTATGTCCGACAAAGCTGGTGACAGTCTCCCACTGAAAATCGGACAATCGGCAATACATGCAGAGATATTATCGGCAGCCGACAAATCTTTTAAGCTGGCCGATCGACCAAACTCCCGATCTCCGTAGGATGAAAAATGTCGGGACTCTCCACACACTGTCCGAAAATTGTACGAATCGAGGATTTGTACGATCAAATCTTTGCATCTATGGCCAGCTTAAGTGCTTGGAACAGTCTCAGAAGATGATAAGGTAACATCACTCATCTTGTTATATAAATTGTACCCGCAGCCACTTTGGGATTGCTGATGTCTCATGGGAATTGTCGAAGAAGTCTGTGCAAGGGCAGGTTGGTCTGTCACTGTGTCTCTAATGAAATGCTTGTGGGCCACAGTGTGCCATGGTAGGCTTGGAGGCCTTTCAGACAGCAACCCCCAGTCTATAGAACCCCAACCAATTGGTCCAGATTGGTTCCCATGGTTGCCCATTCGATGAAGTAGGTGAGGGCTATAGAAATGAGTGACTTAGTGAAACAATTTTAAACAATATTCTCAATCACTCTTTAGCCCTGTGGATTAGGGCTTATTGCTCTGTGCACAGTATTGCTGTGAAAACATTGATGTTATTTCAGGCTAAAACTGTCATCCTTCCAATCACCCAGTGGGCAGTTGCCGAAAGTTGTGAATAATACTTCTACTATGTGTACAATAATGTTGATGGAAGAAATCAGCTTCATAAAACATATTTTTGTGATATGGGTGTTTATGCAAAATATTTTTCATAGGCCACTTTTGCTGTATGCAGTATAAAAGGCTTGTAAACACATGTTAGCCTGCGCATTCATTTAGTGACATACTGTATGTTGGCTGCAGGGGCTTTAAAAAGGAATATTTCAGTGACACATCTCGCCCTTTGCCAATACCTTTGCAGGCTGACATTATTTTATGTCATGTTTCTGAGCTCAGATTTTCATACCCTGGGTGGGGAAGTGACCTTTTGCAATATTATTAACATGCTGACCTTGTCAAAAATATGAATGCATTAACAGGAGACTTGGCAGCGAGTGCTTCGCTTATGTTCAAATCAACGCAGAGAAAAGCAATTTCTGGAAATGTAATGAAATCAAAATAAAAAGTCTTTTATATTTTATGTGAAGATGTTTATTAAGATAGGCTTTATGTTAGTGTGTTTGGAAAGCGCTAATGCATTGGAATTGGGAACTGGTGTAACTCCTTGTGTTCTAGAAGAAGTCGTAACATTAGAATCTAAGGACAAGTAATGATCATTCCCTACATTGGAAATGCTGAGCAGACATGTTTATTAAAACATTCAGTTTACTGGAGCATGGATTTACATGCTTTTCTGATATGCTTATGGAAAATAGAATATAATCTCAATCTAGAAAGGCTGTTTTTTTTTTTTTTATACAGGTATTGGATCCGTTAACTGGAAGTGCTGTCTCACATATACTCAGTTTTATCCATATAATCCACATTTTTTAAAATGATTTCTTTTTTCTCTTTAATAATAAAACAGTACCTTGTACTTGATCGAAAGCTTAGGATCCAAACAAAGGTATAATTAATCCTTATTGGAGGCAAAACCAGCCCATTAAGTTTATTTAATGTTTCCAAATTTGTTGCTAGTAAATTTAACGTATGAAAATCCAAATATCTGGAAAACTCTAGGTCCCAAGCATTCTGCATAACAGGTCCCATACCTGTTCATGCAGCTATCCTTTAGCCTAAAGATTGTCTCACTCTGCTTTACGAGATGTTGACATTTTTCAGGTTTTAACTGGAACATGCCATTATGCTTATAAAAAAAACATCAGTTCCAAGCCAATTGGAGAGACCGCACACCTCACACCTTATAAAAAACGCGTCCGATGCTAATCATGGTTGCAAAGGTTCCAGCCTGCCTCCCACCAGATGATTTATTAGTTGGCATAAAGCCAACCCGCATCCAACTCGGTGAGCCATCATCATTTCATTATTTATATACCCTCAGCTGACCCGTCCGCCCATCTCTGATGTCAACAGAGGGGGGGGGGGGGCAATCAGAAGCAAGTATATAAATAAACCAGATGGCAAGGCAGCCACCAAAGCAATTGAGAGAAAATAACATAGTGGCCTGGGTGGGTTGTGGGCACCCTTCCACATCCCCAAACCTACACAACTCTCTGGGTATTTGCTGGTCTGCACATCATCCGTTACAGACATGGTCAGTCACCAACAAATCTTCATGTAAAAAGTCGTAGGGCAATGGTGCACATGGTCCATTTAGTCACCCACACTCAATTTCCTCCAATGTGGACAGCAAATTTAAAAAAAAAACCTTCTCATTGTTGTCCTTTTTTTCTTTTTCTTTCATTCATTTTCCAGTTCTTACATTGTTATTTTAAAACATAGTGTGTGTCGTTGCTATTAAGAATGATTTAGAGTACCAGGGTCAGAGCAAAGTCTTTTTTATATTTGATCTCCAGCATATTGGGACTTTGCTGTCCCCAAATCCAGCAGTACTCCTAACTGTCTTTACATTAAAGGGATTGTCATTATTTTTATGGTGTCATTTTTATTTCTAAAAAAAACCTGCAAATAATTCACTCTACCATGTAAAATTCCAAGTTTTTTCTTTTTAATTTATAATATTGGTGTGTAGGCACCATCTCAGGTCATTTTGCCTGGTCATGTGCTTTCAGAAAGAGCCAACACTTTAGGATTTAACTGCTATCTGGTAGGCTGTTGTTTCTCCTGCTCAATGTAACTGAATGTGTTGCAGTGGGACTTGGCTTTTACTATTGAGTGTTGTTCTTAGATCTACCAGGCAGCTGTTATCTTGTGTTAGGGAGCTGCTATCTGGTTACCTTCCCATTGTTCTGTTGTTAGGCTGCTGGGGGGAAAAGGGAAGGGGTGATATCACTGCAACTTGCAGTACAGCAGTAAAGAGTGACTGAAGTCACAGCACAAGTCACATGAGTGGGGGCAGCTGGAAAACGGACAATATGTCTAGCCCCTTGTCAGATTTCAAAATTAAATATAGAAAAATCTGTTTGCTCTTTTGAGAAATGAATTTCAGTGCAGAATTCTGCTGATGCATTTTGAAAAAAGCATGTTTTCCCATGACAATATCCCTATAAAGGGATTGTGGCATGTTCTAATGTTCTTCAGGCAAAGTCTAACCCCATCTTATTTCCCCCATTTATTTGTCACAGGTCTAAAAGGGCAATGCTTACCATAAAGTGTATGGGGTTTATGTTGTAATACTGTCTGGTTGCAATTGGCGATGGATGGGATGGAGGGGTTTGTGGTGTAAAGTGCCTGTTTTCCAATTTGAGATGTTAATATCTGCCTAGTAAAGGTGCCCCCTGTACTTACTATCACTCGTCTGAGCACAACATTTTCTTCCAGTTTATGTAATTTAACCCAGATTATTACAAGATTTTCTTTTCTTTAACCTACATAATGTATCAGGTGTCATGCTATGTGTGGCAAGGATTGTGTAAGAGCAATGGCAAAGATATCTTCAGTGCTTTATCTTTAAATATTTGTCTTTACTTAACTTAAAGTATGGAGATCCAAATAACAGAAAGATCCTTTATTTGGAAAACCCCAGGTCCTGAGCATTCTAGATAAAAGGTTCTATACCTGTAATTTTAAAGAACTAAAAAAAGTGCAAAATATTGTTTCCTGAATATATAATGTAAGAAGCTTCATGTTTATATTAGGAAATGTGATTGTAATATATCTGAATTTAATATCAAAATATATGTACACCAATTTTGGTTTTGAACGTTCCACTATTACAAAATGTTGCCTTGTGGGTAATATGTGACATCTTATAATTAAACTACAACGGTAATATCTTTGAGGATAGATGCACTTTCAGTCACCAGATACGGCAAGCAATAAAAAATGTGCCTTTTAACTAGATATTTAATAAGAACTCTCAAACTCATTGGTTCGTTGGCAGATCTGTAATTAACCTAACTCCTTGTTTAGCTTATTAAACAACTCAACACTATGTAAGGACTGATATCATTTTCTTCCGCACTTCAGAATAAATTGCAATATAAATTGCTTGTGACTATAAGACCCACCTCAACGGTACAACGGGAAGCTTTTGGTACAGGTCCAGTTTCCATATATTTCTCTCCATAAGGTAGAGGAACACTCCCACCTCTTGATCCGGTCTGGTGGGGATCTGGAGGCTGAGTTGAAGTACCTCCTAAGCAGATCCTGTAAAGGACACAGCCAGAACAGATTGCTGTGCAGATTTGCCGAGGATTAAAAGTAATTAAAGAGTTGATCTTGCTTTCATTCCGCACTATCTGTCAGCTATTTACATGCTAATGTTAGACCTGCCAGAGAGAATATGAGAGGTGTCAGCAATGGGCATTTTATCCTACTCGGAAGCAGCAGGAAATAATGAGATGGGTAAATTAAAATAGAAAAATAAAAATGAATAAATATAGTTTTTTGTCTTTGAGTATTATCCAAAGGCAAAATAATTCACTTCTGTTTGGGAACATTTCATAAAATTTGTATTTGTATTTAAAAGGAATCCATTGTAAAAAAAATGTGGGATTTTTCCACAGAGAAAGAGTTTCTTTCTCGGTGAAAAGGGGTAAATTAAACTAAAAATGATCATTTTTGCATTCTGGTCTTGGTATAACTCAGGCTAACTCAGGATTCGTGGATGCCCTCAGACAGGTATGTACTGTATATATTTATACTTGGTGGACTTTAAGAGGAATACACAGATTTTAAATATGTATTCAAAAAGGATGGCAGCAGTTTAATGGATCATTATCATTGGCACAATTTTATTCCAAATTAGACTACATACAGATATGCTATTATTTAACAGCTCTGGCAACTCGGTCATACTGTTAAAAAAAAAACAATAAGACTATTTGTGAAATAGATTTATTGAACGCTGTTTTTGGGTAGCAATAAAAGGTCATGCTAACATCTTTTTATCTATGTATATTCTTATTAGTGAATTTCCTCATACAGGGAGATCCTGGGTTATAAACACCCAACATACATACAAGTCACACTTACAAACGGAGGCTATTGCAGTAACATACTGTGGTTTGCTTGGCCTTTATTACCATTTAGCTTTAATAAACCACCTGCCCCAACCCCCTCTGGTGTGAGTTGTCTACTGTGGAGCATAGAAATGTAAAAATAAATTCTATCTTAAAGGAGAAGGAAAGGTGTTTTTACTTGGGGGTGCCAAACGTTAGCAATCCCTAATTAATTTAATTTACTTACCTGGAGCACCACAGAGTGATCAGCTTCCTCCTTCTTCTTTCGGCTGCGCATGCACAGTAGAGCGAAAAGTCAAACTTTAATAAAAAAAAAGCCGGCTATTTTGTTCTACTGCTCATGTCTGCCCCTGGAAATCTGAAGAAAGAAGAAGCAGGAAGCCGATTGCTCTGTGGTGCTTGCTGGAAGAATCCCCCGGGCTGGGGCAGTTTTCTGCTGATAGGAGCACCTGCGGGTAAGTAAATAGATTCACTTGGGGGTACCTAAATTTTGTAGAAAATGCCTATACTTCTCCTTCACATCTGTCTAGGTTGCATTTAATAGATAATGAATCTGTTGCAACTTAAATACAAATTCAACTCAAAGGAGAACTAAACCCCCGTTAATTAAAAATCCCCATCCCCTTCCGTCCATTGGCCCCCTTCACTGCTTCATTCCTCCTTAGTTACTCAATGGAAAAAGTATCCCTGTCATGCACCATGGCATATTCATGCAGAGTTGTGTAGTGGAGCTCTCCGACGCCATTTTCTGCATCTTCGGATACTCATCTTTTTAGCAGTCTTCGGAGCTTTCCACACGTGCACTAGTACCAGAATCTAGTACCAGAATGGTCCCAACTGCACATGCGCGAAAAAGCTCCGTGACAGCACTCACTTCCGTGAGGAACCAGAAGATATAGACGTTGAGCCGAAGAGATCTGCAGCACTACTCTGCATGACAGCTAAAAATTGGTTTTAACTTTGCGCAAATATAACCAGCGGATGCACAAACACAATGGTGATTATGCCCCAGAAAAAAATAAAGCAATATAATCAGTATGCGCTTCCTATATTAGCTAATATCCCACCAACCGAAAGCTTTCCTCACAGCAGTTTGACTTATAACTTAAGCTGCCCGTAGAAGTCTCAATTCAGGCAGATGAGAGACAGATAAGTAGTAGTTCGCTCTCCTCTTTGACACGAAATCTTGTTTTAAGATTTGGACTGAGTATTGAGTATTGGACTGATTTATTGTATTAAATAAAATTCCTATCATTTGAGCTTTCGCTCTGCTGTCCGACTGATTTCCCAGCCTGCAGCGCCAGCCTCCATGTGATCAGCTACAGCCGTAGTTGAGAGAGTGAGAACAGGAGCGTGTGAGCAACAGAGTGAAGGTGACAAAGTAGTGGAACACGAGGACGCTGACGAGACTATTAAAACAAAATTTTGTTACAAGTGCAGAGAGACGGGACCGCTATTAGCATCAGAGCTGGTTATAACAACACGCGATTACACAACAGTGATCCTGTAAGTAAAAATCTAGCAGGGACTCGGTGTTTACTGTACAGTATATAGAAGCGCACATTGGCCTCTCTCTTCCTTTGTATTTTATTTGAGGTGGAGTACTGAGGGGATTCGGTGTGTCAAAGAGGAGAACAAACTACTACTTATCTGCCTCTCATCTGCCTGTATTTAGAGACTTCTACGGGACACCTTAAAGGAAAACTATACCCCCAAAATGAACACTTAAGCAACAGAGTAAATATTGCCCTTTTACATCTCTTGCCTTGAGCCACCATTTCATGATGGTCTCTGTGCTGCCTCAGAGATCACCTGACCAGAAATACTACAACTCTAACTGTAACAGGAAGAAGTGTGGAAGCAAAAGACAGAACTCTGTCTGTTAATTGGCTCATGTGACCTAACATGTATGGTTTGTTGGTATGTTTGTGAGTACAGTGAATCGTACGATCCCAGGGGGCGGCCCTTATTTTTTTAAAATGGCAATTTTCTATTTATGATTACCCAATGGCACATACTACTAGAAAAGTATATTATTATGAAAATGGTTTATTTACATGAAGCAGGATTTTACATATGAGCTGGTTTATGCTATATCTTTTTATAGAGACCTACATTGTTTGGGGGGTATAGTTTTCCTTTAGGTTTTAAGTCAAACTGCTGTGAGGAAAGCTTTCGGTTGGTGGGATATTATCTAATATAGGAAGCGCATACTGATTATATTGCTTGACTACTCTGCATGAATATGCCAAGGTACATGACAGGGATACTTTTTCCCCTGAGTTACTAAGATGGGAGAAAGCAGTGAGGGGGGCCAACGGACGGAAGGGGATGGGGATGTTTGATTAATGGGGGGTTTAGTTCTTCTTTAAGAACAAACCTACAGACCCTATCTCGTACATAACCTGCGGACTGCCTGTATTTGTAATTGTTTTTTGCTAGGTCATTTGAATCTAAGTGTGCTTTTTCCTTTTCTTCACCTTTTATCTCCAATTTAGGTTTTCTGTTTAGAATTGTTCTTTTCTACTTGTATAGTACAGTTCAATGGGCTTCTGCCTAAACACGTTAGCTGCCCGTATGATTGCCTTATGTAGTAGGGAAAATGGACATGCTGAGGGGAATCTGACTTGTCGGGACGTAATTGCGCCTGCCCAGGATCCAATTTTGTAAGGTTGATACTTATCAGGATTCCAGAGCTGTAATGGTGGGTGAATTGGACTGCTTCTTAAGACATTTCCATCCATCACTGGTGTATGACAATATATTTTGTGAGAAAATGTGAAATGCAGAGAGTGGTGCCTGATTGAATTCATCACCTTTACAATAGCTCATAGTACTTGAAAATAGGTGCATTAAGCTTGAACAGCTGCATACTGTCTGTTCTCAAGTGCCCTGCTGGTACATTCTTTTCCCTAAATACACTTTAAATGACACTGGCCTGTTCTTTGTCTATTGAACACTAATTTGCAAAATACACATGTTGTCATATTTATGGACATATATTCTAGCTGTTCAATTTATTTGCTAGAAAGGCTGTGCTTTTTCAGCAGGGGCTTCTTTGCAATCCCTTATATACAGCAGCTCTACGACAATGAAAGTCCAAGCCTTCCACTGCAGTTCTGTCTCTTTTTAAACTTTATTGACCCTCTAACTTGTTATAATAACTGTGCCAATGACAAGACCAGATTGAAATACATACCTGCCAACATTAGAAAAGCAGAAAGAGGTTCAAAAACGTTTTAAGAGAAACTCCTCTGAAGAGTGACAGCATGGGATCCTCAAAGCAACTCTCAAAAGTTCTGAAAACAAAGATTGTTCGTTATCATGGTTTAGGGGAAGGCTACAAAAAGCTATCTCAGCGGTTTAAACTGTCAGTTTCAACAGTAAGGAATAGAATTGGGAAATGGAAGGCCACAGGCACAGTTGCTGTAAAGTAATGTAATAGGTACACTGCACACCTGGAATCTACTCACTCTGCAGTAGTGGTGCTGGTTCTCCGTTGACCTGGCACAGTCCCACAACAACAGCAACTTTTTGTTCACGGATCTGCACACACGCAAGTTTCTGCAGTGGGGAAAGTGCCCCCTCTTTATTAATTGACATCACTACCAACATCGTTTCGGGGGGTACAACCTCCTTTCATCAGGATGTAACTACAAATGTGACAAACTCACATTTGTAATTGCATCCTGATGAAGGGAGGTTGTACCCCCGAAACATTGATATTGGTGGTGATGTACATTAATAAAGAGGGGGCACTTTCCCCACTATAGAAACTTGCGTGTGTGTGGATCCATGAACAAAAAGTTACAGTTGCTGTAAAACCCAGGTCTGGCAGGCCAATAAAAATACACGAGCGGCATATACAGAGGATTGTGAGAATGGTTACAGACAACCCAAAGGTCACCTCCAAAGACCTGCAAGAACATCTTGCTGCAGATGGTGTATCTGTACATTGTTCTACAATTCAGCGCAATTTGCACAAATAACATCTGTATGGCAGAAAGATGAGACAGAAGCCCTTACTGCACTCACGCCACAAACAAGAGTCGCTTGTTGTATGCAAAAGCTCATTTAGACAAGCCACAGTCATTTTGGAACAAAGTACAAAATGTAGTTATTTGGTCATAACAAAAAGCTCTTTGCATGGCCGAAGAAGAACACTGCATTCCAAGAAAAACACCTGCTACCTACTGTAGCCAAATTTGGTGGATATTCCAGCATGCTGTGGGGGCTAGTTCAGGGACTGGGGTCCTTGTTAACGTCATGGGTCGAATGAATTCAACCCAAATCATTATTTAGTTTGAGGGTAATGAGGCTGTGGAATATACTGATGGGTTATTTTGTAATAGCAGTTTCCCTTAATACGTTTAAGATGTTTTTTGAATATCATCTTGGACCAGCAAAATATGCAGGCTACAGTTTTATGGTGGTTTTTGGATAAGTGGTCCCATACCTGTATTATCTCTGTTTTTAAATAAATGGTAACTTCTGGCTTCACCTTTCACAAATTTTCAATAAACTTTGCCTATGCTGAATTCTAGTCTTATCTTGTGAGGCAGATTTATAGTGGTGCTATGGTGAACTGATTTAGAAAAAAACTACCATAATGAGCTGCTGGAAATAGCAGATTTCTGCTTGATGTACTTCAGGATCAGGAAAAAAAATGTTAACACATGTCACCATAACAGTGGTTGTTGAAGAATGGAATTTGCAATTGGCTTTTAAATTTTTCGACTTTGTGGCGTTCTGAGAATGACCTAGGTAATCACTACTCACGAAACATTCAGCATAAACAAACTTTTTCTTTCACAATGAAACAAAATGCCAGGTTGCACATGTGGTTATCAGCATTCAAACAAAATTAGTATGAATGCTCATGATTATGGACGACCTGCTCTGTTTAAACATCATTGAACCATGATTTATATAATTGTCTGCTTGCGTTTATTTTTTTTATTTTTTTTGGCACTGTTTTTGCAACAATTCTGGTTGTCTGGTGGTGTTTTCACTATTTTTGTTTTATACACACACGCTGTTTGGTAAAGATTTCTTAAAGGAGCAAGGTTAAAACTGAGTAAACCTTATCAGAAAGGTCTATATACATACACCAGTAAACCCCCAAAGTAATGCTACTCTGAGTCCTCTGGCAAAAGAAACACAGCATTTATTTCCTTCTATTCTGTACACATGGGCTTCTGTATCAGACTTCTTTCAGCTTAAACCTCCAGGGCATGGGCTTGAGCATGCTCAGTTTGCTTTCCTCCGCCCTCCCTGCTTTGATTTGAGCCCAGAGCTATCAGTTAGCAGGAAGGGATGTCACACCAAGCTAATATGGAGCTGCTATCCTAAACAAACAGCGCCTAGAGCTGTTTACTCAGGTATGGTAGAGCCTTCTACAGCAAAGGTCTCCAACCTTTTTTGCCCCAGGGTCCGGTTTCAAGTAAGACCATCTTTTCAAGATGGGTGACAGTGACACTCAAAGTGTGTTTCTTATATCCAGTCTGCTCCATAATCTCGTTTTGGTTGCTGTCACTGCAGAAAATCCCACTTCCCAAAGATTGGATGTTGGAAATGGAAACAGGGTTTTCAGTGCTTTTGTGGCGATCTCAGGATATTCCACCTTGACTCTATTCCGGAACGTGTGGAGAACGTGTGAAGTTGTCTTAAATATACTACATTTGCAAACATTTGTGATCTCAAGCAGTTGATCCTCTTCTAACACGGACAAAGCCGATTCACCTGGCTTGTTCACAAATGGGTTGCAGATCCATTCCTTCCCAGTTCGGGGGTCTTTTGTGGTTAGGAAGTAATGCTCAAACTGTTTTGAAAGCTGTGATAGGTGATCCTGCACCAACTGGGTGTCAAGACCGCCGGGAGCGCGAGGAGTCGCGTCCGCTCCCGGCGGCGAAGAATCCGAAATGGCGGCGCCCAGGCAACCCACGTGGGTTCCGACGCCGGCGCCGTGACGTCAGCGCGGCGCGACAGTCGCGGGCGCGCTGACGCTGGCGCAAGGGCGCCAAATTCAAACATAAAAGGACGCCTGAGGCGCCAAGATGGCGCCCGAAAATAGGATCCTGATTCCTAGTGATTCCTGGGTTTCCCTTGCTGTTTTCCCTGCTTATTCTGCCTGATTCCTTTGTGTGACCCCTTGCCTGGACCTGGACTTCGCTGATACTCTGCCTGTCATTGACCCCTGCCTGGACCTGGACTTCGCTGATACTCTGCCTGTCATTGACCCCCTGCCTGGCCCTGGACTTTGTTACATTCCGTCTGCCTTTTGACCTGTGCTTGAACTTTGTTTCTCCTGCCTTACTCCTGGATACCACGACCCTGATCTTTCCTGAGGGGCTTCCTCCTAGATCCGGACTACTCCCCAGAGGGGGCTCCCGGCTCCCTGACATTATTTTCGGGCCATGGATCCTTCTGAGGAAGCCACACCTCATGTCGGACGAGCGCTCCGCGGACTGGCATCCCGCATGGAGGACTACGAAAACCAGCAGGTTCGCATTGGGCAAGCACTCGATGTCCTGCTAGCTCAAGTGCCTTCTGCGCCCTCCACTGCTCCACCTACTGGAGATCCCCCCATGGCGGCAGCCCCTACGAATGCAAGCTACCCGACAGGTGAGCCTCGCATTCCACCTCCCCCTCGTTTCAGTGGGGACCCACAAGCCTGCAGGGGATTTGCCACGCAATGCCAAATTCAATTTGAGTTCCAACCCACACAGTTTCCAAGTGAGCGTTCCAAGGTGGGGTATGTGATGTCTCGATTGGAAGGCAAGCCACTGGAGTGGGCAACGTCTCTTTGGGAGAAGAATTCCCCGCTGACTTTTGATGTTAAAGACTTTCTCCAAGCTTTTCGCATAGTCTTTGATGCTCCAGGTCGGGTTACGAACGCCCCTGCTCGTCTCTTGCAGCTCCGGCAGGGAAGCCGCAGTGTCAATGAGTATGCTATAGACTTCCGAACACTGATGGCGGAGACTTCCTGGTGTGATGACGCTTACAAGGCTGTATACTACCAAGGCCTATCCTTCCGCATCAAAGATGATCTCGTCTCCAGAGAGACTCCTGACACCCTGGAAGGACTGATCGCTCTATCCATTAAGGTGGACACTCGTCTCAGAGAACACCAGGTGGAGAGAGAGCGCAGCAGACGATTTTCTCCCATGTTGGCCCCTTGCTTTCAAAGGCCGATTCTGCAAACACCCGCTGTTCCTGTGACTCATGTGTCGACGTCTCCCCTGGAGGAACCTATGCAAGTAGGAAAGACTCGCCTCTCCGAGCAGGAAAGACTCCGAAGACGTATGGCAGGTCTCTGTTTATACTGTGGTGGGCATTCCCATTTTGCCAACGCCTGTCCTGCCAAAGCCAAGAGTTTTGTACCCCGAGGTATGTCTCAGGTTTCTCATGTAGGGGGCATCACTCGAGGTCCTCAGGAGAGGAATCAAGAAAATTCACGCAGACTTCTCCTTCCTTTACAGATTCACCTGGCAAGTAAGTCTATCTTCGAAAGGGCCTTCCTCGACTCCGGAGCGGATGGCAATTTCATGGACGCCTTCTTTGCCGAACGCATGAAGATTCCCCTGCTTCCATTGTCTTCACCCCTGCGAATTACCGCCATAGATGACAAACCCCTGGAGTTTGAATTCATCACAAAGTTCACGGCGGAACTATCTGTACAAGTTGGGGCGCTGCATCAAGAAAAACTTTCTTTCTTCATCATTCCCTGCCCTTCTACTCCAGTTATATTGGGTCTTCTGTGGTTACGTCTGCATAACCCCACCATAGACTGGTCCACTGGGCAGATCTCTCGTTGGAGTTTATTTTGCCTGCAACATTGCCTTCCGCCAAAACCCCTCGAGAAGGTGAATGTCTCCACTGCGGAATTAAAGACTTTGCCCTCCACTTACAAGGGATTTTCCGATGTGTTTTGTAAAAAGTCTGCAGAGTTCCTTCCCCCACATCGCTCCTACGACTGTCCGGTTGAACTCCTGCCAGGAGCTATGCCCCCCAGAGGGCGCACCTACCCTCTCTCTCCTGCAGAGACTACCGCTATGAAGGAGTACATCCAAGAAAATCTCCAGCGGGGGTTTATCCGCCCTTCTACCTCTCCTGCAGGGGCTGGGTTCTTCTTTGTGGAGAAGAAGGACGGAGGCCTTCGGCCTTGTATAGACTATCAGGGTCTGAATAAGATCACCGTGAAGAACAGGTACCCCCTGCCCCTGATTGCCGAGCTCTTTGACCAGCTGAAAGGGGCAAAGATTTTCTCCAAGTTGGATCTCCGGGGGGGCCTACAACCTCATTCGCATCCGGGAGGGTGACGAATGGAAGACGGCATTCAACACTCGGGATGGGCACTATGAATATCTTGTTATGCCCTTCGGCCTATGCAATGCCCCTGCCGTCTTCCAGGAGTTTGTTAATGATGTGTTCCGAGATCTCCTAGGAAGGTTCGTAGTCGTATACTTGGACGACATCCTGATCTTTTCCAAGGACCTTGAAAGTCATCGCTCCCAGGTGAAGGAGGTACTCTCTCGTCTGAGGAAGAACTCTCTCTTCGCCAAGTTGGAGAAGTGTGTCTTCGAGGTATCCAAGATCCCCTTCCTAGGATACATTATCTCTCCAGAGGGATTTGAGATGGACCCCGTGAAAGTGTCGGCCATCCAGGAGTGGCCTCTCCCATTGAGTACCAAGGCAATCCAGAGATTCATCGGATTTGCTAATTATTATCGACAGTTCATCCGGGGGTTCTCTTCCCGCATTGCACCTATTCTGGCCCTCATCCGGAAAGGGGGTAAACCCAGCCTGTGGCCTCCATCTGCCATAGAAGCTTTTCAGTCCTTGAAAGAGGCCTTCACATCCGCTCCTGTTCTCCGACATCCCAATCCTGCACTACCCTTCTGCATCGAAGTTGATGCTTCTGAAGTCGGAGCCGGAGCTATCCTGTCTCAGAGACATTCCACTGATGGAAAATTGCACCCCTGTGCGTTTTTCTCCAAGAAGTTCTCATCCGCAGAGCAGAACTATGATGTCGGGAATCGGGAACTCTTGGCAGTCAAGCTTGCCCTTGAAGAATGGCGTCACCTCCTGGAGGGCTCTGAAATTCCTGTCCAGATTTTCACAGATCACAAGAATCTGGAGTTTATACAGTCCTTCAAGAGGCTAAATCCCAGACAAGCCAGGTGGGCCCTTTTCTTTTCCCGATTTAACTTTGTTTTGACCTATCGCCCAGGTTCCAAGAATCTGAAGGCCGACGCCTTGTCTCGTAGCTTCACTCCGGTGGACCGTGACCCTGAGAGGCAGGAACTAATCATTCCACCAGTCAAGATCATTGCCTCTCTGTATCCCCAATTTGCCGACCAGATTCTGGCTGGGCAGTCCTTGGCTCCTCAAGATACTCCGATTGGCATGGCCTTCGTCCCTCCAGAACTTCGCCTGGCCATCCTGCAACAAACCCACTGCTCCAGGCAAGCTGGACATCCTGGTCCGGCCAAGACCCTTGAACTCTTGAGGCGCCTAGTCTGGTGGCCTGATATCCGCAAGGATGTAAAGGACTTTGTGGCTGCTTGTAATGTCTGCGCCACTTCTAAGCCTAGCCATTCCCGCCCTAGCGGGTTGTTACAGCCTTTGCCGGTTCCCTCTCGTCCATGGACGCACCTCTCTATGGACTTTATTGTCGAACTTCCTCCCTCCGGTGGGAATACTGTGATCTGGGTTGTTATTGACCGCTTCAGCAAAATGGCCCATTTCATCCCTTTGAAGAAGTTACCCTCTGCGGTTGAATTATCCCAACTCTTTATTAAGTACATCTTCCGCCTGCATGGTTTCCCGGTGGAGATCGTCTCCGACAGAGGCACCCAGTTTACCGCCAAGTTCTGGCGTTCCCTATGTAAAGACTTGGGAATAACACTTCAATTTTCGTCTGCCTACCACCCGCAGACGAATGGGGCAGCTGAACGTGTGAACCAAGCCTTAGAACAGTTCCTGAGGAACCACGTGTCTCTTTGCCAGGACGATTGGTCTGACCTCCTCCCGTGGGCGGAGTTTGCTCATAATAATGCATGTCATTCCTCCACAGGAAAGTCTCCGTTTATGGTGGTGTATGGACAGCACCCTCAAGCCTTTCCTCAGGACTTCGTGTTGTCGGACGTCCCGGCTGCAGATGATCTGGCAGCCCATATGCTTGCTATTTGGGCTGCAACCAAGTCTAATCTGGAGAAGAGTGCTCTAGTCCACAAGACTTTCGCGGATCGCCGTAGAAGGCCCTCTCCTCCCTACAAGAGCCCTCTCCTCCCTACAAGGTGGGTGATAGTGTCTGGCTCTCTTCCAGGAATATTCGCTTGAAGGTGCCATCTCCCAAGTTGGGTCCGAAGTTCCTGGGTCCGTTCCCCATCTTGGAAATAATTAACCCTGTAGCCATCAGACTTCAACTCCCACCAGAGATGAGAATTCCCAACGTGTTCCACGTCTCCCTGGTGAAGCCCACCATCTTTAACCGTTTCTCTGATGTCCAATCTCCTCCTCCTGCCGTCTCTGTGGAGGGTCAACAAGAATTCGAGGTGGAGAGAATCCTTGATTCCAGAATCTCCAGAGGGTCCCTTCAGTACCTCATCCATTGGAAGGGCTTTGGCCCCGAAGAATGCTCTTGGGAGGGACACCGTGATGTGCATGCTCCTCGTTTGGTAAGAGACTTCCACTCCAAGTTTCCCCAGAAACCAAGTCCCGGTGGTCCTGAGGCCCCCCGTGAGGGGGGGGGGGTACTGTCAAGACCGCCGGGAGCGCGAGGAGTCGCGTCCGCTCCCGGCGGCGAAGAATCCGAAATGGCGGCGCCCAGGCAACCCACGTGGGTTCCGACGCCGGCGCCGTGACGTCGGCGCGACGGTCGCGGGCGCGCTGGCGCAAGGGCGCCAAATTCAAACATAAAAGGACGCCTGAGGCGCCAAGATGGCGCCCGAAAATAGGATCCTGATTCCTAGTGATTCCTGGGTTTCCCTTGCTGTTTTCCCTGCTTATTCTGCCTGATTCCTTTGTGTGACCCCTTGCCTGGACCTGGACTTCGCTGATACTCTGCCTGTCATTGACCCCTGCCTGGACCTGGACTTCGCTGATACTCTGCCTGTCATTGACCCCCTGCCTGGCCCTGGACTTTGTTACATTCCGTCTGCCTTTTGACCTGTGCTTGAACTTTGTTTCTCCTGCCTTACTCCTGAATACCACGACCCTGATCTTTCCTGAGGGGCTTCCTCCTAGATCCGGACTACTCCCCAGAGGGGGCTCCCGGCTCCCTGACACTGGGAGAGTGAAGGGTCAGGCTCAGTGTCTTCCAAAATTCCTACTAATGTCTGAAACATGTCAAAAATCCCAATGTTCACTCGTCTTCCCCATAATTCCAGTTTGGCTTTGAATGCAGCCACTTGAAGACAGTTGTCATTTCCCCCTGAAGTGACAGATTGAGTTCATTGAGCAGATTGATTGATTTTGTGACCCATTCTGTGCTACTGAAATGTGCTGCCAGTGGTGACTGTTTTTCTAACAGAAATCTCTGGAGCGGCTCAAAGACTCTGGCCAGTGATCTACCCTAAGAAAGCCATCTTACTTCTGTGTAAGAAAAGATGTTAGTGATCTGCATCCATATTCTCAAAGAGCTGCTCGAACAGACGCGAGTTAAGAGCATGTACTTTTATGTTGTTCATTTTAATCACATCATGGAAAACATTAAGTTCAGGTGATATTTTTAGGCTAGCCAGCATTTCTCTATGGATGACACAATGTGTGTAGACTTGCATTTAGAAGAAACCTCCTTGAATCGAGTAGTGAAACCAGAAAGCCTTCCAGTCGTAGCAGCTGCTCCGTCTAGGCATACACCTACACAAAATGACCAATTCAGTTTTCCTGATATGTAATCATTCAGAGACTTGAATCATTTTGCAGCTGTGGTGTTGGTAGGCAACAGTAATCCACAGGTCTGGACTGAGAATTAAAATAAGCCCTGACATTTCAGGTACACAGAGGCCCAATCAGCCCACACAGAGGCCCAAACAGCCCTCACCAGCTCACTAAATACTGACTTACTATGGGACCTTATAGCAGCCCCTCTGGCATTTGCCAGAACCCACAGATTGCCAGTCTGGGCCTGCTCATGCACATCCTCCCGAAAAATATATTGCACAAAAACGAGCATTAATGCCTTTTTTCTCAACATCGGTAGACTCGGCAACCTGGATTGCGTACCATGGTGACTCCTTAATCCTCTCTACCAACTGTGCCTCAATGTACTCTATGTCATCAATTAGTTACAGTGCTAGCAGAAAGAGGAACACGAGTCACCTTTTGAACTGCAGCCTCTCCTAAAACTTCACGACAAATGTCTAAAAGCTAAAGCTAAGAAAAGGGCTTCTTAGCTTTAGCAATGCGGTTAGCGACTAAGAATGATGCTCTTAGTGCAGACACATTTGCTGAAGTAGTGGCCTTCAATAATTGCTTCTGTCCTTCATGTTCACTTTTTTCTTTCGAAAAACTCCAAAGGCTTATCTTTAAATGCAGGGTGCTTGGTCTCCCATGTGGCGAAGCAGTTTTGAAGGTTTCATGGCTTCATTAGATAGCCGCTCACCACATATTATACAGAGCGGGTATGGAGAATGTAAATCACCTGTTGCAATGAACCCATATTGTAGGTAAGACTCTTGATACTTTCTTTAAAACGCCGCCGTATTTGTGGTGGCAGTCTTGGAGTCTCCTGCTGTGTCATCATTGGGTCTCTCCTCGTTTTCAAAGAAGCACTTCAGCAATGGTTGTTGTTTGCTCATTTTGCTGAATTTGTGAGCTTGCAAAAAACTATGCAAAAGTATTTTGGTCATCTGGGGATCTGTAGAAAGTGTCACGCATAGTGACACGGCAACCCATACGCACACTGCATCCACGTAAATGCATGCTGCGTCCAAACGCACACGCAGCATCAAACATGCTGCGTTCGCGTCAAACGCGCAATTCGGTTCGGTGGCCCTGTTGAGCCCATACTCATCAGCGGCCTACAGGTTCGGGACCTCTGTTCTACAGGATAAATATAGTGTTCTAGCATGCACTATTGTGGCTAATGTACTGGCAATAAACTGCCTTTGTAACTTCCCTTCTCCTTTAAGGAGTGCAGACAAAAAAAGGCATTAATGAACACACATTCTTTGGCATCTTGTTTTACTAGCATATCAATAAAAAATAAACTATTAAAAACTGTAGGCCAGGTAACATAATTTGATAATACTCTTATGTTTGCTTTTGGTATTTTCAAAGTGATGTTGGCCAAGTCCTCTGTGCAGTTCTTAAAGGGTGCAGGATCAATCCATGATTTGCATAAAGAATTTCAAAGTTTGATTGGTCAGACCAGGGGACAGTTTTCCACTTCCTCCCAGTCCATGTGAAATGAGCTTGGGCCCGGAGAAGGAGATGGTTTTTCTGGATCATGTTTCTAATGATGACGAAATCCCCAACTTCATTGCAATTTTACATTGAGGAATACTATTCTTAAATTGTCTGTAGTGTTTTACAGAGCGGAGTACTCCTCCCTATCTTTTCTGCAGAGAGTCCCGCCTCTATTTTTATATCCAATCATATTACTGACCTGTCCTATGAGGTGTTTCTTTAGCATTACACAACTTTTACAGTCTTATGTTGCCCTTTCCCAATTTTTTAAAAAATATGTTGCTGGCATCAAATTCAAAATTAGAGTATATATTTCAGGGAACAGTAACATTTCTCAGTTTCAACATTTGACCTGTTGTATTTGTACTTTTTGTAATTGATCATAGTGTTGAAATTATTTACATCATCCCATTCTCTTTACTTACATCTTATATAGTGTCCCATAATTTTTGTAAACAGGCTTGTATTATAATCAGCCCATGTATTATACAGGTATGAGATTCGTTATCCAGAAACATATTATTCAGAAAGCTCCAAATTATAGAAAGGCCATAGACTCCATTTTATCCAAATAATCCAACATTTTAAAACAATTATTTCCTTTTTCTCTGTAATATTAAAACAGCAGCTTGTACTTGATCTCAACTAAGATATAATTAATCCTTTTTGGAAGCAGAACCAACCTATTGGGTTTATTTAATGTTTACATAATTTTCTAGTAAGGAAGAATATCCAGGTCCCAAGCACTATGGATATCAAGTCACTAACCTGTACCCATGCATATAGAAAAAGAATTAATATGGGAAAATGTAAGTCTATAACAGGCAAAATGAAGAAGGCTGGATATTTGCACAGTTAGGGATTCAAGTGATTTCTATTCAGCGTTCTCCCGACTGTGGTCAATAGAAGGAAACAAAGGTGGTGCATTAACCCCAACTATATATACAGTTTCCTCTCATTTTGAGATTAGTATTCACATGCCACAAAGCTAATCGTCCTCATCCCATAAAGAGTATTAGTTGCTTGTTAAAGCTAATTAAGCTCAATGGTAGTAAAGTTAATGCTACTGATCTGTTTGTAAACCATAAAGGAATAGATGAAAGTAGCCTCAGCCTCCTCCAGTTCTTAATTTTATTTAAATCCAGCAGGTAATTACTTCAGAGTTTTCTAAATATGTCAAGTGCTCTAAGTGAAAAAAAAAATACAAGAATTCTCTCATCAGCTCTTTTTCCTGCGAGGAATCCCTTTATCCATGACAGTCACCAAGATTGACTTAACCCTGGAATTAATGTAACGTTACAGTTCCCCAATGTGTGTGTGTGTTTTTTTTTTTTTGTGTGCAAATTAAACACTTCATTATATTGCCTCTTCCTCTGGAGTGCGTGTCTGATATGCGTGCAGTTGTTTGTAGGAACCATCAGCAGTTTGAGAAGAACCTAATTCCATTTAGACATCTAGCCTGGAATACTGGCCATGGAGTATTAATAGGAATCTACCACTAAAATAAACATGTGACGAGGACATCCATGTTTAAATGTAGTCATGGATGTTTGGAGAAGATATGCAACTTATCTTATAAATACAGCATATTTTGTACCGCAATGCCCCGTTTTCATTAACGATGTGTAGAGTATTCATACGCCAATTTATAAATAAGCCCTTTGGTGAGTTTTATGTTTGATTTTCAGCTCAAATATAAGCCTTTTATGTCTAGTTCATGAATTCAAAGCAACTTTAGCTCTGGTATTCAGGTACATTTTCTCGGAAACATTCATGCGGCGATGGTGGGAACTAATCTGAAGATATGCCATTGCTTTATCTGTTTTTGTGACTCAAGTGCGTTACCATGTAACCGGCATTGTTATTCTTAATGGCTAGTTAATGTATTTTAAGCTTGAGCTCTCCCGCGTTCTTAGGAAAGCAGCATTCAGAAAAGCATGTATTCAGTCAGGTCTACGAGTACGACACTTACTCACAGTTTGAAGCCCAGTCCACTTCTGCTTTAGCCATTTATATACAATTTGCGTATTTTGAAGTCTCTCCCCCCTGCTAATCTCCAATTTGAACTCAGGAAAGTAGCCTGTCCACATGCTACAGTATGTGCTTTTTCTAGGGCATATATAAATAGCCAAATAATTAAATCTTAACAGTCTCTTTAGATGTTACTTATCAAAGTTGCATGGCTAAAAAACTATCAGTTAGTCAATTCATACAATCATTTGGGTTTTTTTTATATTAAGAACTTTTTTTGTGTCACTGAGAATTGGTCTATGCAATGGCAATCTGTGGATGACTACTAATATAAGGTACCGTGTGTGAGATCATAGAAATTAATTTAAAAGTATGGTAACTGCATTAAAGGGGTGGTTTGCCTTTAACTTAACTGTTAGTATGTTATAGAATGGCTCATTCAAAGCAACTTTTCAGTTGATTGGAGCGTTCAAATTGGGGGTCACTGACATCATCTGAAACAGTGGCGGGAACTACCGGGGGAGCAGGAGGTGCGAGCGGGCCAGGACCCATACCCCCTCAGGGCCCCCCGGTAGCTCACACGCCACTGAAATGTGGGCTAAAAATCACGTACGGAGGAGGGCGGGGGCCCCAGATGCGCGTCCCGCACCAGGGCCCGCCCCCCTCTAGTTACGTTACTGATCTGAAAAACAACTGCTCTGTAAGGCTGCAATTTTTGTGTTCATTACCACATATGAACACTACACCATTAACTTTTCTGCAAACTTAAATCAATAAATTATTGAAATATTAGGGATGTTCAATCCATCAGTTTTGGATATGTCAAATACTGGATCCTCAGTATTCTAAAAAATAAATTGAGATTTACAGCATCCCTACTAAATATGAATTGCTTTGATGACTAATGACCAACTTCAGATCATATATACCTATATTCAGCTAAATAAATGGGGTATTTAGTGGAGGTGTTTAATACCTGTGCTTTTACATTATAATAAACTGTAAATGTTTTATTTTAATCCTTAAAACTGCCCCCTTCCTTCTTTGGATTAAAAGTGTGTCAGTTTAAAGGGGTGGTTCACCTTTGATTCAACTTTTAGTATGATGCAGAGACTGATATTCATTTTTTATTATTTGTGGTTTTTGAGTTATTTAGATTTTTATTCAACAGTTTTCCAGTTTAAGCAATTTGTTACTAGGGTCCATATCACCCCAGCAACCATACGCTGATTATAACTAGAGAAAGGACTATAAATAGGAGAGAACCAGAAGATGAGTAATAAAAAGTAGTGATAACAATAAATCTGTAGCCTGACAAGAGCATTTGTTTTTTAGATGGAGTCAGTGACCCCCGTTCGAAAGCTGGAAAAAGTAAAAAAAAAAAAAAAAAATATGGAGAAAAAAAATGGAGACAAATTGAAAAGTTGCTTAGAACTAGCCATTCTATAACAGCAAAAGCTAACTTAAAGGTGAACCACTGCTTTAAAGGGCATGTAAAGTCTAAAATAGAATAGGGCTGGAAATGCTGTATTTTGTATACTAAATATAAACATGAACTTACTGCACCACAAGCCTAATCAAACAAATAATTCATGCTTTCAAAGTCACCATCTTGTAACTTTGTTAAACATCTTTGCAAGACTAAGACTGTGCACATGTTCAGTGTGGTCTGGGCTGCTTAGGGATCGTCATAAACAAAGCTGCTTTGAGTTCTGCATGGCTGGGAAGTAAGGTGGGGGCTCCCCCTGCTGTTCATAAGTATGATTGTTTCCCTGCTCAGCAGTTAGGGACCATCTGACAATTCTTATCCACAGCAGTAAATGAAGGGAGAATTTCACTGCATACAGTCAGGTTTCTTATAAAAACGGTACACATTTTTTAATTAAAGTATATTGGAGATAGGTTTCTTTTTCATTAGAAAGAAAAAATGGGATTTTATTTTTTTGCCTTTACATGCCCTTTAAAGAAAAGTTATAAGTTATAATCTGGTGTATTGAAAACAATGTATGGCACAAGCTATATAGTAGCGTTGTATAATTAACATACATTACACAATTTTTCTTTCTTTTGCACTTACGCTTGAGAAGTAGGGATATATTGTGCAAAATACTGATCATTAAAAGAGTCAATATGGAGACTTAATTCATAACATTATACACCATAGTTGCTATTTCAGTAGATAACTCTGCCCGTGTTTTTGAAAGTTTAGCATGTCGACTTCAATAATAATGTTCTTTATATGAATAGTGCCAATATGTTTATGCAAAACTTAGCAGTTCATTATTCACATCAGTCCCTACTCCAGTGGAGTTTACAATCTAAAGTCACTCAACAGACTAGGGTCAATTTTATCACCAGATACAATTAAATAGTCTGAAATTTTTTAAGAGTATGGGAGAATTCCAGAGTACTTAGTAGAAACATCTTCTTAGATTTGTAGCCTGAAAAAATTATACAGACCGGACATGCAGTAAAATTAGCATTTTGTTACAAATGCATAAACGATGCATTTATGGACTGATAAACGAAAGAGCACTATTGCCATCTCTGAGAGATGTTGGGGCATATTTACTTATAGACAAGTGTTAATATCTGCAAATTACTAAATACTAGTGTAGGGGACTGGTAAATTAGTCTCCCAGTATTATTTAGCAGGTAGTCCCCTAGATTTATAGATGCCTAACTGGATCCTAAAATACAGTTAGGAGGGGGACCTGTTTCATATTCCTGCTTAAAGCTATGCCCCTTGGTGTTCACACAGTGACTAGTAGATGTTACTGTGCTTAAGTATAAAGTCCTGGGCAGCCATGTGCTCAGGATCCATTTTGTGTTAGCCCTGGCCTGAGCAGGCAGGCAGAGCTCCAGTGGAACCTAGACAGGTCAGGTCTAGTAAGAATAGGCTACTCGCCCTAAGAGGTCACTCTAGGAGTGGGATTATGATCCTGTGTACCAATTGCCCAGAAGTAGGGACTAAGTGTACAGACCTAGGGATGTGAGACCTCAGGTTCCACTTAGGGAAAAGGCTGAAAGCTTGGTGTACCCCTAGCAGCTGCTCTGTACATGTTCTCATCCCTATGGGGACTGATACTGACCAAAGGTGCTGTGAGTATATGCCTATCCACTGTTGCTGTTAGATCCCGCTTACTCTGTATGTACACTCCATTGCTCTTGTACAATTAATGTTTGTTGGTTGACATGATTTGTTGGCCTCCTTGTACCTTATAAATGATTTGAAAGCCTTAAAAGCACGTCTTTTCTTACCCACCTCAACACCAACACTTCTATTGAACCAAAAAGGTTTTGCTTTTCACTCTGATGAAGTGCCAAGGATGTAGGCACGAAACGCGTTAGAGCGATTCACATTCCCCTCCATTCCATGTAATTTTAAGCGTTGAAATAAAGCCGGATTGATATTACTCTGCCTCCTGGATTGTTCCGAGCGAGTTCTAATGTGTATGTTGGAGCCGGTTGGAATTGAGTGGCATATGGCGAGAGCAGCGGTCGGCTGGGAGACAGGACACACTGGGTGAGCTCCGCCATTACCGCATTGCTACCAATTATGCATATTTATTAAGCAGCATTTTAAACTAGTATTACAAGTTTTGGCAAATTCTCTTCATAATCGTAGAACACATTTTCAGAAAGAGAAACTTCTCCAGGTTCAGGCTAGCAAACTGCCATTATAAAGATAAAGCAGCCACTTTGCCACCTTGTTATCTCAGTCACCTCTTTCACTAATTTCTACCATACTAATTTCTTCTTGGAGAAAATGTTTTAGAGAAGTTACCTTGCTACATTTGAATGAGGACAAAGATGAATTTCCGAGAATACACAGCGGCATTCAAATTGGACAATGTTTTGTGGATGAGATATATACTCATCTTATACTCATCCGAGATACCAGCATGACTCCCACCTGAAAATAGATGTATATTAAGAAAAAAAAATCCAAGTGCATGAAACAAATGCATCCATGTTGGAGTTCAGGTTGGGTGGCATTCACCATGGCCTTCCACGGTAGACCGTTTTTCAGTTGTACGCTGTGGATGTGTTCCCTGTCCCTGACTACATTGCTGGTGTGATGGTTTTACTTTGCGAAGTTCCCTCTCCCCACCAATGTCATTGGAGACCTTCGGTTGTCAAACTACTTCTTACCTTTGCCCAAATTAGGCGTTGGTTAGGGTGGGTGTGGGTCACAATTGGACACCCCTTTTAACCTTCCCCCTAGATACTTTTTCCCCCCACTCTGTAGCTTCAGGGGTTGGTGTGATGAATACACCATAAAGACAGGTCAAATTGCATGAATTTTGAACAGAATTGGTGATACTTGATAGGGTTTCTTTACTCTAATGTTATATGTAATTGGCTTAAAATTCTGAGCCTTGCTTAAGAATGTGAAGTTAATGTCTTGCTGTTCTGGAACCACTAGTGTATTCTGGACATGGCCTAAATAAGTCAGATTCTCAACACTTGCTTTCTGTGTGTCCTGATGAGTTAACAGACCACTGTTGATTGTGGAGGCTTTTATGAAGCAATTAGGGTGGGTGGCTGAGAATCCTATTACAGCAAAAATGCGTTTTGAAGGACAAGGGATTGGTAATAGACTCATTTGAAAACGCCTGGGTTTCTTTTACAAGCTTTTGTGCTTATAGAAAATGATCTGTAATCAGGAGAAATGTTGCCAGTGTCCTATACACAATATGCACGTGTAGGAAGAAATTTGTACCATTAAATGCAAATTTCTGAAATACTTCCCAGCTGTACTAATGTTGTTTTGATCACATATGGGTCTTCTGGCTGATTAATCTCAATAGCTCATTCAGTGTATATTATTATAATGTTTCTAAATGAAAAATTCAATTCAACTTTTCAATTGACTGCTCATAGAGCTCTCCTGTCCTAACCCTTGGATTTACCCTATCATTTACACATGCTGTAATCCAGGATAGATATAACTCAGGGGACCAGGGAATGTGCATTATTTAATCCCCTCTCTTTTTTGTATGCTTGTAGCTAATTTGACCAGATCAGTAGCACTTCCATTGTTTTTAAATATGGGTCCTTTAATATCATATTAGTTTTTTAGTTTTGGTCTGATAGGGCTAAACTCCATGGGAGATCTTCAAAACACAATCTTCAAGTTACATGTACACACAAGGGTACAAAATATAATGCGACTAATACAAAAATCTGATGTGAAAACTACATGGAAAAATTTCCATCCAATGCAACACTACTGTCTGATGTGTCTTCATCCGACGAGATGGTGTCTGACCGGCTTTTTTTCCCATAGACATTGACTGTCAGATACATGAACAAAACACATCATCCAACTTTATCTGATCCGAATTTATATTCTAGCAATATGGAGATCAGCTTTCTTAGTATCCTACAAATCTTGTGCTGTTGTGTGCAGTTGCATGGCAAAATCTAATCAGAATCTCTTATGGAGTTTTACCCATAAGTTCGTAACAAATTTAACTACGTTAAAAACAGGGAAGGTGTTAGGGAGCGAGAGACACAGAGAGAAGAGGACGGTTTGTGATATCTTGAGGAGATTGCATTTGTAAGGTAGATCAAGGACGAGATTGTAGAACATTTCAGGTACAAGTCCAGTGAATTAAAACTTTTACTAACAGAAGGTTTTACAAAGGGGTTTGTTTAGTCCAGGTGTGCCATTCCTGTCGTTTTCATTTTAGATGAGGATTTATGTTGGTAGAGTTCATGATCTAAAGTTCCTGGCATGTAAAGATCTACATGTGAATACAATTGGCATTGTGATATGTCTATGGCACTTGTTGAATAGAAGACCCAGAAGGGCCAGTTCTAGTGACAGAATCAGTGGACTTTTAATGATTTGACTTGCAGCAGGTATGTCCATCATATGTGGCATAAAGTGCTCTTACCCCTGCATTTCCTCCTACAGAGATCTATAGAGTTAAGGAAAGTTGAATGGATTTTATCTGGCATACAGTACCATGTATTTAGCAGATTGATGGTCATGTCCTCATGGTTGAGGCATTTGGAGGATTTAGGGGTTTGTACAGTTTCTTCTACAGTTGTAGGTTAAGTGTTAGTTGCAGATATCGTTCTCAAGAGGAAAGTGAAGGTTGTATGTATCACCTTTTTAATTACTGCTTAAGGAGTAACTTTCAGTGTATAAACAAGAATCAGTGTGACCCACACTAAACTGGATTACAACTCTGTATTAGGTGCAACCCGATGACGTAAGAACATGTACTGTACACTTTATGCTAGAGCAGATGGGACTGCTTTTCCCAGCTAACGTAGGTACATGGTGAGTGTCTGAGCATTGTAAACCCCCAGGAAAAATACATTAGAGTATATTGGATTCTATATAAACCCAGAACAGAGTTAATGATAAAACTCATTTTAACCCTATGCCTATCTAGCCATCTGTACACACATACATTGATCCTCAAGATATTGTTTGTTTCATTCCTGATAAATCTAGCAAGCTCTGGACTGGATTATTCAAGTAATCATCTGTATTTAAGTTTAATTGACTAGCTGAAACACTCAAAGCACTTACACAACTCTTTATTTTTGCATAAAAGGTACATGTGAAATGAAGTGACTCATCATCAACAGATACATCGGGGAAACCATGCAGAGTCATTCTTGTCAGTGTGGAAAATAGGCAGGCCATTTAGACATGGATTCACATCATTGTCAAAGGCTTGAATGTGCTTTATGGAGTAAGCAGCAAGTTATAGCTATGCTTGTGTATTCTGCCTAAGAAGGCTGTTTATCTTCTGTTGTCCATAATGAAGCAATTATTATTGAAGCAGAATGCCTCTATAAATAGTAATAAATATGTTTTATATGCAAGAGTGCTTGTTTTAGCAGCGTTAGCCAAGCAGTGTTGATTGAGCAGCAGTAGACTGAGTTTGTGGAAAGCTGCCCGCATCTTAGAAAAGCAGGGAGATGCTTGGCCAACTTTAATCAACAAAGGGAATGTGAATCAGGAACGTTTTTGTCTGCTTTCGATTCTTAGAGCAAGAAAGTGAAATCTTTGGCCTTGCAGACATTTTCAGTCTCCTTGGGTACATGATGGAATTTGTAGCTCAGCAACAGCTCAACAGTTGCAGGTTGAATACCTCTAATTTGGGATATGTTCAAAGAACTATAGTGAACCAGTGTACTGAATATCCATGAATGATGCATCACTCTTCGGAATGATAAATTCAGTTATTTGCTGGTTTCGGTCACAGAACGTTTAGGGCCTCTCAGCCTTTTATAAAGCCAGTATAGACAATGATCTGTTGATATGGCCCTCAAGAATGTTCATTGGATGACTCCATAATATGGAATATATACAAAGTTTGTTGTTTGGCACCTGCAAACAGTATTTCCAGCATCCTAAGCCTGCTGCAGCAGTTCACCTACACAGGTTGGAGAACATGTGGCCTCAACTGTAGTGAAAGGTAGAGACTGGAATCTATTGTATGGTATCTATACTTAAAGGAGAAGGGAAGCTACCGAATGCTCTTTTTTGTAGAATTTGCCAATTAAAGCTCCTAATTAATGATCCTTATTTTGTAGTTATTACGTTGCTCCCTGTTATCCTATTTGTGGTTCTACCTCTTACAATTCTTTCACATCAAAGCTCCTGCTTGGGGTGTAGACTCTTGTGTAGCTTCACAGGAGGGGGATCTTTATCCTATGGGGTACTTGTTCTCATACTGTTTCTTATGTATTTATCTAGCCAAATCACAAGTGTTAAGGCTAGCTATTGTTCCCAAACACATTAATTTATAATTAATGTAGGTACCCCACTAGCATCAAGATCCACTGTTTGTAGAATATTCTCTTCTCCAAACGCTTCTGCTTCATTTTTCCTATGGTCTTTTAGGATTATGTACATTGCTTGGCTCCTTGTGTCATTGCATTGCTATATTATAACAGTAAATCCACAAGCATACTCTGTTCCAGGAACCCGAAGACACAGAGCCAAACCACTGCTTGTATGTGTTTGTAAATCCCCACAGCAGGAATTGACTGCAAAGCAATTAATTAAATTGTAACTTTGGCTTATTAGTTCATTTGTTCTCGCTACACACCATAAAAAGTGAAGATTGCAAGCCAGACCAGAGCAAAGGAGATGGGAGTTGTTTCGTGCTGAGAGGTAGTTTGTCATTATGTGTCACAATGTTTGTTTTTATTGCTCTACAAATATATAGCCTGGTAGGATATGCTGGCTTTTTAAAAGTGAAAAATAGCATTTTAGATTGAATGATGGCCTTTGAATTCACTGAAACCAGAACTAATGTGATTTTTTTACTGAGTTTATTCTCTTTCTTTTTATCTCTGTATGCCATTATACACACACACAAAGTTTACATTCCCATATCCTGCATAATACTGTCACTCAGGGCCACCATCAGAATTCTTTGCTAGGACAAAATGTTGAACTTGATGGATGTTTTTTTCTCCAACTGCTGCTTCAATCATAGAAACTCACCAATCATTTTACTGAAAACATGGGTGAAACTAAAAAGGAAACATACCCACCCTGCAACTGCTGGGGGCCCAGTGGGACTTGTCTGATAACCAACTGCAATATATGTTTAAGGAAATGTCTTGTTCCCAAAGTTTAGCTCTTGGCCCAATAGCCAGTCTTTCCGCTGCTGAATTGAGGATATTGCTCCTACGTAATAATAATTCAGTAAGTAGATCCCAAACAGTTGAATAACTAATATGTAGGGAATAATTATGTCCGAGTGCGAGTATGCCTGGCACATTCTTTATCCTACCTAATCTGGAGATTACACTTTATAGCTGCAAAATTTCCCCTATGGCTTAAATAATATTGAAAGGTTAACGATAATCATGTTGTTTAAATTTCTGTATAATCCTATTTAGATTTTAACATAAGCTAGTGTTTTAGTTTTCATAAATGCATCTGTTTACATATTTCTGATGAGGTTTAGTCTGGCTTACTTTGCCTTATGGCATTTATATGCAAGCATTTCATTGGTTATCACCATGCACTGGCCATTAATTATGGGCGACCAGATAAAACATTAATGTGTTGCATTATTTATTGTGATAACACTTAGGGGACTGTATTAGTTTTCCATGCAAATGGACCAGTAAGTATTGGCTGTTTGACCTAGAGTGAATGAAACATAATTATAGAGAAAGAGATATATAAGACAGAGATATTGTATAAAAGCACTTGGCTGTTGGTCTTGTGCCTTTATGTGCTAATGGATCTGCTTGGTGACTTATAATATCCTTATATTTGACAATAGGGGTACGGTGTTCACTATATAGCATGCAAGTTTCAGTGAGTCATTTGTGACATATTACACCAGTTTTAATTTATGACAACACCAAGAACTGTGTTTATATAGTGAATAAAATACCCCCTCTTGTAAAATATAAGGATATTATAAGTTACCGAGGAGTTTCATGACTATATAAAAACACGAGGACGTTTTTATACAGGTCATGGAACTCCGAGGTAACTTGTAATATCCTCATATTTTGCAACTGGAGGTACTTTATTTATTATAATACACAAGTTTCAGTGAGTCACGTGACAGAAATTACATCAGAACTCACCGTTTGTAACGGATGACATCAGAACTCACCGTTTATAAGGATATAATTGGATATTCATGGCTTTTGTGTATTACAAAAGATATATTTTACAGGCTGTTCATGACTCTTAAGTATTTTATTTGTGCTACTTATCTTACATTTGTTTTGTTCAGAAAACACCCCAGTACTCAGGTGTTCCTGGGAAATGATAGACCTACCACTGTTATCTTTTTTTTTTTTTTTTGTTGAAAGTGGAGTAAATTATTATGCAGGCTGAGAGTGGTTCCCAAACTTTTTCATATGACTGTATGTTAATGCAATTAAAGCTCAGCAAATGCTTCATATAGAATTGACCTACCCAGGGCTGTTTGTAATGCAGGAACTGTCTGAAGCTCTCAAAGGTACCAGGGGAGGTTTTTTGCCGCCTCTAGTAACCTGCTCGGCGCTGCCACATCCATACAGCTCCCCTGGAGCTACCTCTTGCCTAAGACTGCTGTAACAGTTCTGAAATACATCCAGGTTCTTTTAACTCTGTATTTTCGCTGGTTGGCCACTCCGTATGCTCTGAGCTGTTGTAGGTACTTACTGGACATCTTTATATGCCTGGTGATGCCACCAAGGGACTGGGTAGACCTGGGAATATTCTCACGTGCAGATACTTTTTATATGCCTGGTGATGCCACCAATGGACTGTGTAGACCTGGGTAAATTATCAAGTGCACTCAGTTCAATATGCCTGGTGATACATACCACCAGGGGACAGAGTAGACAGGCATGAATCTTCATTGGACCAGGAGGCTCTTCAGACTGGTTTATCACCTCTTTGCTTATGGTACAAAGTCTAAATATTTGTGTACATTAATCGCTTACACATTTCTTATCAAAGCACATGCACGGAAATAATTTGATCACCACCCCATACCCTCTATTTTAATATGGAATTTCCACCATACCTTTTTATTAGGTTTATGTGTTTAATTCCACTATAATACACAAAAGCCATGAATATCCTGTAAATTATATCCTTATAAACGGTGAGTTCTGATGTCATTTCTGTCACATGACTCACTTAAACTTGTGTACTATAATAAATAAAGTACCCCCAGTTGCAAAATATGAGGATATTAGAAGTTACCTCAGAGTTCCATGACCTGTATAAAAACACTCGGCCTTCGGCCTCGTGTTTTTATATGTTCATGAAACTCCTCGGTAACTTATAATATCCTTATATTTTACAAGAGGGGGTACTTTATTCACTATATTATATTCCCCCATGTAAATTCTTCAGCTCTTTGGCTTCTAAGCATCTGAAAATTGGACGTATGAAAGGTGACAGGAAAGCATAAGCATTTTCTACAGTTAATAAATACTTTTTTGAATTCTGTAAACACTCTTCATTTCTTGTAAGCTGACCAAGCCTCCAATTTCACCAGAGATGCTTGGGGAAAACATCTGGTTAATAGCTATATTATAATCCGTTTTCTATGGAGGATGCAATTTTCATGAGTGTCCTGGTTAAGTGAAGTGCCATCACTTTATGCTAAAGCTTAAAACCTCCATCAGCCGGCTCTTCAACTTTTCTAGCTGATAATAAACATGCATTTCTGCAATAATGCACTTAGTTAGGGATAGATTGATTAGTAAATATGTCCCTTGAAATACTAGCTTAATATTGGGGAAATATCTGTCCAAATTGCATTGTTAGCCATAGTCCTACACTGTGGGTTGGTTTTCTGCTTATTTCTAGCTCTCAAATGAGGGACACTGGCAAAAGTCTTGCTCTATATGCCTACAATTTTCTTGTTGTTGCTACTTTTTATTATCTTTCTATTCAGTCCTCCTGCTATTCACATTCCTGTCTCTCATTCAAGCCACTGCCTGTTGGGTGTATTCGACCCTAGCAATCAGCTGCTGAAATTCCAAAATGGAGAGCGATATGTAGTTCCTGCATGCTGTCTGTAAGCTGTGGAGCAGTTGTTACAATTTGTAACATCAGTGTTTAGTCCCTCCTTCCCTGCCAGGATTTCAAATGATGCAGAAAGAGAACAACTGTTAGATACCTGGATTTCAGCATTTACTCATACTTTTTGATGAAACAAATAACGGTGATGGTTGTATTATGGGGTTCTGTGTTATGTGGTTTGGTTCCCTTTTAATATTACCTTCTAGTATGTTATAGATCTATTCTTAGCAACTTTTCAATCCGTATTCATATTTTTTATGGTTTCTGAGCAGTTTGCTTTCCTATAATGTCTCTCTATTTAGAAGGACGTTTAATTCCATCTGGAAGATGGGGGTCACTAACCCCTACAACCGCAAAGCTCATACTCTGCTTGCCTAGATTTTTATTGTTACTACTACTTTTTATTGCTTGTCTTTCTGTATAAGTCCCCTGCTATCTATCTTCTAAACCATTGACGGGTTTCTGTAGTAAGTGGGAACCCATCAACCAGAAAGCCATTGGAATGTCAAGCAGCAGAACAAAATTCTAAAAAATCTGAATATTGAAAATGGGAGACCAAATTCAGATTATAATTTTCTACCACGTTCTTAAATAAGAATTTCTATCTATCTATCTATCTATCTATCTATCTATCTATCTATCTATCTATCTATCTGTATATCATCTCTCTCTCTCTCTCTCTCTCTCTCTCTCTCTCTCTCTCTCTCTCTCTCTCTCTCTCTCTCTATCTCTCTCTCTCTATATCTATATATCATCTATCATCTATCTATCATCTATCTATCTATCTATCTATCTATCTATCTATCTATCATCTATCTATCATCTATCCATCCATCCATCTCTCTCTAATCTCTGTCTCTGTGTGTCTGTTCATCCTTTCAGCTTTACCCTGCTCCAGAATAAAACTGAACCCACTCTTTATCTCTTTTCTATCCACATACTCTTTTTTGACTTACATCAGCAGGGCTGTAGGCAGGATGTAAAGATCCTCTGTTGTGGGATGAGACTGATGCTTTGTACTGTATAGAAATGGCACTTTAGGCTGCCCTTAATAAGAATCTCTCACTCTTAAATAGGGGGAGTCTTGTATGCCTTCTGTTTGCAAACTGCTCCGAGTGTATGCAGTCAATCATGTACTTTGGGGGGGGGGGTACGTGTATTGGAAGCTAAGTTGCCAAATCGTGCAACTACTTTGCTTTTCATTTGAATATATTCTACTGTTATGCACTCAATATTCTCAATAATTATTTGGTGGGGGAGGCTTGCGGGTAAAAGACAGAATAGTAGCTGATTAATACAATAGTCACATCTGGCTTCCAACATTTCCTTCATTTAGTTGTCTTTGCTTCTGTTCCTGTTTTTATTAATTATCTGAGCTTCTAAGCCTAATGAGGGAAAAATAGTTTATATTTCACCACTGCCGAGCATTCATTAAGACTCACTGTCAGCATTGATTAAAAATTTCTTTTTCGTCAGCTCACAAAAAAAAAAAGAATGGAGCGGGTGAAGGATATAAAAAACGGGAATATATTATGCCCCCTAGAAGTACAGTCCTTACACAGGGTTTGCCTCAATTATCCAGCTCTGTGCTTCCAAATACAAGACTGATTATAAATGGTCGACATACACCTGCAATTTCATTTGAAATAATGTTTGCTCAAGTGGACAAACTCCATTTTTATCTTCGACTTCGTATAGAGTGGAAAAGTCATTACCGAAAGCAGATGTACACTTCCGCGCTAATGAGAAAACAATTTCTTTGTTTCCCAAACTTCTCTGCCTCCCCAAACGCGACAGGCGAGCGCAGTGGACTGAATGAAGAACAATGCCTGTGAATGGAGGCAGTTTTGAGATTTATTGATCAATAAAGCAGGCAATTACAGCTTGTTTAGAGAACTGGGTAGGAAAAAGCCCTCTTTCTGTCCCTTAGAGCAGCATTGAGCGTCCAATAATGATAACCCTCGCTTCTAGCTGGAAACCATAAAAGTCAATAGGAAGATATAGGATTTCAATAAAATTATGACACTAGATAAACTTTACCCCAGGAACAGATTTTCACAAGGGATCCCGCCTGGCTTCAGTTAGATTTGTAACTTTAATTTCTCCCCTTATTGATTTTGTGGAATTTTCTTTGCTCGGTAGCTAATTAGGTGGCTTCTTTAAGCAATGAGATGGTAGGCATGCATCTTGGCAATCCCTTTGCACAACAGTTAATCCCTTGGATGCCAGAAATGTTGTGTGTTGCGAAGATCTTGAAAAGAACGTGGAGATTAAAATGTGAAATTTCTTTATTCCCAGAGCAGCTTCTGTGTATGATATAAAGGGAAATCGTTTGGAAATAGATGGTGTCCCTAAATGAACAAGTATTATGGAATATATATATATATATATATATATATATATATATATATATATATATATATATATATATATATATATATTTATATATTTATATATATATATATATATATATATATTTATATATTTATATATATATATATATATATATATTTATATATTATATATATATTTATATATTTATATATATATATTTATATATTTATATATATATATATATTTATATATTTATATATATATTTAATATTTATATATATATATATATTTACATATTTATATATATTTATATATTTACATATTTATATATATTTATATATTATATATATATATATATATTTATATATATATATATATATTTATATATATATTTATATATTTATATATATTTATATATTTATATATATATATATTTATATATATATATATATATTTATATATATATATATTTATATATATATATATATATATATATATATATATATATATATATATATTATATATATATATATATATATATATATATTTATGTATATATATATGTATATATGTATATATATATGTATATATGTATATATATATTTATATGTATATATGTATATATATATATTTATATGTATATATGTATTTATATGTATTTATGTATATATATATTTATATATATACATAAATACATATAAATACATATATACATATAAATATATATATATACATATATACATATAAATATATATATACATATATACATATATATATACATATATACATATATATATACATAAATAGATGGTGTCCCTGTATATATATATATATTTATATGTATGTATATATGTATGTATATGTATATATATATATATATATATATATATATATATATATATATATATATATATATATATATATATATATATATATATATATATATATATATATATATATATATATATATATATATTTATGCCATATGCTGTTTCTAGGGAAGCCAGTTACACAAGCTGCTCTTGGCCACCTCTTGTATAGCAAATGAAAAACAGCAAAGTACATTGAATAATACAAGAGTACATACACGGAATGTCAGGTTGAAATAAAAATGAATTTCTGCATAGTCAATGTGACAAAGATCCTCTGAACATCTTATAATTCTATGTTCATCTTTTAATGAATTCATAAATTACAATTTTTTTTTAAACCTAAACTTACCTCTATGGTAAATGGCATTGACGTATATTGCTGAGCATTCTGTATATCGGGTTTACACTTCGTAGATCCCACACCAGTATATTTTGACTGGTAGGAATGGGATCAGTGGCGTAACTATCTATCAGCAGACCCTATGACCACACGGGAGATCTGGTGTTGCAGGGGAGCCCTGAATGGTGTTCAAATGTGACCTGTTAAGAGCTACACAATATCCGCTCTTGATAAGGCCAATGTAGTAAAGGTTTAGTAACATTTTAGCGGTACTTAGGTTTACAGTCTGTCATTGTGTCAGCTGCAGGTTTGGGGAAGCCCTTCTGCGTTCTTTCAAAATGCAGTGTATTGCAGAGTATTGCAGCAAAGACCAAACTATATTATTTGTGTAGAACTGCAAACTGTCAAGGTAGCGTTGGGTCTTTAGTTACCCAGGTCTTTACTGCAATGCCATTTTCCAAGGAGTATTGCATGATATGCCTATACATATTAAAGAAATATTATTGTATTACATTAAAATACAATAATGGATAATAATTCAAAATAAAATGAATTTTTTAAGTTGCCGACGGCATGTGTGTTTTGTTGTTTCTGTACCAGCGTATTACTCACGATGTGCCGTTATCCTTCTTGTTTGCTGTGTGAAACTACATTGGTGCAATTTTGCCCCTACAATGAACCATTTCTCTATATTTGGGTAAACTTATTATGGAGCCTTTGCGAGTTTGAGGTTAATCTACCTTAAATTTATTTTATGGCCTTTGCATTTCCAATACAGGACTTTTGTTTTTCTCTACTGGGTAGTGTGTCATTTTACAATAAATATTGTCCATGGTCCCCTACTGGCTCTGAAAACTGATAAATGAAAAAATGAGAGGCAAAAAAAAAGACCATTCTGTTTTGGCAAGGCCCAAACACACTTGACAATGTCCCTTATCTGTCCGTTTCCTTAAATCTCCTATCGCTAGAGTCATCTCTTACCTGCTACTAACAGACAGACTGTAGCAATTCCTTGGCAGTGTATCCCTCCTTGGCAGCACATGTATTATTCCTCCAGCCCTGTTGATGCAGCAGAACCTATGCTTTAAAGAATTACAGTCCCATTTGTCATTTTGATAACATAGTTGGTATGAGAATATACCTTTCCTAATCCAGGGTTCTGTTAAAATGGTTGATAAGCTGTTAATGTCAGAACGCCTTCAGCTGCCGTTTTTCAAAAATAATATTGCAGCAATGTAGTTTGGCCTTTGCGGTGATGCACTGCAGATTAAAAGAACTCGGAAGGAACTTGGTGGGCTTCCAAATCAGCAGCTTACACAATGACAGATTGTAAAGCTAAGTACCACTAAAATGTTACTAGGCTCATTTGTTAAATACGCCCTATCTACAGCTAATCCATTGTCAGCGTGATATTGTGTCGTTGTAAACAGGCCACTTCTGGACTCTATCCAGCAGTTAACTCCTACTATTCAGCATGGACTATCCTGATACAGTAACATTCCACTGCATAGCAACTGAAGGAAAAGGGATTGACACTACATCACTGAATGAAATATCAGCATGTGGTTTGGTAAAAACCTTAAATGTATGTTCTCCTCCAGCTAAAAGACTCTGTCAGCATATAACATGGGTCTAAATAGTCCTGTAAGGCATAACATTTTTCCTTTTGCTTGGATGGTTGGCATCTGCCATCTGCTATGTTGCCTTATTGTCTATTGAAATGGCCAAATAACCTTTAAATAATATTCTTTTCTTTCAAAGTGTTGTGCCGTCTCAGTAATATAGAGTGACATCTTTGAGAGCAGAAGATTATGGCCGTGGGCCATTTGTCATCCTTATGTCATTGGCCTTTATGGAATCTATAGACTAAGTTCTGTGTGTCTATTGATGGCTTACATGAATATTAGAACAAAAACATGCAAATGCTTACATTCTGGGTTTTCTTTGAACACAATTCTGAGAAATTATAATCTCATACATTTTCATGGCCGTTAAGAAAAATGCAGTGGAATTGTGTATTGTGAAAGGCACACGAGTCCATGTGTACAAAGTGATGTATCAGAGTGGATAAAATGGCCTTACTGTTGAATGATTACGTATCTCTGAAAAGGAATGGAATATTGCTGAGACTGCTAGTAATGACTTCTATTTTCAATTGACTTTTGTTTTCCCTCTCTCTCTTACTCATATTGTACCACTCCTTTTAATCTATGCAGGAACGGGACGGAATGAGAGCCATTTTGGATTCCTATGATAGTGAGTTGACCCCAACAGAACATTCTCCCCAACTGAGCCGCCGCTTGAAGGAAGCAGAAGATATTCTACAGAAGGTTCAGGACCACAATGCTGAAATGGAGGTAACTGGTACAAGTTACAAAGGGGCAGTTTTTTTTATCAGGGGCATATCTATATATTGACACTCATGGGCCTATGCCTAAGGCAGCAGCTTTTGGGGGGCAGTACTTACTGCAGAAATCTGTCAGCAGAACTGGGGGGGTAGGTGAGGGGTGCAGGCCTCGTGGCATGGAAGGGAGGGAAGTGACGTAGACTAGAAGTGACATCACATGCACCTTTGCGTTATGTTGGAGGTCCTGTAAGGTCCGGTAGCTAGGGTGGCACCAGGCCTTAATACAACCCTGGTTCTTATTACTTCTTATTACTAAGACAAAACCATTGAAATTACATTTGTGTACCAGATATGCACTTCTTGTAGTTCATCAATTATTGTTATGGGACTGGTTCCGAAACTGCAAGGTTGACCTCCACCAACAGGGAACTTGGAGCAGTAAGTTGGAGAAGGATGGGTCAGTTTGGGTAAGGTTTGGGGAGAATATTTATTTGCTCTCTTGCTTTTATAAAAAAAAAAATTACTGTGAAATAATCTAATGGTGTTAAAATAATCTATATAATCAGTTAACTGTTTGGCAATAAATAAACAAGTATATTCAAACATGAGTGCCCCTCATTGTAACAGTATGAAATCTGAAGCTAAAGAAAGATAACTACTGTCAAATTATATTAGGTCATATAATCTGCTCATATCATATCCAAAACATATTTTTGGTAGTTTGCAAAACTTCTTAAGTGTGAACCCTTATTATTATTATTATTATTATTATTATTAATAATTTAATAATAGAGAAAGTATGGACTCCAGCATTTTAGATATTGCCCTTGCTTTGTATCTAAATCAGTGTCATGCATTTCACCAACATTCCCACCTAGAGTTTTCGCTATCCTTTTAAACGAAACACATTGAATGGCTAAGCTATTCATTTACTCTAGATGCCTAATGGGTGGTTGCACAGAATTAAAATGCAGATTGCAGCAGGCGTCTTAATTGATAGCTCACTAGCCAAGCTCAGTATGTGCTCTAGATGGCTAGGGTGGCCTAATTTAAGTATTTGTTATAGGTTAAGTGTAGTAATGAGCCCTGCTAGGCATAAAAACCATTTCCAAGGGTCATACAGAGGCAAGGTTGGCATTACAGTGAACACTTTTACTTGCTGAGGTGTTGCATTATCTTTTCCATAAGAAATGTTTCCTTTTAAAGGGATGGTTCACCTTTAAATTAACTTTTAGTATGTTACAGAATGGCTAATTCTATGGAACTTTTCAATTGGCCTTCCTTTTTTTTCATAGTTTTTTAATTATTTGCCCTTCTGACTCTTGTTTTCAAATAGGGGTCACTGACCCCATCTAAAAACAAATTCTCTGTAAGGTTACAAATGTATTGTTCTTTGCTACTTTTTATTACTCATCTTTATATTCAGGCCTCTCCTATTCATATTCCAGTCTCTTTTTTTTAAAATCAATGCATTTTTGCTAGGGTAATTTAGACCAGGTGTCCCCAACCAGAACCGGACTGCGGACAATCCTGAACTGGGCCGCCGAGCCTAGCCCCAATTAAAGCCGACTGGCCGTATTGGACCGACCCCTCCTGCCCTCTGACCCCCAGTCCTTGCAAAAAAATTTTCCTTCCTTCACCGGTCCCTTTGCCAAAAAAGGTTGGGGACCACTGATTTAGACCATAGTAACCAGATTGCTGAAATTGCAAACTGGATAGTAGCTGATTAAAAAGCTAAAAACCACAAATGATAAAAAATAAAAACCAATTTCTAATTCTCTCAGAATATCACCCTCTACATCAAACTAATACCCAATCCTCGGCCTGTTATCTGAATTAGATATAAAATTTAAAAAAATGAAAATTACCAAGCTTTCACTGTGATTTGTTAGGTTTATTGTTATTAATGGCAGTATATTTAGAACGTTGTTTCCTAATTTCAGTGTTATGGTGAGTATTTTTCTAATAAACATTTCCAGGATGCAATATGTATTGCTTTAGTCTTTTCTCTGACTCTATTTGAGTTCTCGGCTTTGAGACGGGAAAATGAAGGCAGTCGTTCTGCGGGACGATGACAGTGATTAATGTGTGTATGCATGTTTGTTGTCACTATTCATCCCACTTTTACTAAGTATAAATAGTCCCTACGGGAGGCTGTGATCTTCACTGAGCAGCTTGTTTTGGCAGGGGGAAAAAAAAACCCCATCTCCGGTTTTGCTTTGAATAAAAACACTGTCAACTGATCCGCAGCCTTTGGTTTAGTTGTCCTAAACATGACCGTGTTCCCTTGTGTTCTCTTCATATCACCATGACTTCCACGACAGGAGAAACCTGCAGGCCGGTGTGTATCTGGCGCTGCCTACAGCTCAACTGCTTCGCTGGCTTTCAGTAGCCGCATCAAGCCGAGCTTCGGTTGCTTTTAGGAGGAGTTCACATAAATATAAATGCACTCCGAGCCATTTTATTACAACACATTTGGCACCGTATGAAACATTAATGAAGAGAGTGAGATGCTGGGAAGACACGCTGACACTTTCAATAGTTCCCTGCCTTTTTTTTTTTTTTTTTTTTAGCATAAAGGAGTGATTTAGTGTGTCTGCAAGCACCATATGTACTCTAATCAGTTAATTATCAGCCTGACAGTTTTGACTCATTATAGTCCATATGTTCCTGTATTATCTGCCAGTTAGACCAAGGGTTGCACTGAAAGCCTTTTAACCCCCTTTCACCAAAAAAAATAAATAAACCCAAAATGGTTATTTCACTAGTGTAATCATTGCCCTTGGTATTTATATCTGCCAGGCTCTAAGGGGATAAGAGTTTGCCTATCAGTATGGTTGACTCATTGGATTGCTCTAATGTCAACACAATCCCCTGAGCGGTATGCAAATTCAACATGCATGATCCTGTAAATACTGAGGCTTTATTAGTGTAACCATGTCCGGGAAAAGCTGAGGGAGATCTTGTGATCTCGATAAGCATCACCGCTGCTGGAAGAAAACTGTCCTTTTAGACTTTTATTTGATTTCCCACTGCAGTCAGCCCATTTTACCCAAGCTGCTTTCAGAGACTCGCTTAATTACTCCCCTCTTGGCATACCCTGATGTCCGACTCGGGATGCGTCTCTGCCTGCCAGTTAGATGCTCGTCCCTTTGGTTCCAATTCTCTCCTACCCGTGCCAGAGAAGCAGCCTCTGTGGAATAAGCAACAGAAATGGGCAGACTGACTACTGCATGGAACCCTCTGGCTGTGACAGTACTTTGACCTTTAATGCTAATTGTGCTACACCCCAGGGGCCTTGTCAATCTTATTCCCAGCCTTGTAATGCTCCTATCCTTCCTTTTGCCAGGTTAAAGGGGTTGTTCACCTTTACGTAAACTTTTAGTATGATGCAGATAGTGGTATTCCGAGACAATTTGCTTTCAGTTGGTTTCCAGTTTTTATTATTTGTGGTTTTCAGTTATTTAGCTTTCTATTCAGCAGCTCTCTGGTTTGCAATTTCAGCGGTTTGGTTGCTATTGTCCAAATTACCCTAGCAACCATGCATTCATTTGGCGGATAGACTGGAATAGGAGAGGGCCTGCATAGACTAATAAAAAGCAGCAATAACCATACATTTGTAGCCTTACAGAGGATATTTTTTTTCAGATGGTGTTAGTGTCATTTGAAAACTAGAGAGTCAGAAGAAGAATATATAGAGAATGATGCGATCCGCATCGGAGCTCACCCAGTCTCGCTGTGTCCTCCTGGTCGCAGCCTGTGTGAGACGCCAGCTACTTCCCGCCGGTATTCAGTATAAAGCACTCGATAATCTCATCTAGTTCGGCGCTGTTCCAGGACACGATTAGCAGACTACAGCTTCAGTGCAAAAGGTAGGCTTTATTTCAACCATGTGTGTGTTGAAATAAAGCCTACCTTTTGCACTGAAGCTGTAGTCTGCTAATCGTGTCCTGGAACAGCGCCGAACTAGATGAGATTATCGAGTGCTTTAGTCAGAAGAAGAAGGCAAATAATTCAAAAACTGTAAAGAAAAAAAAAATGAAGGGCAATTGAAGAGTTAGTCGTTCTATAACGTCTTTTATTACCAGTCATCAAGCTGAACAGCATTGGTTCAGTTCTGGGCATTTTAAGACTAATAATAATATATTATATATAAATATATATATATATCTATCTATATATATATATATATCTCTCTATCTATATATATATATATATATATATATATATATATATATATATTTCTTCTAAGACCTGCGAGTACGATCTCTTACATTCCCATTTATATATATATATATATATATATATATATATATATATATAGAACACTAAATTGTGTGTTTAAATAAAGGACATTATTTCACAAAAAATGGGAGTGCTAATTCAGTAATAATTCATTCCAAAAATTGAATGTATGCTAACGACTGATCGTGCACCCCGAACAGGAAAGAGTGCGGACGCCTAAAGAGTCTATCTATCATCTATCCAATGTTGTTCAGCTTGATGACTTTCACATACATGAATAAAGCACTGCTCCCATAAAATTAAGAGAACCAATAGAATTCATCCTGCTTATATATATCCCCTTGCCTTGTCTCCTAACCTGCAGGGTACATTATGTATCCAGTTGTTTTCAGTCATTGCTTTAAAATTTGTGTTAAAACTTGTGTTGTTTACAGCCAGGCCCCAGATTACAAGCAAGATGAATTCTATTGGTTCTCTCAATTTCATGGGAGCAGCACTTTATTCATGTATGTGAAAGCTAGGCTTAAAAGGCATGCCTTGCAATTTTAAGTATTCATGATGTTTAATACTCTTATTTTTAGTTTATCCACAAGATGGCAGCAGATATGTTTCAAATGTTGTCACATCGTTGCTCCCCCCACTCCATATACACATGCACGGGTCCATTGCTTTTATGGCCCAGACTGGAATTCTCTGTTTGTTAAATCATATCTCAGGTGGGTGTGGATGCTGCTATAGACGTAAGCTGATCAATGTTTATTGAGAACACTGCTTTCTAAGATTGCTCTCCAGTATAATTATACAGCTGCCCATGGGTGACTTGTTAAATCATATGTCTGATATTGTCTGTAGGGTTTAATTTATAGTGTAGCTGATAAAGTTTGAAAGCAAGTGTGGGGATCCAAACTGCTCACCCTCCAGCTGTTAAGTGAAAGCTTCCAACATCCCTGTATTGCTGGGAGCTGTACCGCAGCACTTGGACACAAGCAAATTGGGTATACAGTTATAGGTTCCATTATCCGGAAAGTCAAAAGCTCTGAATAACGGGAAGGCTGTCTCCCATAGACTCTGTTTTATCCAAATAATCCAAATGTTTAAAAATGATTTCCTTTTTCTCTGCAATAAAAAAAACTGTACCTTGTACTTGATCCCAACTAAGATATAATTAATCCTTATTGGAAGCACAACTATTGGGTTTATTTATGTTTACGTGATTTTCTAGTAGATTTAAGGCATGATGATCTAAACTACAGAAATGATTGGAAGAAAAACCAGCCTATTGGGGTTATTTAATGTTTACATGATTTTCTAGTAGACCTAAGGTATGAAGATCCAAATTACAGAAAGATCCATTATTCAGAAAACTCCATGTCCAGAGCATTCCGGCTAACAGGTCCCATACCTGTATTTGATTACAGTTCAATAGTCACCCCTTCTTAAAATCAAGCAAACTTCAATTGTACTCTTATACATTATTAAGGCATTTTTAGGGTTAGTTGAACAGGATTAGTGTTCTTATCCAGAAAGGTCCCAATTCCGGGAAGTTTGTCTCCCATAGAGTCCATTTTAAGCAAATAATTCACATTTGTTTTTAAAAAAAATTATCTTTTTCTCTGTAATAATAAAGCAGTACCTTGTACTTGATGATAACTAAGCTGCACATATCTATATTAGAAGCAAAACAATCCTATTGGGTATTTTTATTGTTTAAATGATTTTAAGCATGGTGATCCAAATTACAAAAAGATCCCTTATCCAGAAACTACCAGGACCCAAGCAATTTGGATTCCATGTACAGTCAGCAATCCATTTTAACCACTGGTTCTGACCTGTATAATGTCAGGACATTGGATTTCTGTATTGTACCTTATAATTCTGAAAGCTTGCAATTAAACCTCTGTTCAGCTGAGCAGCAAAGGCTCTCGTGTTAACTTTGCTGCATATTGCATTTTATTTTTTTGAATATTAATTTTATGTATCATAAGTATATAAACTGCTTGCTGTTTGTCTCCTCTGCTGTTCATTTTACCTTGCTGTGGCCAGGGCAAAGCAGCAGGAAGTACTTGCTAGAATTCTCATAAAGCAGCAAAATGTGAGTTTATTTTAGGGAGTCAATGTATTCCGGCTGGGAGAAATCTGCTACTTTTGGATAAGCTTTTTAACTTCTCTGTTTTTCATTTATTTTCATAAGGGACTTGGTGTTTGCACAGATACATAACTGCTAGATTAAAGGCCACAGCCGTTCATTTGAATTCCAAGTTGTGCTTTTTCTTGCCCTTATGTATTAAATGGAGATAAAGGAATCCACCCTGTCTTTTGTATTGAGTGCTTTGCAGCGATATTAGGGGTCTTGCTTTGCATAGATATACAGCCCAAGGGAAAGCACACATATTAAACAGGTTGAATAAAATATGAAGACACAATTTTAATTGCATTATATTAGTTTTAATATTCTCTCTACACATTGACATTCATTATTATTCTTGATTCATCTATCGCTTTATACTGCAGTGTTTTACAGAGATTATATGTTATTCAGAACAGTACCTGTCCCAGAGGAGCTTACAATCTATCACATTGGCACACACAATTTAATCATGAACAAATGAACCCCTCTATTAAATAAACACATCTACAAACTCCTTGCAGATAGTGCCTTGGCTGGAATTGAACCTGGGTGCTGGGGTTCTAGGTTTGATCCCAACCAGGTAATTGTTCCACTTATTAAAGGACCAGTAACGTCAATTTTTAAAAAAAAAAAAAAAATTCGTTGGTATACATTTAAAAAAAAACCAAGAAAAATTAAATGTTAAAATTAGAATATTATATATAAAAAATTAGTTAGTATATATTAAAAAAAAAACAGCAAGACAAATTAAACTTTAAAATCGCAAAGTCTTTATTAAGAAATAACTTACCGAAACGCCACTTGTGCTCCTCTTCAGAAAAGTCGATCGCGATCCATTGTGCGGCCTTCCTTAGAGGAGATAGCCAGGGAGGAGAAATCGAGTGCCACACGATCGATTGTCGCCCTTTCTGAAAAGGAGAGGAAGCAGAGTTTCGATAAGTTATTTCTTCATAAAGGGTTTAATTTGTCTTGCTGTTTTTGTTTTTTAATATATACTAACGAATTTTTTAAGAAATTTATTTTGATGTTACTGGTACTTTAACAAAATATGACTGTATAAAGACACATTAGAAAAGCAACAAGTCGAATATTCCAGAATTGCAGGTTTGTTAGTAATGTAAACAGCTAAAGGATTTACTGAATTAAAGGGGTGGTTCATCTTTACGTTGACTTTTCATATGTTATAGAATGGCTTATTCTAAGCAACTTTCCGTATGCTCTTCATTTTTTCTATTTTGTCATTTTTGAATTATTTCAAATGGGGTCGCTGGCCCCATCTAAAAATAAATGCTCAGTAAGGCTACACAAATTGATAGTTATTGCTAATTTTTGTTACTTGTCTTTCTATTCAGACACTCTCATATTCATGTTGCAGTCTCTGGTACCCTAGCAACCAGACTGCAGAAATTGCAAACTGAAGAGCTGCTGAAAAAAGCTAAATGACCCAAAAACCACAAATAATAAAAAATTAAAACCAATTGCAAATTGTCTCTGAATATAACTCTCTACATCATACTAAAAGTCAATTTAAGGTGAACAACCCCTTTAAGGAGCCAAACTCTGCATAGGGTATGATTTATTAACCTTGACCTTTTTAGTTTTTATCTTTTGTTGTGACTGTGTCCAAGACACTTGATTATAAAATGGAATCTTATAGTTCACCCTGTGGCTGAATAAACATGTCCTATAACTTATGTTCCTATTTACCAGTATTTGGATCATATCGCCCATTGTATCCTTAAAAAGTGCAAGAAATAAATTCTACATATCTTGATGTTCCCACATGAACTTATTTTAATACATATCTCTCACTACAAACGGACTTGATTCACGGACACATTCTGGATACGTTTAAAATTCTTCACATCCAGAGTATATACTCTGAGGAAGTGCCTGCTAGTAAGGGCACAAAACGCGTCAGTGGTGTGTTATATGCACAGTGCCAATGCTGACAACCTTTTAAATATGAATAAATAAAGGATGTAAAGAATTTTAAACGTATCCAGAATGTGTCCGTGAATCAAGTCCGTTTGTAGTGAGAGAGTTGAAGGAATCCAATGCCAGGATGTGGGACTGGAGGTCACGTGAATAGCCTGGACGAATGGGGAGCTCCACACTCGAAGCGAGAAAGTTTGGAGTTATTTTAATACATATTCAACATTTCTATGAAGTGTGCACTTCGTCATCTGGATATTGAGATTAATCATTGACAGTGAGTTAGTTACTCTTCGTTGTAGTCCTGATGAAGGTGTGAGCTCCAAACTAAATCTAATTACGGCTTTTATACAGTTAGGTTCATAAATATTTTGACAGAGACCAATTTTATTTCTAATTTTGGTTCTGTACATTACCACAATGAATTTTAAATGAAACAACTCAGATGCAGTTGAACTGCAGACGTCCATCTTTAATTCAGTGGGTTGAACAAAAAGATTGCATAAAAATGTGAGGAACTAAAGCCTTTTTTTTTTTTTTAAATAATCACTTAATTTCAGGGGCTCAAAAGCAATTGGACGAATTAAAAAATTTAAAATAAAACGTTCATTTCTCAAACTTGGTTAAAAACCCTTTGCTGGCAATGACAGCCTGAAGTCTTGAACTCATGGACATCACCAGATTCTGGGTTTCCTCCTTTTTAAACCAGGCCTTTACTGCCATAGCTTTCAGTTGCTCTTTGTGGGACTTTCTGTCCGAATTTTAGTCTTCAACAAGTGAAATGCATGTTCAATTGGGTTCAGATCAGGTGACTGACTTGGCCATTCAAGAATATTCCACTTCTTTGCTTTAATAAACTCCTGGGTTGCTTTGGCTGTATGTTTTGGGTCATTGTCCATCTGTATTATGAAACACCTCCCAATCAATTTGACTGCATTCAGCTGGATTTGAGCAGACAGTGTCTCTGAACACCTCAGAATTCATTCAGCTGCTTGTGTCCTGTGTCACATCATGGATAAACACTAGTGTCCCAGTGCCACTGGCAGCCATGAACGCCCAAGCAATCACACTGCCTCCGCCATGTTTTACAGATGATGTGATATGCTTTGGATCATGAGCTGTTCCACGCCTTCTCCATATTTAAAATTCATTGTGTTAATGTACAGAACCAAAATTAGAAAAAAGTTGTCTGTCCAAAGATTTATGGGCCTAACTGTACATTCCAGATCAGCAACTTGTTCCTTAGAAATATTCATGTACTCTTAAATGTTTATATTGGTTAGTCTAGCATCTGGGCCTTACATTAACTGAACATAGAAATGTGAGTTGGATTTTGAAAGAATGGATTAGAACATGACACAGCAGTAATTAGAATAATTGCTCTTATTTCATAGTCATTCTAGTATCTCTGCAAGCTCGGTGATTGGCACAAAAAGTAATTGAAACTACACCTTTATTGATTAGTTGACATGTGATCCAATTACCAACAACTGCCAAGGAAACAATATGTATTATTTACTGCCGGTCCCTGTTCTAAATGATAATAAGCCTTGACATCCTTGATATTACTTGGAGCTGACGTTTATTTTGCAGACTTGCTAAATGTCTCAAATATTGTGATCTAAAGCCTTTATAAGGTTAATAGTAAAAGGAAGCAGGTTCAGTGCTGTAAATAGATCGTGGAACGGGGCTACTGAATTTTTGGCTTATCTTAGAAATCTCTTAAAGGTAAAAGTTCACCTTTAAGGTAACTTTAGTATGTTCCAGAATGGCAAATTCTACGCAACTTTTCAGTTGGTCTTCATTTTTTCTTTTTAATAGTTTTCAAATTATTTGCTGATTTCTTCTGACTCTTTCCAGCTTTCATATGAGGGACACTGACCCCATTTTAAAAACAAATGCTCTGTAAGGATACAAATGTCATGTTATTGCTACTTTTTACAACTCATCTTTCTATTCAGGCCTCTCCTATTCATATTCCAGTCTCTTATTTAAATCGGTGCATGTTTGCTAGGGTAATTTAGATCACAGTAACCAGATTGCCGAAACTGGAGAGCTGCTGAAAAAAAAATATTCAAAACCACAAATAAAAATTGGAAACCAATTGCAAGTTGTCAGAATATCACTCTCTCCATCATACTAAACGTTAACTCAAAGGTGAATAACCCATTTAACATTGCTACTCACAAATGGCTTCAGTCATCCTTGAACGCAGACATATGGGGAGCACTACGTCACTCTTCATGGAGGTGCTGTTCCTAAACGTATGGCCACATCATCACATAGAAAGTATTCAACGGAAAGTCATAGCACTTCACCACTTCTTACTGTGTAATTATTCCTTTATTCAAGTTAGTTTTGCCACTCAAAGTACAGAATAACGTTTCGGGGGGTCTACACCTCCCTTTGTCAGGTTACACAAGTGAGCCAAATTAGTCCTTAAATTCACTTCACAAACCCCACCCCATGACATTAGTGTAGGTGTGTTCAGTCCAATTCAGTCCAATTCTTGTCTAGTTTTAAAGTCCACATATAATTATATGGGCATAGCGTAGAGTTATAGTTCAGTCACGTAAAGCTCTTATTTCTACAAGTGAAAATTTAAAGAAAACTATACATTACCAACTGGGCAAATTAGCATTACTCATACATGTATCTGTTTCCCAGTCGGTTATCTGTAAATAAAATTAAATGAATTAGATCAATGTTTAAATATCAGATACCTTGTTACATTTAGCCTAGCACAGAAAGCATCTCAGAGTCCACTGTTCATCTAAACCTTTTGGATACACTCCATATCCAGTAACCTTCTCTTTGTGGCAATAATTTGTTTATTATCATTTTCCAAGGAATCGTGGTCCCTTGATATGGATGTATGCAATGGTCACCTGATGTTATGCCGACACAGTGACCACAATTTAAACAGGGAAATGTACCCTTCCTCTGGCTGGTCATTTTTTTTTTTTTACACTGTTCTTTATATCTGCAAGAAGTGGTGAAGTCCTATGACTTTCTTTTGTTTTCTTTAGTCATCCTTAATCACACACTGGAACTCCTTAATGACTGCATCTGGAGTCATGCAAAATGGACGCAATCCTTGCATTTAAATATACTCTTTCCACTTGAGTGTATTTGCACCAAGCACATTTGCACCCATCTACTCTTTTTTGACAAACAAGTGCTCCTATTGACGAGGAAAAACCCTGGAAATACCACCTCCCTGAAGGTACCAGTAATTGTAGGATTGCTTTTCTGGGCTGCAATAAGTTCAGCAGACTTGTGCCTAAAGATGAACAGGGTGAAATCTGTTTAACATAGAGTGCCAGCAAGGATATCAGTTTGAGTGGAATTGCATCTGATTTGTGAAAAGGTATAGTAATAGTTCATCAGTCAAGTCTAGTGAATACTTTACGGTCAACTGAAGCTCAGTAAAGAATAAAGATAGCAAAAAAATAGATTAAATCTACAAATTAGTTGAAGGAGAAGGAAAGCTACAGGGGCATTTTATTGCTAATAGATTAGCTGCAATAGTGCAAGATAGAATGCTATATTTATTCTGTAGAATGTTTTACCATACCTAAATAAAAAGCTCTAGGAGCTCTCTGTTTGTTTAGGATAGCAGCTGCAATATAAGCTTGGTGTGACATCACTTCCTGCCTGAGTCTCTTCCTGCTCACTTATAGCTCTTGGCTCAGATTACAGCAGAGAAGGGAGGGGGGGGGGAGATGAACAAACTGAGCATGCTCAAGCCCTAGCCCTGGAGGTTTTAGGTGAAAACAGGAAGTCTGATACAGAAGGCCCATGTGTACACAATAGAAGGAAAGAAATGTGGTGTTTCTTTTGACAGAGGACTCAGAGCAACATTACTTTGTGTGTTTACTGGTATGTTTAGGTGGACCTTTCTGATAAGGCTTACTTAGTTTTTACCTTTCCTTCTCCTTTAAGAAGAAAAATCCATATCTGCTCTGGAACCGGTTTCTAATTGTTGTCTGACCACGTTTGAATGGCCCTGTTGCCTCACTGATCTAATGGAATAGTTCAATGTTTTTTTTATGTCTTGACAGTCTCAAGCGCCTTGATTTTCAATGTAACACAATTATTCAAAAGGGTGTCAAACACCCAAAAGGGCATTGATCGATGAACAATCTTTGTTCATTCAATTCCTTTCATTGGTTGCTAGTCCAAACTCCATATGGCTGTGATTTGCATAAAAGCCGTAGTGTTTGCTTTAATGGGGGTGCAGCATATTTGAATATTTGTTTGTATGTCCTTTTTCTTTGAAGTTATGCAGCTCAGCGCATTTTCAGATATGTTGTGGTATCCCATTATTCCATATCCTGTAGCAATTTAGGGCCGTAGCTGCACATCTACCCTTTTCTCAAAAGCAGAGTATTGCTTACACCATATCATGCGTCCTCCTTGCCTGTTATCCCTGTAGGCTTCACTTTTATCATCCATCCTCTTAAATAAAAATAACTGTCCAAAGGGCATTGTTGAATAATCTTAATGTGGTGGGGGGACCAATAATAATAATGTACATATGCAGCAGTAGGTACGACTTGTCTAACACATACACGGTAACCAAAAAAAATCAGTGTGCTTAGAACTGTGAATTAACTATAACATGGAACTCATTTATGAGCTTTGAAAACCATTGCAACCAATCGGCAAATGTCTTTGAACACTCTACTGCAAACAAGAAAATGTCTAATTGGTTGCTAATAGTTTAGTGTCTGTAAAGGCGCTCCACTGTCAGTATGGACTACACGCAGGCAATCTTGTATGCTTGACTGCTACATTTTTGGTCACATCCCAGTTTATATGCCTATACAGTTAGGCCCATTAATCTTTGGACAGAGACAACTTTTTTCTAATTTCGGTTCTGTAGATTACCACAATGAATTTCAAAAGAAACAACTCAGATGCAGTTGAACTGCAGACTTTCAGCTTTAATTGAACAAAAAGATTGCATAAAAATGTGAGGAACTAAAGCCTTTTTTTAATACAATCACTTCATTTCAGGGGCTCAGAAGCAATTGGACAAATTTTAAAAAAATGGTTAATTTCTGATACTTGGCTGAAACCCCTTTGCTGGCAATGACAGCCTGAAGTCTTGAACTCATGGACATCACCAGATTCTGGGTTTCCTCCTTTTTAATTCTCTGCCAGGTCTTTACTGCAACATCTTTCAGTTGCTGTTTGTTTGTGGGTCTTTCTGTCTGAAATTTAGTCTTCAACAAGTGAAATGCATCTCAATTGAGTTCAGATCAGGTGATGTACAGAACCAAAATTAAGAAAAAAGTTGTCGCTGTCCATATTTCACCCAGTGTATAATTGTATCTTTTGGATAACAAACGAAACTCACCTTTATTATTTTTGAAAACTAGAAGAGCCCTTTCTTCATGTTGTTCTTCAAACCTAATAGAACATGAGAGTAAGCAGGGCGAAAGTGAGCCAGTTGCAGCCACCTGTTTGGATTGCTGACCCGTCTTAATGGTATAAATTCAACAGATTATACTCAAAGGAAAAGATCATTAACTCTGATCCTATTCTGACCCAAAAGTTTCAGAAAGTGAACTTAATTCGAAATAAATCATCAAAAGCTTATTCTTTTCCTTGAAGAAGGTTTTCAGACTAGTATATCAAATACCACACTTCTCCAATCATTAAACACAAACACACTGGTAGAGGTCTCACCAATTATTTATTACACTTTCCTTTCACCGGTTCTTTTGTTTGCGCTGTTCCTGCATACGCACAATGCAGTTGCATGATGCATTATTACATGCAAAGACACGGCTATTCATGTGCCCTGCAATTTAAAAGTATTTTCAGGTACAGTGCTACTCTCAGGGAGTGCTACTTATAGGGGTCCCGGCTCTACTCCCGAAGCTCATTGTGCTGCTCTGTCAGGTGCAAGAACATTGCAGCAGGTTCAGGGACCACTGCCTTGGCCTCTCTCCTTGCTGGTTGGTTGGATACCATTATTGATTCTATTATCCGAGCTTTGGCATTGGTTGCATGTCTCTCAAGAGCCATTGGCTATTTTTCAGTGCATCATGTGTTGGAGGAACAGACAGATTTTATGGAACCATAACGTATAATGTATGCGCCAGGGAAAATTCGAGTGCCCTTAGCTGCAAGAGAGTAACAGAAGTGTTTAGTATGTAGTGTAGTATTTAGTATATATATTGCATATATATTTACATCAAGTAAACCGCAACCCAAATCCATTGGGCACTCACAGACCCCCTCCTTGGGTATAAAGGTGCCCATAGACTGAGAAATCTGCTCGTTTGGCGATGTCGTCAAACTAACGGATCTCTCCCCGATATGCCCACCTTGAGGTGGGCAATATCGGGCTGATCTGATCGTGGGCAATAGGGCCCAACGATCGGATCCTAACGAATAGCAATGGGCGGTCGGATTGCGGGACCGCATCAACGAATAGATGCGGCCGCGATCCGACGGGATTTTTTGTCCCATCCGATCGAGATCTTGGCCGACTTTCGGCCAGATCTCGATCGGTGAAGCCCGTCGGGGGGCCCCATACACGGGCCAATAAGCTGCCGACATGGTCTGTCGGCAGCTTTTATCGGCCCGTGTATGGCCACCTTTAGTGTGTCAGAATCACTCTTTCCACCCGAAATACTATGCTGATCTCTTCTATGAGAATTTTGTTAAAATATAGAAGTCACTCACCAATAAGCTTCATCAGAGATGCCTCTGTGTCCTTTGCTCAAAGCCTTTACTGGTATGGGATCTGTTATCCTAAAAGTTCAGAATTACGAAATAGCCATTTCCCATAGACTCTATTTTAATCAAATCATTCACATTTAATAATCACTTCCTTTTTTTTCCTCTGTAATAATCCTCTGCATTTATACTCTGAAGAAAGGGATTGTGTGGTTGTCATCATGGATTTATGCTAGCTAAACTATCATTAACTACAAGGTACTGTCTTATTGCAGAGAAAAAGCAGATCTGTCAAAACATAAAGAATTGGACACAATAGGAAATGGCTTTTCTGTATTTCTTCAAAACCTAGATGATAAATGTTCTTTATTGCTATACATTGTATTACATTTTTTTTTTTTAAATCTCTTTATGATTTTTTTTCACTTTTTTTGACAAATAAAAAATAAGTAAAAGAAAAACATTAAAAATACAAGGATATGTAACAGTTATCTGGAGAAGGTATAACACATTATCGATTTTCATATTCAAAGTGATACAGTAAGTCACAAGCATTGCCAATATCTCATTATCTGTGACTAATCAAAGCAAGACTCGAGTAGGACTCGTGAAGAAATTCAGTCCTTTGGAGATTCTGTGGTAGATTTGTAAGAGACCCAGGGAGCTCATATTTCCAAATGGGTGTCCAGGGTGTCTTCAAGAAGAGCTGTAAGATAATGCATATTTTGTATATAATCAATCCTCTGGTGAAATTGTAATTGGGAGAGCTTAGGCGCAACCCAATTCAGGGCAATAACCCATCTGGCAGCTGCCAATAATTGAGACATTAATTTTCTGTGAATGCTCGGTAGTCGCTGATGTGGTAGACAAAATAACGCCTCTTCTAGGCTTGGCAAAATCGTAATCCCAAATATTTGTGTTGCAATCTGGAACACTTGAGACCAGAAAGTCTGCACTATGTTACAGTCCCACCATGTAGGCATATAGCCGCCCGTGTTGGCATCCATGAAAGCACAACGGTGAGGTTGTGGGCATAACTTTGTTTGCTGAGTGGGGTAATATACCATCTGGAGATTACTTTATATGCCATCTCTTTAATGCCCACGTTATGCGAGAGCTTTTGAATGGAGGACCAAATTCTTGACCGATCAGTCATATCTCGCGTGGAAAGGTCAGTTTGCCAGAGGGCCATATATGAGTTTTCCATTTCAGGCGGCACTTCTGTAAGTAAATTATAAACTATCGAAATATTACTGGTAGTGTATTAAATTAATTTTAAGGCAGATATAGCCTCTTTGTTTTTTTTTCGTTTTTTTGGATTCATTATCTTTTTATTTTCTGTGGACTAATTAAGCACAGCCTAGTGTGTGTCAATATCAGCATTATATTTTGGTGTATGAATCAGAGCTGCCAAGCCTCTTGCTTCAAATGTGACCTTCTCCATAGACAGCTGTAGCTAAACACAGACGTTCGAACTACTAGGGCTGTGCTGGTATTGCTTTTTATATGGAGAGGCTCAGCTGAGACAACTGAAATGGAAGCAACAACTTGAATTGCCTGAGCCGGAGATCTCAACATGTGAGCTAACCCCTTTTAAATAAACAGCAAAGTGGTAAAAATGGAAAAAATCCCTAATGAAAGGAGTGACTATGAGTGTAAATAATTTGTCACAAATCTAATTAACATAAATTGTGGCCAGTTGATGTGCAAAATAGAATTGCAACCCGGCTGGCATTTTAGCAGCCTAACCACTAAACACCACTTAAAGCTGGGGCTGATAACACATTCATAAACAATATACTTGCTAATAAATGTAGTCTTTCCCATTCTCCAGCCAGCCCAGTTACACCCATCCATGCCCCTGTCCAGGCCAGTTGCACCCATTCCACCACACCATTCGTCTAACCCACCCAGTAACACCCTAAAGTCAACTTAATGCCCTTTGTCACGAGATTGCTTTTAATTGATCTGCCCAATCTCCAGCCTTAATGTCAACACCCTGACCCCTAGATGTCACTGCTTGGTAACTCTGACCAGGATTGCAACCCTATGTACAAAATCAAAGGAATGGAATTTGGGAAACATTAGGGGGAAACTTTAGGCTGTGAAATTTAGTGGAACCATTCAAAGGGTTACTAAGAAGGATACACAAAGTTGCTAGGGAATTGATACACAAAGGGGCCAATTTACTAAAAGGTGAATAAGACATTTTGCTAGCGAAAAAGCTCAGCACTAGAGAAGTCTTGTGCTGTTTCGCCAGGCAAATTTTGGCTCAGGTGAAGTATCGTTAATCCGCAAATTTATCAGAGTGTGAACTTTTCAATATGTTACCCTTTTTTCGCCAAAGTCTATTTTGCAAGGTTCTACCTGGCAAATTCATAAGATGAAGCTACATCCTCAACATTATTATGTCAGTGACATCATATCCTGTACTCCTGTATAAAAAAAGACAAAATGCTGGTGTTATTTCATATATTAATGTGGAATTATATTTTACAAGTTGTAACTGTTAAATATATGTTGTTTTAACCATTTCAGCTCAATTTGTTTTAGTGTGGGCACATGTCTAGGACAATAGATTTTTTTTTGCTTTGACATTTTTAATAAGTGGCCATTTCCAGCAATTTCACCAACATCACTAATAAATACATATGACAATTATGTACCCGCCATATTTAAATTGTTAACATGCTTACGTTCACGTCAGAGTTTTGATAGGAAGAAAGTAATGCTAGAGAAAATTCGCCAAGAAACTTTTGCGCTGACAAAGTATCGCAGGTGTAAGTATGACTGAGTCTTCCGAAGCAAAAATTTGCACATAAGTAAATATGCCCCAAAATGTGCAATGCATTGCGAGAACTGTAGTCTTGACTTAAGCAGAAATGGCTTTTTTCGTTTTGTTGAAAGTACATGCAGTCAGCAGTGCAGGGAAATATCAAGGGACAGATACTTTAAAAAACAATTACAGTTAGGGCCTTATTTATAAAAATTCAGATTTGTGTAATGCTTTTTTCTACTTAGAATAAACCCACAATTAAAAAAAAAATAAAAAACACAAATGTTAACTTATTTTTTAAAGAATCCAAATATAAAAAAAAACTTGAATGAATAAAATTGTTGAAAAAAAACCTCAATACCTTTACAAGCTCAGTAAAATATAAAAGTTTTTACTGAACATTTTAGCTCAATAAATACTGGATTTGAAGTTATAATTTAAGTGCGTACGTTTTAGCAAAAAAACCCTCAAATCGGGGTTAAAAACCCAAATTCAAACATTTATGAATTCCTAAAGGTTGGAAACGTAGAAGACCTCTGTGGAGGACCAAGGATGGGATTTGCTGTAACATTCTTAATAGCTTATACCATCATGGTGGCATTTGTCCTGCTCCGGTTGCAATACCCACATTGTCGCTCTTACATCGCATTTGTTTTCAAAATAAAAATTATTTATGATAAATTCGAGGCATAGCTATAATGATGAACCTAAATCACTACAAGAGAGCACCTGCGCAAGCGTTAACTTTAATGTTTATTTTACAAAGGATTTACAGTTTAACAGCAACATCTGTCTTCAGGCTTTGATCTGATATATTGTTTCCCCATATGTGGTGGGCATCCTGCAGCTTTATTTTGTATTCAACTTTTTAGTTCCTACTGCAATTATGGAATTACTTCTAAATTCTCTTCATTGGGATGCAGCCATTTGCTTGGATTGGTAGGAAGAATAATACTTGACCAGATTTAACAGCTGAATATATTTTGCTTGTAAGTTTAGCGCCTGCATTAGCGCCGTGTTTTTTTCCCCTACAGTCTACTTTCTCTCCGTTGACATCTCACAGAATGGTGTCTTTGCTTCGGAAAATAACTTTCAGCGACACATCAGGGTATGTGAATAGTGGGACAACCCTTGTAACTTTTATGTGTCAACTTTAATGTTTTTGGGGCATGTCCCTTTGTCAAGCCTGCCCACAAAATTCTGCAGTTAATGACGCAATAAACTTTCAAGAATTTTCTCGGCATTCACTTGCCCTGCTGTGCTGGTATATGTTCTTTATTAAATTGAGAAGGAGGAGGTGGGACCTAACCTACACCTAGACTAGGGTGTGCTGGCAAGTCCTTACTCGTCTTTCTTCTGAAAACCAACACTGGTCTTCCAGACATTTATCGCCAGTTCACTGAGGATGCCAGGAACTGTAGTTGACCTATATGTTGATGACTAAATTAAAGAAGCAGTCTAAGTAGAAGTAGTTAGAATTTGCAGCATCATGGCAGCAAAAATGACTCAAATTATGTTATGAATATGCTGAAATAATCTAGAACTCCACATCCGTAAAACCAAACCAACCGTGTCAAAGTACAGCACTATAGTGATTTCTTGGTGGTAATACATTCCACGTTACATGTTATCCTTGTAATTGAATACAAATTAATTAAGGCAACGCTTGGAGTCAAGCATTTAATTGATTTCATAGAGGATATTGTAGTCATTAAGTAAAACTTTTCTATTTTATCTATTGAGCGTAGACGTGAAGAACTTCGAACTCTTCTTGCAATGCAGTTACCCTGAGAGAAGGGCTAAGAGTGAGGCGCTCAGCAGAGCATTCAGGAAATGACATCAACACTAAATGAAAGTGATTACCTTCATGCTTGGAATGTAATTAATGCTCAATTACATAGTAAATTATTCTCTTTGCTAATTGACTGCCATAATAATATTGGTCAATTAATTGAAGCATTTGACAACTGTGTAGGGCTGTCTTTCGAGAACTGTTAACTATCCTAACAAAACGAGGCCCAGTATAAATGATGGTGTCAAGCTCCATGTCCCACAGACCATGAATTAAGTATGTCTGTGCTTGAATGCAGAAGAGCTAATATTTGGCTGTTTTGAGTAGCACCAATGTTTCCTCCATCTAGTTTTACGTCATGGGCATATCACAAATGGCATCTTTCTTTTGAAGAAGAAAATGTTTAGTATTACCCTTCTGAATTTAATGAGTTAACGGTAATAATCGTTAAAAATGTTAATTATTTAATTAAAATGGACTCTATGGGAAATGGCCTTCTCATAATGTGGAGCTTTTAACAAATCCCATATCTGTATGCTCTGTTATTGTGGTTATAGGAGGATAAACGTATACCTTATATCTGGGGTAATGCAGGTTCTGCCATGATCATCCCCTTCCCAGAAAGCCCCACAAATCAGGACTGTCCCATCTTAGTAGGGACAATCAGGAGGTCTGAGTTGTGGTCTAAGTGCTACAATTTACCCATTTTCTTTTGAATTCATCATCTGTAATCATCTTAAGAGCATGGCACACATCCCCTTGCTGAGCTTATTATGGCAGTCAGCTAAAAAACATTGACAAATTATCAAAAATTTTTGATTTTAGATGTTGTATAAGCTCTAAAAGCCTTATTTATAAAAAAAAGAAAAACTGAAAATGACTTTCAAAACCATTATAGATCAATTAAGATAAGTTCCTTTTAGCCCATGTTTACCAGGCTCAATTAGGCCAGCTTAATTACAGAACATTATCCACTAAGAGAAGCAATTTGAACAGGAGAACTCTGCCCATGTTAAAAACATAGTGTTATTATTAATGAACGTCAGTGCAAATAATGTGCTTTGTGTCATGATTCAGCAGCATGAAGAATGTGCCTTACTGCCTATTCCAGTCCTTTTATTCGACATTGGTCCATCCCCTGTTGATACATGTGTTTGGCCATCAAACTGAAGCAGCAGATGTGACAAGGTCACATGTGGCGTTTTTAAGATGCGTTTTTAAAAAACGTGAAGTCGACTGTAAATACAGCAATGTAACCACAAGTGCATGATAATATGCAGTAGTTTTCTTTTCCTGACATGCATTTTTGTTTTTCTCGCTCCCCACAATTCCACTCAGAAGAATTTTAGTAAGCTTTTGTGAAAAAAAGCCAAGTGGAAAACAATTTACATGCAAATTGTAGCCGTACTGCTCGTCCATACACAGCGTAATTATATCACTAGCATACAATGCCGTGAATACGCATGTTCGAAATCCATCTCGCGTGAGTTTGGCCACCATGTTGAAAATACGCAGCAAAGTTTATTTCCATACCTGAATATCCCATAGAGTTCAATAATATGGCGTTTCCTTGGAATATTGGCGTTTCTGCTAAAAAAACGCAAATATTTTCGTCTTTTGTCGGATGTTGGTTCGCATGCGCCCGTGGGAATTGTTATAGTGCGTGTTCCATTATTTTAAATAGGGCTTCATTTTGTGAATATTTACTCTCGCCTGTACTCGTGACCTTGCCCTAACCAATGGAGGCCTGTGGTGCTCTCTAAACTTTTATCCCATGGAAATGCAGACAATTGTATTTTGTGCATTTATAGACCATCGTTAAGCTCAGTTGAAAAACAGGATAATTTATTCATGAAATCAGCAGTAGGAGCAGCGCACTCAAATACCATTATAATAGTAATTTATTTCATTACTATTTTTATGAATGTTTTTAGTGACCATATAGGTGAAAGGCTCATTATCACTTATTATTAAGGGCAACATATTGCAGCATTTTTGACAGCATTATGTAATTGTGGCCAGGAGAGGGAGCTGTACTAAACGTAATTGTATCCTGCGCGGCCGAATCCTTCTGCCCGGCCGAATGGAATCCTAATTTGCATATGCAAATTAGTGGCAGGGATGGAAATCATGTGACTTTTTGTGACAAAACAAGGAAGTAAGAAATGGTTTCCCCTTCCCACCCCTAATTTGCATATGCAAATTAGGATTTGGATCGGTATTCAGACATATCTTTTGCGAAGGATTTGGGGGTTCGGTCGAATTGTAAATAGTGTATTTGTTGTATCCCTAGTTTTAAACACTACTGTCAATAGCAATCACATTTACAAATAATTGTATGGAATCTATTACAAGTATCAGTTATCCGGAAATTTAACTAGAAAGCTCCAAATTACGGGAAGACCATCTCCCATTGACTCCATAATAATTAAATAATTAAAAATTTTAATAGTTTATTTTTTCTCTGTTATAATAAAACAGTACCCGGTACTTGATCCAAATTGAGAAATAATTAATCCTTATTGGAGGCAAAACAATCCTAGTGGGTTAATTTGATGTTTAAATGTTAATGATAAATAATGCTTTTTTAACAGGCTAGTGGGGCTATTTATTAAAGGTTGAGTTGTGACATTTCTAGAGGAAAAAACCTAGGAAAAAACCTAGATTTTTTCCAAGAAATGCTCCAAGAAGCCCAAATCGGAAAATCCACCATCTCAGATCTGTCAAGGTCCTGTATAAGTCAGTGGGAGACGCATCGATCTCAAGAGGAAGTTATCGTGGTCTGTGCTGGGTTAAGCCCAAAAATCCAACTTTTTGAGATTTTTGAAAATTCGAGCAATTCAGGAAAAAAGACAGAAAAATAGAAGAAATTCGGGTTTTTGCTTGATTTTAAGTTTTTCTGCGATCCGTTTAAATAGTTTTTTTTTAATAATAATTAAGCTAAAATTGGGCATGGGAGTTTGGCTGTGTTTTTTTTTTTAAATAAAATATAGGTTATATTCAAATTTTAGTAAATAACCTCCTTTTAAGTATTGACATCCGAATTATGGAAAGATCCCTTATCCATAAACTTCAGATTCCAAGCATTCTGGGTAACAGGTCCCATAATTGTATTTTGAATGCTTGGGACCTGGGGTTTTTCAGATAATGGATTTTTTTCATATTCTGCATCTCCATACCTTTAATATACTAAATAAAATGAAAGAAACCCAATAGGATTGTTGTGCGACCAATATGGATTCATGCAGCTTAGTTACCATCAAGCACAATGTACTGTTCTTCTTATTGCAGAGAAACACTGAATCATCTAAATTTTGTTAAAAAGGGGCTAAAAAATGGCTAATCCGTAATTTATAGCTTTTTGGATATTGGGTTTCTGGATAAGTGATTGCATACCTGTAGCTATAAAACCATTGGCATTTTAAGTTGTTTAGAATGATATTTTATTTGACTAGACACATTTTTTTCTGGGTTTGCATCCCCTTTAAAGCAAACATAGCTAGCACCAGAGAATTTTTGCTTTATGTCATACTGTGCTGGTGTCAGTGAGTCGAGCAGTGACTCTCAAATCAATGTGACATAAGCATTCTGTGCTGTACAATAAGGTAGCAGCAATACGAAGAGATTTATTGAGGTGGCAACAAAATATAATCGCAAATAACGCAATGTGAAAGAAGACAGAATCCAATTTCATAGCAATCAAAGTAAATATTTATACTCCAAGCTGACACATATTTGAAATGTAAAATGGCACTTTTCAACTTAAAAAGTATTTCTTAAACATAAGGATTCATCAAAACACGCTGAGGTTTCTTCACATTTTTAACAGCTTCTCAAACAATATATATTCCACATAAAGCGGAGATATAGAGCTGACCTTGTGAAAGTAAAGAGGCCATTAGCAGTGTATAAAAGCAATAATACTGGCTAAATGCTCATACTTATGTGTTAAAGGGAAAATGTGTCAAGCGCACAGACCAATGCTTTCCAGCATATTTTAATATACTAGTTACTGCCACCATATTGCTTTTCTTGGCTAAACTTGTCTCCATTACTGAATATAATCTGCACTTTTTTTGTATCCAGATTAGCTCATTATCAAAGATATTTAGTTAATACTGTTATAAGGGGTTATTTGTCAAGGGTCAAATTTTAGAGCTATGCAGCTTTTTTAGACCTCAAATGAACTTGAATGAACTCACAACTCGATCGGTTTCTAATTTTAAGAAAAAAACTGGAATGGAAAAAAACTCATGAACAATCCGGAAACTGGAATTGATCAAGTTTTCTGCTGAGAAAAAACACGAATTGATCGAGTTTTCTGCAGGGAAAAAAACATTAAAGGGATGCTGTCATGGAAAAACACGTTTTTTTCCAAAACACATCAGTTAATAGTGCTGCTCCAGCAGAATTCTGCACTGAAATCCGTTTCTCAATAGAGCAAACAGATTTTTTTATATTAAATTTTGAAATCTGGCATGGGGCTAGACATATTGTCAATTTCCCAGCTGCCCTTAGTCATGTGACTTGTGCTCTGCACTTTAGGATGGAACAACTTTCTGGCACTGTTATTTCTCCTGAATCAGTCTCGGTGGGACTTGGCTTTTACTGTTCTTAGATATTCCATGGAGCTGTTATCTTGTGTTCGGGAGCTGCTATCTCGTTACCTTCCTTACTTGTTCTGTGGTTAGGCTGCTGGGGGGAGGGGGTGATATCCGTCCAACTTGCAGTAAAGAGTGATTGAAATTTTATCAGAGCACAAGTCACATGACTGGAGGCTGCTGGGAAATAGACAATATGTCTAGCCCCATGTCAGATTTAAAAATTGAATATAACAAAATCTGTTGGCTCTTTTGAAAAATGGATTTCAGTGCAGAATTCTGCTGGAGCAGCACTATTAACTGATTCATTTAAAAAAAAAAAAAAACATGTTTTCCCATGACTGTATCCCTTTAATTGATAGAATTTTTTGAAAGAAAATAAAAAACCTCAAACCTCATGATGGCTATTACCATCTTCAAATGGTTCAAGGGACATTTGCCATTGACTTCTATATGACCTCGAAAAGCTTTTAGATGGTGTATTTTCGGATTCCAGCATTTCCAGGGTCAGGGTAAATTAATGTTGAAAAAATTGTGTTTTTTTTGTACTCGAAATAAAGGATTTTTGACTCGAAAACTCGAATTTTTCATGGAAAACACAACTCGAACTTTAATAAATCTGCCCCTTAGGGGCAGATTCACTAACTTCGAGTGAAGGATTCGAATGAAAAAAATTCGAATTTCGAAGTATTTTTTGGGTACTTCGACCATCGAATTGGTTAAATTTGTTCGAATTCGAACGAAATCGAACGATTCGAAGTAAAAATCGTTCGACTATTCGACCATTCGATAGTCGAAGTACTTTCCCTTTAAAAAAAACTTCGACCCCCTACTTCGGCAGATAAAACCTACCGAAGTCAATGTTAGCCTATGGGGAAGGTCCCCATAGGTTTGCTAACCTTTTTTTGATCGAAGGATTTTCCTTCGATCGTTGGATTAAAATCGTTCGAATCGTTCGATTCGAAGGATTTAATCGTTCGATCGAACGATAAATACTTTGATCGATCGATCGCAGGATTAGCGCTAAATCCTTCGACTTCGATATTTGAAGTCGAAGGATTTCAATTCGAGGGTCGAATTTCGAAGTATTTTTAACTTCGAAATTCGACCCTTAGTGAATCTGCCACTTAGTGTTGCTATTGATAATGAGTGAGAGAACTGTGTCCTGGAATGCTTATGCAAAATGCAGGGTTAATTACACAAACAAATTAGTCACAAATCATCAAAGTTCTTTCTGATTGAACATTTTAAAATAGTATTTCCGTTGTAACATCTCTGTGTTGGTGAGGAGACCTGTTTGTGTAAATTACAGTGTAGTAAATGGTTTATGACTGTGCTGAATTTCCCATACAATGCCAATTTGATACCAGGTTTATTAAATGCTATCAAAGCCTTCAAGGTACACATTAATCTAGAAGAAGGCGCTTAGGAAGCGGTATGAAAATAGTTTGTTATACTTTTAACTACTTTTTATTAAACAAAATACAGCTTCTCTCCTCATAATTCAAAATCTAGAATAGTCTGCTGTATACGAAACAGTCAGCTGACACACAAATCATCCTTTTATAGGAGCGTGTGACCCTGCGCTAATCTTTACTAGTAATGAAATTTGAAGGGAAGATCACCAAGTTTAACTTCCCAGAGACTTCTCCATTTAGAGGTGAACTAGGGCAATTGGTGGGCCAACAGAAATTCTAATGTAGATTAGCTGCTCCCCTAGAACTTAATTTGATAGGGCCACAGTGAGAAGACTGAGCTTCATTAACTCATGTGTTCCCCTGTAGTAGACTGCATAGAAGCATACGTTTAAGGGCTCTTAGATTTACATAGAATAGGATGAATCTTTGATGCTATAAGCAAGTTTGCCATGCACAATAGAAGGGTCTGATTACCAAATAGCTCATTTCTGATACATCTATGTGTCCAAGCAAGTTCTGGTAATATGTAACTGGGCTCCTTAATCCATATACATGACAACATATGCTGATTAAAGTTCTAGTCTCCTCCTCTGTACACAGATGATTTCTTACCAAAAATGATATACAGTTGTGGGATCCGTTATTTGGAAACCTGTTATCCAGAAAGCTCCAAATCACAGGAAGGCCATCTCCCATAGACTCCATTTTTATCCAAATAAATTAAAATTTTTATAAATGATTCCTTTTCTCTCTGTAGTAATAAAACCATACCTTGAACTTGATCCAAACAAAGATATAATTAATCCTTTTTGGAGGCAAAACAATCCTGTTGGCTTTAGTTAATGTTTAAATTATTTTTTAGTAGACTTAAGGTATGAAGATCCGTTATCTGGAAAACCCCAGGTCTCGAGCATTCTGGATAACAGGTCCCATACCAGGCTGTAATAGGAAGGCAAGTTAAGAGCATCATTCATCTTTTCCTATATCCATTGTGCTTGACATGAACTTGTGTGTGCTTTTATATAAAACACCTTTTGTCTGCACTGCGGCCACTAGATGAATGCTGAAAAGTGACACCAGTTCAAAAATTACTGAAAAAATTATTTATATATATATATATAAATCAGACTTTTAAAAAAAAATCACAATTTTTTCAGAATTTATTAAACCCTGAGGATGGAAAAGTCAGAATCTGAAAATCCAGCATCTCAGACCTGACAAGGTTGCATATAAGTCAATGGGAGAAGTCCCAATGATTTTTTGATGTGCGTTGGGTTTCGTGGAATACCCCACAGTTTTCCATGTTTTCGGGTGAAAATTCCAAAAAAAAATTGAAATTTGTTAAAATCGGATGAAAAAATCGTGAAAATCTGATTTTTTTCCCCCGTAAAGCAAATTTTTGGGAAAATGTAATAATAAATAAGTGCAAAAAACACAAGCAGATTTGATCGGAGTTTGTAGCAGAAAATATTGAGATAAATTCGGACTTTGATAAATAACCCTCCAGGAGTCAAGATATCAAGTAATTACCATTGTATGTCCAAAAAAAAAAAATGGTACTTGTTTTTCTAACATCTTGTATAGAGAACAGGCCCAAACCATTTTACCTCCTCCACCAACTTTATCCATTTGGTAGCTTGTGTTCTCCTGGCGTCTACCAAACCAAGACTTTTGCATGAGAATGCCATTTATCAATCCAGAAGACTTGTTTTCAGAGCTTTAGATTCAGACCTTTACACCATTTCAACCAACACTTCGGGGGTTATTTATTAAGATCCAAATGTTAAAATCTCAAAATTCAACTCAAATTTTTTTAGGAAAAAATAAAACGTTCATTTTTTTATATTGATTTTACCCCGATACTGCAAAAAATCCGCTGTTTCAGACCTGTCGAGGTCCTGTATAAGTCAATGTGAGAGGCACCTAACTCAATTTGAGGGTATCCAGGCAAAAACTTAAAATGTGAACAATTTGTGAAAAAGCTCAAAAAATTAAGATCTAGGTTTTAGCTCAATTTTATCGAGTTTTTCCATGATCCGATTACATAGAGTTGTTTTTATTAATAAATAAGCTAAAATCTGGCATGGAAGTTTGGTCGTGATTTTCCGATTTTAGTAAATAACCCCCTTAGCATTATACGCTGTGGTGTTGGCTTTTTTTGCCTTGCCGCAGGAGACAGTTTGAAACTCCACAGTGAGTTCCACCTGAGGCCATGTCATTTTTGACAGATTGCCTGGATACATTTGACCGTACATCGTACATTGTTTTCAGTATAGTTTCCCGTGCTGTTACAAACACCTGCATTTGTAAATTTTGTTTGCTCAATGATATATTTTCTTGTGGAATTAGTGCCTTATGAAAAGAAGTTAAAAGAAAAAAAAAACAAAACACAAAACACACATTATAGAATGTGCTGTGAGATGTTTTGTTAAATTGGGAATGCAAAATTTAAACATCTTCTGAATGTGATGACAGGGTCTTATTAGACACTATTGTTGACTGCCAAAAATTAGCGTTCACACAATACGGACAACAAATGTATTTGTGATTATTTCAGAGAAATGGTAATTACTACGAAACTCTTTGTACTTTATTCCATACAGAGAGAAGCTTTTTCTTTTATCTGCAGTTCAAAATAATCATTAGACTAAAGAATTTGTTCTGTGTCCTGAATCTTGCTTGGAAAGATGAATTAGTTGTTCAATTCTCGCTAAGGATAATTTATGTGAAAATATTCCTGTTTTTATATTTATACGTTCCCATCTTTAAACTGTTTATAAATGCTACGAGTGTAAATTACCTAGACTTCCCCTGTATTCAGATGCTCTGAAGAAGAAGAACCTCTGTTATCATTAATGTTCTTTAGTGTATGAGGGCGGGAAAGGGGAACATACCAATTGACTGTAATCTACAAGAATATGTCATTTTACTTCTTCTTTTTTTTTTTTCAGACACAGTTGTCAGAGGCTCTGGAAGATGCAGGCATTCAAAAGCAGAAGTCTGAACTTGTGAGTATGATACCCGTGTTCAGGATGACAAATTGTGGGTATTTATGGTAATAAATAACAGTGGTAAAAACAAGACTTTGGGGTTTGACTCCTGAGTACAAAGATCAATTTCTCGGGTGCAAAAAAAAAAAAAAAAAAAAAAAAAAAAAAACCTCTTCTTTTCCAGTAGGACAAGACCAGCTTTTGTCCAATAAGAACCATTTTGCTATGACAGTTTTTTTTTTTTTTTTTTGGAGTTAAGATTCCGTCCATCCAGCCAGTAGACTAGGAGCTTCAATGCTGTTCAATGGATTCTGTCACGGGGAAACATATTTTTTTTACAAAATACAAAGTTAATAGTTCTTCTCCAGCAGAATCATGCATTGAAATCCATCTTTAAAAAAAAAAAGCAAGCAGATTTTTTTACATCTAAGTTTTTTAATCTGACATGGGGCTAGATGTGTTGTTAGTTTCTCAGGTGCCCTCAGCCATGTGGATTGTGCTCTGATAAACTTCATGAAACAACAAACAGGAGCACATGACTCAATGTCTTCACCACGTAGATCAGGTGGTCCTGGTGCATCAGTCCCAGACCCTCAACTAAGGGAGTGGATTAACCAATAGCCCAAAACAGGGACGTGGGTGATAACACCCCATCTTGCAGTGCAGCAGCAAAGAGTGACTGAAGAAAGGTAGAAAACAGGGGTCATCCAGGCACTCAAGAAACTCCACAAGGGCCACCAAAAAAGTAGAGTAAAAAATTTATTTTAATATTAATTTAAAAACTATCATCTCCATTGGTCCTTGGAGATGCTGATCTTTTGTAAATTAATCTGAAATAGTATACAGTATACTACTTATTTGGTGGCCCTTGTGCAATTTTTTGAGTGCCCGGATGCCCCCTGTTTTCTGCTTCTGATAAACTTCAGTCACTCTTTGTTGCTGCACTGCAAGTTGGTGTGATATCACCCTCGTCCCTTTCCCCCAGCAATATAACAATGGGAACAATATAACCAAAAAATTGCCTGAGATGTCTGCCTATACACCAATATTATATCCAAAAAAAAAAAAAAAAGAAATTTATTGGTACAAGCATAACATTTAAAATGGTAGAAAGAATTACTTGCATTGTACACAGTGTTATTTTGTAATTAAAACTACACCATAAAAATCCTGGCAGAATCCCTTTAAAGCATTGACCAAAATGTGATCAGAATCTGTGCCCCCCCTCCCTTTTTTTTTTTTTTTTTTGATTGCACAATTGTTTTTTGAACTTCTGTGCTCCTGTGCTATCCTAAATGAAACTGTAGTGTGTTTCTAATCTTTATAACTTGGAGTGGCAACCCTAGTGTGGCACCCGCTACGGGCGCAGCTCAGGGTCATAGATTCATCAGTTCAGATGGCCAATGGCTACCCCTACAATAGCCATGTCATCATTTTGTTCTTTAGGATATGAATCCATAGGGGTCGTCATACATTTGAAATGTATTTGTCTCCCACTTTCTGTCTCCTAGTGTTTTCTACAACCCTGTTATCTGAGCTGTATAAATAGACTGTAATAATATTTATCAGTGCACATTCTCCAAGTGCTCTTTCAAAGTACATTTCTTTCCAGTGCTAAATTATTCCCTGTATTTGAGGCTTTAGGAATGACATTCAGATAAAATAGTGTTTCTGCAAAGAATTTCTATTTTTTTTTATATGGATTTATTTTTAATGAAATACTCCTCAAAGACTTTGGACACTCTCCTGTGTATTTATGTGAAACTGAAGTCTTTCTGGTAGCTTGATGCTATGTTTTAATCTTTTATCACAAAAAAAGTGGCATTTTGAGTTACAATGTAATGTTGATCATAAAGTGCAATTGTACACTTGACATTTCCTACAGTAGTGTGCTTAATATGTAGGAATTCCAATGCTGGTATTAAATGTAGCACCTTTCTATACAAGTAGAACAGCATAAAGGTCCCCATAGACGCGACGATTCTTCTTGCCAAACGAACGATTTTAGGGAAGTCCGACCAATCCTTCTAAATTATCATGCGGTTAGTGGGATTCGAACGATCGTACATCTTACGATTTTTCGGCCGACATCTGTCAGGAAATTGATCGGCCAGGTCAAAAAATCGTTGTCGGTCCCAGTGCAATCTATCTATATTTGCAGGGTCAAGCAGGCAGCTCCCCTTTGTTTTCCTGGCAAATTGGTCTTTTTAGTACGATCGGTCCAAGAAAATCATGGTCTCACGATGAGGATCAGATCTTTTAAAAATCTCAACATCTATGGCCAGCTTTATTCCTTGTTCATAGAAAATATTTAGTTAGTACTTTTTTATGCATGGAGCTTTTGATTCATTGAAGTAGAACTAAACCCCTAAAAATAAATATGGCTAAAAATGCCATATTTTAAATACTCAACTCATTGCAATAGCGTAAGGTTTTGGCTTCTCAATAGCAGCAATGATCCAGGACTTCAAACTTGTCACAGTGGGTCACCATCTTGGAAAGTGTCTGCGACACTCACATGCTCAGTGGGCTCTGAGCAGCTGTTGAGAAGCTAAGCTTAGGGGTTGTCACAAATTATCAAGCAGAAATTAGGTTGGCCTGTAATATAAGATGATGCTACAGGACTGATCCTTAAATTCTGATGCTAGTTGCACTCATTTGTGTGCTGCCATGAAGTAATTATCTTTATTAATTACTAATCAGCCTTATATTGTGACATTTCTATTCTATGTGTACTGTATATTGTGCGTCGGTCCCTAAGCTCATTAAGTGACCGCAGCACAGAGCATGTGCACTGAATCAGCAGAAAAGAAGTTGGGGAGCTACTGGAGCATCTTTGGAGACAAAGCACAGCCCTTTAACAGGGAAGATGTTGCCTTTGGCTGGTACAGAAGCCCAAAGCATAATGTACAACAGCATTGACCAGTAGACAAAGGCGTTTTGAACTCTGATGTTCTTCGCCGGTTATAGGCTTAAGAGGAGAAGCTGGTATATTCTGACTGCTCTAGTACACATCAGATGGCAGAGTAGACAGAAATGCCTTGAAGACAATTTGTATTTTTGAACTCGAGTGAAAAAGCAAAAACAAAAGAAGACTGGCATAAATGTCATATCTTTAATGTCTAATGACAGGGAAATATTAAAAAATCAAGCTTTCTGATCTGTCATGTCCCTTTTTCAGCCAGGCAACAATCAACATAAATGTGGTTAAGAGGTAATGTTGGGACAACTGATTCCAGTGATACATGTTTAAATCTCGTGTCCTTTACTGCTGTGTGATCAAGGCCTGCCCTGGAGCATTTTATTATAGACCAAGGATGCCTTTGAGCTGTTGAACATTACAAATTCACTTGACTTTTCATTGTCTCTTACTTAGCTGAAGGTCCATAGTACCTGGCAGAAACTGCATCAAACTTAATGGTTCAAAGACTCAGGGGATTGAGGTGAGGATTCATCGTCCTAAATTATACCATTAATTAATTAGCAAAAAGGAAATCAAACTCCTGTGTTTATAACCCAATTTAACAGGCATACAAATTTAGTCAGACAATTAGCATTTCCAATTAGAAAGTAGTGATGTCCCTGCCATACTAACGACTAACTGCTCTTGTTAACCTGTTTCTTGAGCTGTGCTGGGCTTCTTTTAGGTCGGGGATATATTCTCCCTTTTTATATTTCATATAATAATTGTACTACATTTATTAAAAAAAAAAAAAGAGAGAGAGAGCTATATTTTCTTCAAATAGATTTATCGAATAGAGAGAATCCTGCAGAATTCCAAGACATTTAGCAAAATCTTGATTTATTGTTGTCCATAAGCTTAAAGCCAGAGAGATATCCCAGACCCCAAATAGAATGGTCTGAGTTGCTAAACCTTACAATTAGCTATGGACAATGTTTGCATTAGTTTTTAAGAACATGTTATGTTATCAATATAATTACTAATCGTTAAGAACAGAGGATGCTATTTCTTGGGTTTTTGATCTGGATTAGATATGTTCAGAATAGTTTGTACATATTGATTGCTATAACCGTGGGCTCCATTTCCGAGGCTTTCCATCTGAATTATATCTATTTAGTACAATTTGTCCTTCTTCCTTACCCCAAATGCTAATCACCCATTCTTGGATCGCGAGGAACCTTTAGTCCCATAACATAAATCGTAAATCTTGGCCCAGTAAGCAAAAGCATTATTAAATTGCACAGAACATTTAATCTCTTTATAATTGCATTTGAGTGGTAGCTGCCATGTAGCATGTCTTGAGAGGTGTATATATAACAGAAAATAAACACACTTGCATAGATACCCTACATGCTGCTTTCCTGACACAGTGAACCTGATCATTGAAATGTATTTTTTGACTTTATATCCCCTTCAAAAGTGTTTGCTTGCTAAAATCAATGAAGCAATCGTTGGGCAGTAGGGTAGCTATAAACACAAATCTCGGATTTTATTGCCCCTTTACAACACATTATGTAACATACATCGTAAGTTAGGTTGAAAAAAGACACACGTCCATCAAGTTCAAACTTTTTACTTTTTTTAACCTCCCTAACTGCTATTTGTGATCCAGAGGAAGGCAAAAAACCCATCTGAAGCCTCTCCAATTCGCCTCAGAGGGGGAAAAAAATCCTTCCTGACTCCAAAATGGCAATCGGACTAGTCCCTGGATCAACTTGTACTATGAGCTATCTATCTTCCATAACCCTGTATTCCCTCACTTGCTAAAAAGCCATCCAACCCCTTCTGAAAGCTATCTAATGTATCAGCCTGTACCACTGATTCAGGGAGAGAATTCCACATCTTCACAGCTCTCACTGTAACAAACCCCTTACGAATATTTAGGTGGAACCTCTTTTCTTCTAATCGGAATGGGTGACCTTGTGTCAGCTGGAAAGACCTACTGGTAAATAAAGCATTAGAGAGATTATTATATGATCCTCTTATATATTTATACATAGTTATCATATCTCCCCTTAAGTTCCTCTTCTCCAGCGTGAACATCCCCAATTTGGCCAATTTTTCCTCATAGCTAAGATTTTCCATACCTTTTACCAGCTTAGTTGCCCTTCTCTGCACCCTCTTTAATACAATAATGTGACTGTATTTTCTTGCTTGCTAGGACACAGCCGTGCAGATGGGGGTTCCTTATCATACATAATTTACAAATTAATTCCGCAACCTTTAGGTCAGAATATAGTATTTGGAAGTAAAATGTTTGTGTCACGCTTTTACAGTGTCAGTAATGCAACATGTGATAGCCTACAGCCTGTGCAGAAGTGGGGGCTGCATGGATTACATTGACATCGAGCAGCTTTTCCCTTTCCCTGCCTATCGCTTCCATGCCCTATGGGATTCTGTCATCGCCTTCATTAGAGACATTTGACGTGTTTGTGTTCTGCGTGTCTCTGCTGCTAAATTATGCCTCATAGATTTGATTCTAAGTTGCTGTGGTCAAGACAAGTCGTTCTTGCCCCATGCTATGACAATTCTGATTACTGCTTTTCAGCAGGCAAGCTGGATACTGGATCCATGTATGGCTGTAAGTGAAATGGAATAAACACCTGTCAGGCACAATCATGCAGTTGAATGGACCCTGGGAAGGGAAGGGGGAGTTTGTCGTAATTCCGTTGGGCTAATGATACCTTTCTTGTAAGGGGTTGTGGGTAATAGGGACAATCACAAGGACACCCACATAGCATGCAGCTTCCAGACGCTTGTTACAGACCCACCTGCTACATTGTGATATATTTTAGTTAAATATATATATATATATCGTTTTTAGATGTACCGGTAGATTTATTCTTGTCAAATAGATGGAAATTTTGCCTGTAATTAATTGACACTATATATAGATACATTTACTCACCCTACGTTGTCTTCTCTGTTTTGTCAATTATTATTGTAAAACCTATTAATTTATTGTTAAATGCTTTTTTTAAAATTAATTTTCTAATTCATTTTTTCTTCTGGAAATAATGAAAGATTACGGGCAAATAATAATACTTTTGCAGGGCTCCCATAGCATATCAACATAGCATATCAAACAGTTTTTAAATCTTCTTGCAATTTGTATCTTTCCTTTGTCAATGTGCTCTATTACATCAGTGATTTTCAGTACATCCACCAAGGGTGCATACCTCCCAACATTTTGGTGGAAGTTTTGGTGAGCCATGGAAAAATGCATTTTTTTGCCCATTTATTAAAAATTTCTAAGGGCAATGGCACATGTGGCAAATCAGGATGCTTTTTCACCCAGGTCATTCCCAGTTGATGGACAGGAGACGAAAAGCTCAGACTCATCCTTCATTATTTTCTAAGGGTATCACCTAGACACAGCGTGTATTTTCTAGTGAATTGACCATTTCCTGACCCAGGTGATTCCAAATTAAATGTACTAGTGGCAATTCAAGTGTTTTCTTGGAACATGCCTAGCTGGAAATCACTGGTTTAATAAATGTCCTAAATCATCCCTATCTTCCTTTCTTCTAACCAAGCATTGTGTCACAGTGAACCCCTTTGTAAACCATACCCCTAATTTACCCTCATTGTGTGACAATAAAGTTTCCGGAAGTCTACCGGTCTTTGGCATATTTTTAAAGAGGTGAATCCTAACATTATTTCACATCATTTTCTTTTAATAAATAGTGCCCATATGTTACCTATTACATACAGTATTGCTTCTCATCTCATTTGGCTGATTGGCTTTCATTTTTTGTTTGTTTTTTACCTGGCAATATACTGAATTTAAAACAGAATGACTTTCCAGATAATGACATGATTTCCCTTTTCTCTATAATAATAAAACAGTACCTTGTAGGCAATATTGCGTAATATATGGTGCTGGTTTTACTTTGGGCTAAAAATTTATATCTTTAAAAATGTCCCCTTTATTATCGATCCCTATAAATCTGCTATTGTCCCTGTCTTGGTTTCAAATGAGGGGTAGTCATGTCCTAAAAGTCTGTGCCAAAAGCACAATAGGAGGGGGACAGCCATTCACAGCCCTGCTGTCACCTAAACAAACACAGGCTTTAGTTCCCTATCAGGTCAGCCTAGCTGTTGATTGGTTCTTATCCTACAGTGCAGTGTGCTGAGTTCCACCTGCTCCCCTGCACAGCCTGGGAAAGGCGGCAGCAGGAAGTGGAACAGATAGGTGGGACTAGTCGGATTTTTGCAGATATTTTTAATAAATTAGACAGTACACTTCTTTTTTAAGCACATTTAGAAATAGTATAATGCTCTGGCAAATTCATATTTTTTTTACACTTTGTCTCCTTTAAACCACAGTATTTCACTTAGAGATTACTGGGCAACCATATATACAGTATATTTGTTTAGGGGAATGAGTTCAGAGTTCACCATTTGTGACATAAGGCTTACAAAAATCCGTCGACGTCTTCAAATCCTTGTTTTATGGTACTGTTTTTAAAGGAACCGTAACGCCAAAAACTGAAAGTGTATAAAATTAACTAAAATATAATGTACTGTAGCTCTGCACTGGTAAAACTGGCATGTTTGCTTCAGAAAGACTACTATAGTCTATATAAACAAGCTGCTGTGTAGCCATGGGGGCAGCTATTCAAGCTGGAGAAATAGCAAAGGTTACATAGCAGATAGCAGATAACAGATAAGCTCTGTCCAATGCAGTGTTGTTTTATCTGTTATCTGTTATGTAACCTGTGCATACACACGACATTCCCAGTGAATGCTAACAGTATTTTATATGATAATTACTTTAAAACACTTTATTTTTTTTTGGTGTTACTGTTCCTTTAATATACGAATATATTCTCCATGTTGATTGAAAGAAGTTAAGTACACAACATACAAGGCATTTTATCACTGCCAACGCTCAAAAATATAAACCACATCCTTTGGTAATTCAAAACCATACAAAGTTAAACAACCAAAAACAATTGTAAAACCTAAAATCACTTATATATTAATTAAACCTGGCATATAGCTGTAGAATAGCTGTTAAATACAATCCAAAATTAAAGTATTGTTCTTAGAAACAGAATTGCTTCTGCTATGTTCTCCTTGAAGCTCTTAAATTCGATTTGATTATTTTCAGTATTTAAAGTTATTATGGCTATAAGTCGGTACATTTTTGGCGACTCCGACTCCAAATACCCAAAATTGCTTTCCACTCCACAGCTCTGGAGATCTTCACTGGGAAACACATTTTTTTACACATTGTTCTTCTCTGGGAAACTACAGTATTAGCAGCTGACAGTTGACAGCAAGCATTGTTTATGAAATTAGCCGTAAATAAGCAGCATATGCCACAGGTCCTTATAGTGCATTGACAGAGTATCAGGAGGTTCGAGAGTTCTGTTTCTGAGACATTCAAGTCTCTAGAAAATGCAGCTTGTGCCTGGATATCATAATTAAAAAAAGGAAGCGTTATTACTTTAGTTAAGCAGAAGTCTCATTTGCAGAAGGCTGCAAGTGCTCTCACATAATGAGAATATTGTATTCTATCTCATGACTGAATCACTCCTGTTAAGTCAGTTTACCATTAGAAGAAAGTTTCAGCTACTTTAGCTAATTACACTAGACAAGACAAAAGCAGTTTGACTTTCTGATATTAATTAACAAATCCATCACTAATTACCTTGGATAAGAGCAACTCATGCTTCTTTCCCTAAATACAATTAATACGGCAACACTCGATGTCTGTAGGCTGCATTGCTGTAACATGAACATACTTCACCCTAATTAGACAGGGGCACGAGTAGCTGGCGTAGGGTTTGATGGCTTCTATACAAAATCATCCAATTGCCTGAATCCTCCAAGGGAAACAATAAGAAAATAGATTCGCTGTTCTCCAAGAAATAGCAGTTGCAATTATGTAGGAATTATAATTATCACAATAAAGCAGTTTCTGCCAGGTGACCTTTGGTTATTTATTTGCTTTATAGTCTATGTGCTTATGAAGTTTCCACACATTTGAAAAACACCCAGAGGAGTCACTGAATATAAAAATATAAATAAGTAAACATGTTAATGCTTTTGGGCATAGCATGGCGAGCTTCATTCCGCAATCTCATCTCAAAGCAGGAGCTTCAACAGCATTGTCTTTTATAGGGTAAAACTTATTTATAGGGTAAAATGATCTGGTTATTTTGTTTGTAGACTGTAAGGGAGTTTTGTGAATTGTAGACTAGAGTCCTGCACCAGGTTGGGTACCCGGGCAGTACCCACAAAGCAGTCAGGTTCTGGGTAACAAATCCCTGATTCCCTGACCATGTGAGTAGTCTGCAGTTAAGCCGCCTGGATACCCGGCAAATCTGCGGGACTGGTCCCGTCCACTCTCTCTAATGCTGTAGGCTATTTTTTGGTACCTTTACAGATAAGTCGGCACCACAGTGACGTTGCTTCTGGTCTACAGTATTGTTGCTTCTGGTCTATGGTGACGTCACTTCCAGTTTCCCGGTTGGAATGTAAGTTTAACTTAGAGGGTAAAGGTTGGGTAGTGGCTCTGAGTAGGGGGATGCGTGTGGATCGGGTTAGGTGTCAGCAGGTCTGGGTCAGGCATGAGTTCTTCCAATCGGACTCGTGCAGGACTCTACCGTAGACTACATTTTAATGGGTACATGTGAAAATATTAGTGACGTTTTCTAATTAATTTAAAAGTTTTTAATGACTCCTCATGACCATATGGATACTACTTCTCCATAATTTCCTATCATCTTCATGATTGTTGTGATTGTAGCTATCCATCTTGTTGCTAATCGTCGTCTTCCTCTTTAGCCTTCAACTCTTCTAAGCATGTCTTCTCAAATAAACTGGCTTTTCTCATAATGGACCAGATTCGATTTTAGGAGAAAAAATTGTCTCCAAATTCAGTTCCAGTTTTTAATAAAGTGTTCATGTGATAAATTGCATCTCAAATTGAATCTCGTCTATGACTTCTCATGTGATAAACCTTTTTCTCACTGAATTGTATCTGGCCCAACATGTCCACAATAATACAATTTCTGTTTGGTTTAATTTGATGAAGAATCAATTTGTTTTTCCTTACTGCCCATGTGTCATGGACTTGTATGCTACTCATAGTTATCTAGTAGTACCTGTATTGGTTTCACTTTATTTGAGTGGGTGATTCAGTGCCATATGCTACAGAATACAAAGGGTTAAATAAGTCACTAGTAAAGGTGGCCATACACAGGCAGATAAAGCTGCCGATATCGGTTGTTTAGACCAATTTGACAGCTTATCTGCCCGTGTATGGGGGCTTCCGACGGGTCTTCCCGAACGATATCTGGCCACGATATAGATCGGGAAGGTTTGATTTTTACCCGACCGACCCGTCGGAAGCCCCTTGGCGTATCGTAATCCGATCGTTTGACCATACAGCCGAATGTTCGGATTTCCCTGATATAGCCATGCCGTTAGTGCCATTTTTGACATCTTTGAGTGTATGGCTAGCTTAAGATGGCTAATCTTGTTACAGCCTGTATATGCCGTTGGTGCTTCTGATAAATCTAATAGCTATGGAAGTTACACCCTTTTCTCTGACTATTTTCTATCATGCCTTGTCTACTTCTTCACAGTCCAGAAAGGTTATGTGACAAAGGATGTATTATCATTCTCTGTTTAAGGGGAGGAGTGTGGAAAGACAATGAATACGTTAGGGGATATGTACAAAGAGAAGTGTGTATTTTTGGGAATTTAGGACTGGGAAACATGAGTTCCCGAAGTTCATGAAGATTTAAACCCCTCTTAACAAAAAGGAAGTATCTTTCACAAATGAAGGGAGGCCCAGAGACCAATATTTGTCATATATACACAAGTTTACATGCTGTAGCATACAGTTGTATGACAAGATTTTTTCAGACAGATAAATCTACCAGACTTAAGTTATTTCATCAAAACTATCCCTTCACCTGTGGATGATTACTTTGCTAATGGGCCAACTAATCACTTTGCTAATGGGCTGACTGATTGCTTTGCTAATGGGCTAACATATTGGGCCAAACTAGACCTGACAGTTTAGTTTTTAATACCTGGATTATTACTGCATGATGTCTAATTGAAAACCCTGCTGGCCGTAAAGCAGAGGACTAAATTCTGATAATGGTTGTGCCATTGGTTTGTCAAAGTATTTCATATGGATAGAGAATCAGAGGGCAACTAATGTGTATAGAGAATCAGAGGGCAACTAATTGGATAATGATCAACCCAAGTGTAATAACTGAAGCTAGAGAGAGAGTTGGTTGGAAGTAGTGTTTCTTGGACTTGGCTTATATAATACTGTAGAGGTACAGTTACTGGATGGAATAAATGGTCCCTGAGGCTCTGCCCACTTAGGTCTTGGATCTAATTGATTTCGGTCAATAGCCCATTATAGGTTTTGATTTTTCCACAAATAGGCAAGATAAAACAGTGACCACAAATGGCCAATTATTTGTAATTATCCTTCTGATATTGGAAATAGACAGTTTGTACACTGTTACAATGCATCATTCATTACATGCAAGTTGGTTAATGCTCTTGACTCCACAATCGGAATTGGGCATTGAATTTAGTTATTGACTGTTTGGCCTACAACTCCTTTCGCAGTGTTCTCTTGCCACCTGATTCTTCTTTACTTGAATGGGTTTTGGCAGTGTCTAAGGTGGTGAAAAATAGTGGTGTAATTGATAGCGTTTCTAAACAATGCAACTAGTTCTTTTTAATGGATGATTTCAAGGATCAAGATGCATTACATAATACAGAGTCTGTTGTATCCAGTAAGAGCCATGGCAGCCCAAGATTCTAGTGTTACTTGATCTTGTTATGAAGGGAAGCTTGATATATTAAATGGAGTGTTCACCTTTGAGTTATCTTTGAGTATGATGTAGAATAGATGGTTATATTCTGAGACAATTTTCAGCTGGTTTTCATTATTACTTTTGGTTTTTGACTTATTTAGCTTTTTCTTCGGCAGCTCTCCAGTTTGAAATTTCAGCAATCTGGTTGCTAGGGTCCAAATTACCCTATCAACCATGCATTCATTTGAATAAGAGACTGCAATATGAATAGGAGAGGGTCTGAATAGAAAGAGTAATAAAAAGTAGCAATAACAATACATTTGTAGCCTTACATAGCATTAATTTTTTAGATGGGGTAAGTGACCCCCATTTGAAATCTAGAAAGAGTCAGAGGAAGTAGGCAAATAATTCAAAAACTATAAAAAATAAATGAAGAACAATTGAAAACTTGCTTAGAATTGGCAATTCTATAAATACTAAAAGTTAACGTAAAGGTGAACCACCCCTTTAACATGCCTGTCTTTGGTGAGTCATAGCAACCAAGAGGAAGCTTGCAAACCGTTATTGGTACCTGCTGATTGGTTGCTATAGTAGTAAACACTTAATCTATTCCTCTTTTACTTCTTACGAAAGCATCAACATATTCTATTTTTATATGTTATACATTTGGAATGCATCCGGTAAGACCTTGTAATTATTTTAGGGGAGGAAAAAACGTAACATTACAGCTATTTTTAAATGCTAGTTAGGCCCAAGGGATCCGACACTCGATTCTCCTCAAATTAAAAAGAAATAAACTGTTTAAAAGTTCAATTACAGAAATGAGCCTGCTGTAACCATGCTCGTTAAAGTTTCATTGAACTGTGGTGCTTTTATTTTCCAAATTTTCAGTGCCTTTACTTCTCCCTTCAACTGGATTTTGCTACCACATTCAATTAGACAAATGCAAGAGTCCTCTGCACTCAACTCATTAACAATATATTTAAGACATTGACATTGTGTGCCTTAATCTACTGAAAAATGCCTTACCCTTTAAACAAAACCGGGATTGTTTGTCCATATATTGCAATATATTTAAGCTGGCCAACTACGTCAAAGTCATCCCTGGTCTGGCCAGTCCTACACTCAACTTTCATCTGATTCATTAAGAATTCTATTACTTCATTATACATTTTACCCCATTCAATTAAAGAGGTAGGATAACGTTTGAGTTAGTAAAGACACAGGTGCACATACATTATTATACTCTAGCTATATTTTCCATTAATCGTGTACAAAGAATTGTTGGGCACTTTGGGTGCATGGTTGTTTCATACAAGTATTTTGCCTTCAAAAGCCACTGTAGAGCCAGTATAATAGCTAAGTATAATGAGACATAACTTACTGAAGGGAGGACCTTTAGGCACATTTTAATTAATACAAGACAGTTATAGGGAAACCCTTTTAAAATAAAAAATAAAAGTGTTATAAAGGTGATACCTTTATTGACTAACTAATGTAATCATAGCAAGCTTTCAGAACATTCTAGTTCCCTTTTCAAGCTGATTACAATGACGCTGTGGTGTTCTCTGGTATATATACAACATTCAGCTCATAGGTCAAATTTTTATTTCAAAAGGGTTTCCCTATAACATTTTTACTGGCTAACACGGTACAACAACTTTACCTACAAGACAGTTACTAAGGGCAAATAGAGATAAGACGCAACATGCAGCCTCATCTGCATTCCTGCCACATAGGTTTCCAAAACTTGTGTTCCCTTGGACTAGAATGTTGAAAAAAGGGCACAGCAGGGGAATGCACAAACCAAGAAGTCCTAAAAAGTTTTGGTAACCTTCCTGATTCGCCTTCCACCTAAAAATGGCAAGTAAACGCACATATTACTGGGTAAATATGAAGCCAACCATTGTCCAGCATTGCAGGATAGGTGACTGTCTATTCTGGGGAGAAAGTAGTTTAGTTAACTGATGATCCTTTTTCTGTACTTCAGTTTGCCATAGAATAGACCAATCTATGACTCTTTTTTTACATTTACCAACACTCCACCTACAGCAACCAATGAGATATTGGATTTTATTGTGTAGTTTGCAGTTGGTTAATCAAAGTTTGTTTTATTAAACATTTATTTTTATTGTTGTTTAGGAAAGGAAACAAGGGGGGGTTACTGTTGGGTAGATCAGTTGTGCCCCATATTACACCATACATATTTCACATTCTGGTGTCAAAATTCACACATCCGAATTTTAATACCCCTATCTGAATGTAAATTCCAATTTTATTATTTATCACACTCGACCATGGAAACAGTTCTAATTCAAATATTTGCCACCTAAAACCTGCCGAACTCATGTACAAGTCAATGGCAGAGGTCTGTTGAGCCATTTGGAAATGCTAATAGCCTTCCTGACATTCGAGTTTATTTCAGACGGAAAACTCGAATCAAATGGTAAACATAATCATTGGGAGAGGGGCGTTTACCAGCTTTTGCTACATCTTTATCAAAGGTATTTTAGGGCCCATCCATCTCAAGATAACACACATTTTCGCATTATACAGTAATGCTCTAATGAGGAGTCTCTAAAACTTGGCTGTAACTGCTCAGTCAAAGACACCAAGTTGACAGCATTAAGAGGACAATAGATTTGGGAGGGCCAGATGCGTTGAGAGAGATATGAATTGGTAGTTCTCCAGAAACACTGGATATGGGGACATTGCCAGGTCATATGTCAGAAATCCCCCACTTCTGCTTGGTATCTGTGGCAGCTGCTATTGTCTCTTCTCCAAAATGCATGCAGTTTAAAGCTCATTGTTGATTGTCTGCTGAGGTTTATGGCACTGGTACAGGTATGGACCTGTTATTCAGAATGCTAGGGAACTGGCATTTCCCAGATAATGGATCTTTCCATAATTTGGATCTTCATACCTTAAGTCTACTAGAAATTCATGTAAACATTAAATAAACCCAATAGGCTGGTTTTGTTTCCAATAAGGATTAATTATATCTTAGTTGGGATCAAGTACAAGGTACTGTTTTATTATTACAGAGAAAAAGGAAATCATTTTTAAAAATTTGGATTTAAATATAATAGAGTCTATGGGAGACGGCCTTTCCGGATAATGGGGTTCCGGTTACTGGATCTTTTACTTGTACAATTTGCCCGTTGTTAGTAAATATATCATCTTTGTTCATCATTTCTCACCTACAAATTGCACCCCCTCCTTTTCTGCTTTTCTGTTGCAGTTTGCATTCCAATAACAGCTAAACAATCATTTTGTTGCCTAAATGTCTCCGTTTATTCTAGAGTTCGGAGCCTAAGCAAACTGATTTATTGTATATTTTGAAGAAACTCTGTTGTGTTGTTGTCTGCTAAAAAGCTTTTGATCATTGCTGTCAGTAAGAAGTGAACTTGAATGGCGTAGGCTTGGATTCTGTTTGTTTTCACGTAGGCATTGAATTGTACAAAGCCCTTGGGGTATGTGGGCAGTTAATCAGTCAGATGAATCAGGTTTTCTTGGATGGCCTTAATTGAATGTTCCTGATAGAATATGACGGATAACCCATAATGTGTTAGCTGTACTCGCAGACATAATTCTGGAAATGATGTACATCTGCTTACTGGTTGTCGAACTATTCTTTACGATGCTCCTATTGAGATTGATTGTAAACGTGCCGCTATCTTTCCTGTAAAGTACGCAATATATTTCTATATTTGTACACATGCATACATTGACATCATCTTGTAACCACCCCTGTCTCGTCTATTTGATTGAGTGCCAAACTCTTGACATCACCAATACTGGCACCCCCAAAATGTCTTATTTTTGAAAATTACACTACTGCCCATTTTAGATTTTTCTCATTCAAGTGAATCAGAAGCAGAAGGGATAATCTAGATCAGTGATCCCCAACCAGTAGCTCGTACCCCTTGGATGTTGCTCTCCGTGGCCTCAAAACAGGTGCTTATTTTTGAATTCCTGGCTTGGAGGCAAGTTTTAATTGCTTATAAAAGTATAATGCCAAGTAGAGTCTCCTGTAGGCTGCCAGGCCACATAGGGGCTACCAATAGCCAATCACAACCCTTATTTGGCACCACCTAGGAACATTTTTCATGCTTGTGTTGCTCCTCAAATCTTTTTACATCTGAATGTTGCTCACAGATGAAAAAGGTTGGGGATTCCTGATCTAGATGCTTCCCCACTGGCTGCAGTACACAAGCATAAAGGTCACTCCTTGCATAGTTCCAGACTTTTTCCATTCCCTTTGGAGGTGCAACCTTTGGTCAGGGTCTCCTTTTATCTTCATAAAAAGGTTACAGGTTTAGGGAAACATTGCCCATCATTTAAAGAATATCTAGGACATTAAGGTACAGGATTAGGTCATGTTATCTCAAATGCTCTGGGTTTCCGGATAAGGGGTCTCTCTGTAATTTACATCTCCATACTTTAATTCTACTTTAAAAAAATAATAAAAACCTATTCTAATAGGATTGTTTTGCTTCTAATAAGGATTAATTCTTATTTTGTTGGGATCAAAAACAAGGTACTGGTTTTTTTCATTGCAGAGAAAAAGGAAGTTATTAAAAAAAATAATTAAATTATTTGATTCAAATCTAGTATACGGGCGATGTCTGTCCCATATTTAGAAGTTTTCTGGATAACGGGTTTCCACTAGGGATGCACTGAGTTTAGGATTCGGCCAAACCCCAAATCCTATGCGAAAGATTCGGTTAAATACCGAATCTGAACCCTAATTTAGATATGTAAATTAGAGGGTAAATGGGGAAAGAGAACCGCACATACAGAATAACTTGTTTTTGTGACGAAAAGTCGTGATTTATTTTTTTGGATTCATATTGAACGGGCACTTGGATCCTTTCCGTAATTCAGAGCTTTCTGGATGACTGGTTTCCAGATAATAGGTCACATGCCTGTAGTATGCAGTCTGTGAGCATGGTAAGTATATTTATTAATTGCCCTACTCTTTCGGAAATGTTTTATGGTGCTGGTCTGCCGAAATAGCATTGTAGCACAGAAATACTCATGCCCGTGAACCATAAGGATCCACATATTGTTAGGCAATAGAGGCAAGGAAACAAACAAACAAACATAGTGTGTGTAAATTAATCTTTAAACTGAACAGGTCTCATTTATCAGCAGTGCACTTATCAGGATATTTAGCAGATTGAATTTTTGTTGGTGAAAGAATTAAGAATGACTTTAGTCTCATTAATTTTGCTTTAAGAAGCCGACCTGTGTGCTGATTACTGGAGATTTTAAACATGCTAAGATCTTATTGATTGTAACTGCTTAGTGAAGCTCCTGTGGCTAAGCACTACTGAGCACTGGAACATTTCCAGGTGGAGCTTACCTTCTGGCATTATCAAAGCTCAACACAATCTGAGAATGCATACATGAGGATTTTCCCCTCTCCTGAACCCTATGAAGGTCCAGCATTGTTCCCTCTTTAACCTCCATGCTTCTCCTCTTCTTAACAGTGCATCTAGTGCAGAGGCTTATTCCCATCTTTGTAATTCACTGTAGGGACCATGAGTCCTTCTCAAAATGTTGTCCTGCCTGCAAAGGGACTAGTGGGACCTCCTGCAGCTGGATTAGTTGTTCAGTGTTTGAATAAGAGTGCTGCCGCACCAACCTCAGGCTCCTGGCGTGTTAACATTAATGATGCTACAGCAAAATATTGGGGGCAAAGCTATTTTTTCATATTTGTTTGAACCTTTGTATTAAGTAGAAGCTGATTAAGGAGCAACCATAAGACACCTTGATTGTTTGTTGTTTTATTTAGCTCCTGTGCTTAGGAGCACCTTGATAAATGCATCTGCTAAACTGCTTATGTCAATAATCCGTTCCCTTGCTAATTGTTTTTCACAAATAACTCCTGAAATGATCATTAGAACCAACGAATAGAGGCAGGCTAGTAAACTTAATCAACAAATGAGGCAATAATCCTCACAAATGTCAATTTACAGTTTGAGTCTGCTGCACAGAGCTGATAATGGACTGTTACTTTCTTCTTGGGCTTCTGATGGTTTCAGTGGAATGTCTAAAGACAGAAATTTTGACTGAAGGAAAAAAAAAACCAAAACATATTCTTGGAGAGTTCTTTCATGGCAGGGCTTTTCAGATAGAGGCCCGTGGGCCAGATGTAGCCCTCCAAGGAGTGTTGTGTATGATTTCATTTTGTTATGATTTGACCCACAATTGTGTAGTATGTCAGCTAATTGGTCCACCATATGGGAACAGTTGCTCCATGGCTTCATGCTGCTTTTTCAAAGGGGTGGAAAAATCCTTTCAGTTGGGCTGCCAAAAAAATAATAAATTAATATATATATATATATATATATATATATATATATATATATAAAATATATATAAATATATATATATAAATAATATATTTAATTGTCATTTCTTTGAAGGGATTCATATATAGTCTTCCTCTGACCCTAAGGGACCATTTCCCTACTCCCCTCATGCAACCCCTTCCTCACCATGTTTTATGTTGAAGTGACACATGCTGAGACTTCAAGCCCCTTTTCTTTTTCCTCCCTGGAAAGCAAAGTAACTTCAAGTCCCAGAAAACATCACTTCAACATAGAACAAGGTAAAGGAGGGCTTGAATGACTCCTACCAGGAGGAAAAAGTGTTCTTGTAAGCCCCCCTCTCACTAATACCGTTCTGACTAACTCTGTCATTGTCTGTCCCTTTTTGCACTGCTGGTTCTGACTTTTTAAGCAATGTACCTGTAGTTAGTGCATTTCAAGCCAAGACTTAATTTCCCACTATGCTTGCTTTTATTGCATTGTTTTAATAGTCAGATCCAACAGTGCAGACAACATCAAGGAGCAGACAGAAGGGCATTGCTGCAAAGGCTCATGACCATCCTGCTCTGAATTCATATTGCTTTCTTATAGATAAAATACAGCACCTTGAAGCAGACTGCCTCCTTATGCCAATGGCCTTGCCTCCTTCTGAACATTAGCTAATAGTTTGTCATATCCAGCAGCAATATGGAATAACTGTCATAAAATATGAATAAAATCAGAATCACTGGTTAAAAATGCACTTTGTGGACATTGCTGATTGCAAATTGATTGCATTCCATTTAAATGCAAGCACTGCATCCCCAGCAATTACAATTAGTAGAAGCATCCCTGAATTGTCATATGGCCTGATAATCATACCCAGCAAAGCATTGTGGATACCCAAGGTTAATACTTTAAAATGTATTTTATCATTAGGAAGGTGTTGCTAAGGGTCCTTTTGTATTGTACATGCAGACACACATATTCTGGGGTATATGCAGCAGTCTGACCCAGTGTGCATTTACCATGTGCATACCATACTAAACCAGGCTTTTAAGCTTTATTAATAAAAATAGCACTTTGAATACTAAAGGGAAGATTTATCAGGGAGCCATTTATGTTGCATGCAGAATGATTTGGTTGATCGAAAAATAATTGTCAGAATTACTGCATGTGACTTCCATCAGGATTGAATCTTCCGTAGGGGTGTTAGTGCCCATAGTGCTACACTGAGCATCAACACACCGCGGAAAATATGTGTTTGACTTTTCAAAGCTGAAGCTTTAATCTTTCAAATGGGGATCACTGATCCCAGCAGCCAAAACAACTATTGCTCTGTGAGACTACAATGTTGTTGTTTTTTATAACTTAACTTTCTATTCATATTCCAACCTCTCATTTCAACTACTCCTGGTTACTTAGGTAATTTGGACCCTAGCAACCAGATAGCCACTGAACTTCCAAACTGGAGAGCTTCTGAACAAGAAGTCAAATAATAAAAAAGCACAAATAATAATAAAAAAAAGACTGATTGCAAATTGTCTCAGAATATTTCTTAGTCTCGATCAGTGATCCCCCAACCATTAGCTCGTGAGCAACGTGTTGCTTCCCAACCCCTTGGATGTTGCTCTCGGTGGCCTCAAAGCAGGTGATTATTTTTGAATTCCAGGCTTGGAGGCAAGTTTTGGTTGTATTAAAAAACAGGTGTACTGCCAAACAGAGCCTCCTTTAGTCTGTTAGTCCACATAGGGGCTACCAATAGTCAATCGCAGCCCTTATTTGGAACCACCCAGGAACGTTTTTCATGCTTGTGTTGCTCCCCAACTCTTTTTACGTCTGAATGTTGCTCACGGGTGAAAAAGGTTGGGGACCCCTAAAAGTTAACTCAAAGGTGAACGTCCCCTGATTTCTTTCAGGAAAAAGCATTGGGCTGCTTGCACAGGTTCCATCTGCCCCAGAATCACCCCTTTTTCTATTCCAGGACTGGAGAATATGACTGTGAAAGGTTTGACTTGCATGAGCCAAAGCAACTGCTCATTGCTAAGGGAAGAAAAAGATGCAGATCTGCACAGATAGCAACATGCTGAGACAGATAATTAAATTAGTGCGAATCCAATCTTTTGGTATTCATTTTCAGCTGTATTTCCCAAAGGGACAGTCACATATTTCTTTTTACACCCAGGTAGTTGCTGGTGGCTAATGTAAACACAGGGAAGTCTGCCACAGGGGTTTCTATTGCTTTCTGTGATTGTTTTCTGAGTAAAGCTTTAAAAAAACATGTATACAAACCTTTTAATCATTTAGAACTTATTAGAACTGGCTCTGCCTTACTTGGTAGGCCTAATTGAAAATCAAAGCCCAAATGTATTTTGCAGGATGTTCTTGTGTATTATATGGCTATAGTTTTATGTTCAGTATCCTGGACCAAGCTGATGTATCATTAGATTTGCAGGAGGAGATTTTGCTACAGGTATGCGATCTGTTATCTGGAAACCTGTTATCCAGAAAGCTCTGAATTATATGATGGCTGCCTCCCACAGACTACATTATAATAAAATAATTAAAATTGTTAAAAACTATTTTTTTTCCCTCTGTAATAATAAAACAGTACATTGTTCTTGATCCAAAATAAGATATAATTAATCCTTATTGGCAAAACAAGTCGATTAAGTTTATTTAATCTTTAATACTTATAGGAGAAGGAAAGTCGTGCGCTTGGGGGTGGCAAATGTTACCCCCAAGTGATTGCACTGACTTACCTGAAACCCCAGGCTGGTGCTCCTATCAGCAGAAAACTGCACCGGCCCGGGGTTATACCATCCTTTTCCATCTTCCTCTTTCTATGCACGGCTGCTGCCACGTTGTAGATCGAAAAGCCAAACTTTAACTGTCCGCTATTTCATTCAACTGCGCATGCGTATGCCCCGGGAAATTCGAAGAAAGAAGAAGCTGGAGGAGGATCGCTTTGTGATGCTCACTGGTATAACCCCGGGCCGGTGCAGTTTTCTGCTGATAGGAGCACCGGGGTTTCAGGTAAGTCAATACAATCACTTGGGGGTGCCTAACATTTGGCACCAAGTGCACCAAGCCTTTCCTTCTCCTTTAAGTCAATTTAAAGCATGGAAACAAAATTACAGATAGAACCCTTATCTGAAAAACCCAATTTCCCAAGCATTCTAGATAACCGGTCTCATATCTATATTCTGTTTTAATTTGCAATTAACATTTGCACTTTTCTTTGCCGTAAGCCTGAGCCACTAAAAGTGACAGTGATGTAACTAGAAGGCAATAAAAAAAAAATCTTTAACAGGACCCCAACCCCACCAAAAATTCAGTTTTTTTATACATGCATTGAAATAGAATTCTGAATTTGGGCTCAGTACTGCCTTGCTCTCTCCCAGCAGCCATTGGGTCTGGTTATGTTTGTTATTAATGTCAATCTGCCAATATGTAACAGCAATATTCTGATTGGTTACATGCGAATCACCTCTGATATGGCGCTTCATATCTTCAGGACTACTTGAATTTCATGAATCGGCTTAATGTTTATAAATTAGGAATACATTTGCTAATCTCTTTCATACACCCGGCAAAAAAAGTGCCAAATGCAAGTAGAGTGTAAAGACTGTCAGGCTTGTGAGCACAGGCAGTACTGGGAGATGCCATTACTTATTTTACATGGCAGGGGGGGGTTGCTTTAGTTGCACTCCCACTAGGTATAATGTATCTTCTTTTAACGGGCCACCGAAATTAGAAATTAAGACTCTTTATCAAAAATAACTACATTTTTTAGGTTTCTAATAATTCCCACAACTCTTCTTGGTGTTCATATAAATACTATTATTACATATTAGTGTAACGATCATTGCCTTTGTGCGTAGAGTCAATAGGAATATGTTATTGTGATATGTGCCAGCTGCAAGTGAGCTGTTAAGGTACCTGTATGCTTTCCAATGGGAGCAAAGGGAGGAATAAATATAGCCAGAGAGATCTTATATGACTGTGTTGGGAGATATATTGAAGGGAGTGTATCCTGTGTGTATTTAGAATGAGAGGAATTCAAGTAACTTGATGAGGACAGAAGAGAGAAAATAATATAGTAGGACTTGTACTTAAAGTGAATGCTGTGACAAATAACAATATATTAAACACTGGGAATACCGTGCATCTGTATGGCTTAATTAGAACACATTGCTATATCACTCTCATCATCGCATGGGGAAACAGTCTTTTTTGAAGTTCTTATTGTATATTTACTTGCAGAATCTGTGCCTAAAGACTAGAAGTAAGGCTTGCAAGGGCTGTGCTCTTCAGAGTTCAGCCAGTAGATAATGCATTATACTCCCAATGGGGACAAAAATGTATCCCAAATATATCATTTACCCCCAGAGGCAATTCTGGCCCCTCAGCCGCCTGAGGCAGCAGCAATTGCTGCTGCCCCCCCTCCCCCGGAAATTCGCTCTTAAAGTACCAGGAGCAGCATTTTTGCTGCCCCTGGTACCTAGTGGGGCGCTGCCGCCTGAGGCGACAGCCTCAACTCCCCTCATTGGCGAAGCACCCCTGTTTACCCCAAGTTTTCAAAGAGGTCTAGCCCAATTAGTTACTGGATCCCAGTTTAGCTGCTCCTAAGTGCTATTGCTACTACAGGTATGGGAAACCTGTTATCCAGAAAGCTTAGACTTACGGAAAGTTCATCTCCCATAGACTCCATTTTATTTTATTCTCTGTAATAATAAAACAGGACCTTGCACTTGATCCAAACTAAGATATAATTAATCCTTATTGAAGTCAAAACAAGCCCATTGGGTTTATTTAAAGGTATGAAGATACAAATTAAGGAAAGACAAGTTATCCAGAAAACCCCAGCTCCCAAGCATTCTGGATAAAAGGTCCTATACCTGTAGTTTTATTGTGATAGGTTAGGGAATGGCAGTAAACGGGAATCACCTCCTCTAATTTCAGTGTTATTTTGCCTGCCATAAACAGGTGCAGAGCTTTGTTTCAGCGGAGGCATTTCAAGTACCCAGAGGTCCAAACACCCCTCTCCCAACATACACCCAGGCCCAATATATATATAGTGATTGTCTATGGCATATTAGCTGATACTTGACATAACAATGGCGACTGTAGGGGAATATGATAGTTCGGGTTAGGATTTCCTTTTGCTAAAGGGCAAAGGGTTTGTGAGCACCATGCCACCATCTGTATTTGTCTTTTGTGGCAGCCCAGAACTGCGCCTATGGGGAGGACAGTAAAATTGGAAACATGCTACACTATTTTACTTTTGTAATGTGCACACCGTTTAGAGAGGACATTGATTTTATTGTCACATACAATATTATAGTTGATTTAACTGTTTTTTTACCCACATATATTTAGCAGTTGATGCAAAAACTTCTGACATTTAAATTTGCTCTCCATGTACATTTCCCTCTGATCCCCAGGATCTTAAAGAGATCTACACCACCATCTTTAATCACATTACAATTGTCCTTTTGGCTGTCCAGGACCATGGCATGGGCAGTATAATTTTCTGTAGATTTTAGTCACAGACACCTGTACTGCACATATCATGGTCCTGGACAGCTGAACCCACCCATTGGGAAGCAGCCGGAGATAATGGAATGGGGCCTGTAGAACACCTTGAGCCTGTACATTTTTCACTGGAGCACCAGCCCTGAGAACAAGATAGTTGGTAAAAACTTAAATTTTCCAAGGAACCTTGCAGGTGTTGGAGAGCAACACTTTGCTTCCAAAAGCAGGTTTATTATGAAGAGAAGCAATTTGTTAAATTGTCCAAACATGGTCTCAGCTGACCTTTGGAATCCTATAAACTGTCCCATGATAATATATTAGCAGAGATTTACCTGCATCTCCAGTCGCCCCCCTTAAATTTCCACCTCTTAAGTGCTCTTAGCTGCACTGCACAGTGGGTATTATTTCCTCAGCGTCACTCGACTGTTTGTACAATAACGTATAATTTAGTTACATTTGGGTGATTTTCCAGCTTTCAGGCTGTCATTGTACTAGAGCAGTAGATCCCATTCTCCATTAGTGTCATCTATCATATAAATTAACTAAAGAGCCCAGTTTGGGATATAACCCTAACACATATTGTGCTTTATGCCAATCCATGCTGCTTTTTAAGATTCCAATGCTGCTGTAGTTCCGGCGCTGCTGAGATTATGGCTTCTTGGAAAAACTTAATGGCATCCATGTTTAATGATCCCTAAATATATTACCACATTGATTTCTACAGCACGGTCCCTTTTCCCATTGGCTGTTAAAAGCTAGCTGGTTTGCAATAATGAAATCCAAATTTGACTTCAAAGAAACAGCCTACAGATATTAATCAACTTCATTGTAATGGAACATTCAATCTGATGCATAGTCACAGAGGGAAAAAAAACATAAACAAGGCTGTCAAATCTCCAATGTTTGAACAGTTGCAGATTAATCTCTTAAAGCATTTCCCCGAGATTTTATGTTTGTCGCATTTTATTGTTTGCCAGAGTTAGATGCCATCTCCAGCCATTCAGCAGGTTGGCCCCAGTGAGGTAACATAATCTCTGTTCGTCAAAAAACCAGAGATAATCATTTGACTTGGCTCATGTTTCTGCATGAAACAATTGTTTGCCATTCAGCCTATGGTTCTGTCGGTATACAAACAACTGACTTTTGGGGCAATGTCAGAAAACAGCTTGTTAAGTTGTTAAGTCATTCCCACCTAGTAAACAGTAATCAAGAAAATGTTTTTGTGAAAACATAATATCAGTAATAAATCAATGCTGAATGGTAGTGGTGCCCAAGCGTGGGATATTTTAGCTATTTGATAGCAAATAAAGCCTTGTTTCTGTCCCGTATATCAATAAATGTCCTGTTATGGTGCTTTAAATCTCTGCTTTTTCATTTCCCCAGATATGAAACCTACCCTGACTCTCTGGACTGTTGTGCTAGTCCGTGGTTGTCAGTCTGAGCTATGATGACTGCAGCCCCCTCCTTGATACGTCTTCAATTAGCGTTATTCACATCATTATAATACAAGCTACCAAAACGTATAAGGCCGCATTCAAAATGCTGCCTTCTTAGAACCCCTTAATCCATGCAAATTAACATTTGACTCCAGTTAGGGATGCGTTGAATCAATTCTTTTTGGATTTGTCCCAATAGATTTGGCCAATTAGTAAACCAAATACTGAAATCGAATTTGCACATTCCAATTTCAGAAAAGTCCCAAATTCACAGCATCTATCGAAAAAATAGGCCCGAAAGGAAAGTCAGATTGCTTTAAAGGTTCAGATTTGGTTAGTATGAACACTTATCATGCACTAATCATGCAAAAAGTGCTAGAAGTCATCTACAGTGACTTGTTGAATGGTATCCTACATCTGGTACATCCCTAACCCCAATAGATTTCGAAGAAGAATGGCTGTGCCCAACATTAAGTGAAAATATATGAATTTAAGTTCCGTGAGAAATAAATACGCCTTTTCCAAGATGCTTAAATTAAAAATGATGCACCACTATAAAAAATAAATAAAAAAAACAGGTTTTGGCAACATCTCTTCTCCATCACTTGTCCAGATAAATGTCCCATACCTGTCCTATAAAAAGAACTGGTTAAAACTCTTGTTTTTGAAGTTCACAAGCATTGAAAAATTATTGTGGGGTGTGTTTCTTTTGATTACTAACTACTCATCTAGTAACTAATCGATCCTTGCCTCATTGTATTGTATTGAACTGTCGATGGTTGGTTTCTGTGACATGTAGGAACATTTTTCTGCAGACACTGGTCTGTGTCCATAGAAGGGCATTGGTCTCATCATGGACTTCTCAAATTGACATTTATTTATTTATTTTATATGAACAGTGAGGTTGATAGATTGTTATTGGCCAGACAAAGGGTGCCAGAAGATGAAAAAATATGAATCAAATTATTGTCTTTAGTTTTGACAGTTTTCATTTCCAAATCGTTTCCTCTCACCAGAAAGTGACACGTTCCTTTATGCAGAAGAAGATTTCTTCAAGTTCTAGGAGACAAATCTGTTCTCGCAGTCTGTTTTGGGGTTCATAGCTCTGCGATCTGTCACTCTCCCTCTCTCCAAGGTAAACAGCCTCTGCTGATGGAATTGGAATGTTGATCACGTTACAGTGTGTGCTTCGCATTCAGTGCTGCCAGCAAAAGAACTGACACAGAGAGGGAAGATCCTGAACCTTGCAAATATAGGAACTATGTTCTAAAATTTTAATTTTTGTATCATGAACACTTGGAAATGCTTTTAGTAATACATATTTTTGGTTTAAGGTGGATTTAGAAGTTGTTTTTTTTTTATAAAAGCCTATATTTTTTATTTTCAATTTGTCCTTGAAAGGAACGTTGCTCTTTTACATACAGTATACTGTAGTAAAACAAAAATCTTAAAAGCAATATAGAGATATTAGAAGTCACTCATTTTACAATAGCTATCCTTATATGTTACAAACTTTTCAGCATGTCATGTGACACAAATGACATCACTTAGGACTAGGGCTGCAAGAAATCCAGGATTTGGTTCAGGATTCAACCGTTTTCAACAGGATTCAGATTTGGCCAAATCCTGGCCAAAACTGAATCCTTAAAATCACCTGACTTTTTGTCTCACAAACAAGGAAGTTTAACCTTGCAGCGCACGGTTCTTTTTCCGGCCCTGATTTGCATATGAAAATTAGGGTTTGGATTCAGTTGGGAATTCAGCCGAATCATCCACAGAATAGTGGAATAATAAGCACCGATTATGTCAGATGATATAATTAACCACCATTTTAAAGGATATCTTTCCTTTGACTTGTCATTTCTGGTATATTGTCATCCAGCGATGGTGCCTATTTTGTAGGCAGCAACTGACTAGAGTGAAATAAGTTCTTCCAGAGTTTAAAAAGTTTCCGACTGAAAACAATATGGAGACTGTACAGGAGTTTTTGCCACAATCTGCTGTAGTCACGTGCTTTTTGATTACCCTGCAGTGTACAGTTCATGTGTAGAGATACAGATTGGAGGCTCATATGGGTGTACACTAAATAACAAAATATTTTTGCCATTAAGACAAAGGCAGTACAAATTAGTGATGTGCAGGATGAGAAAAAATCGACCCGGACCTGCACCCGGTTCCCCCCCAGGTGTGTGTAGACCTGTCTGGCGCCCCGCCGATGATGTCGCAAAAGAGGCGGGGCAGGCGCCAGCCTATTAAACAGGAAGGTCGCAGGCAGAAGAGCACAACCCAAGCACGCCTGCGACCCACAAGCAGAGCAGTAAAGTTGGCCCAAACCCACCCCACCAACGGGTATTGGGCCAGCCTGCACATCACTAGTGCAAACCATTAAAGCTTAAAAAGTTTTGCTTAGCATGTCTAATACTTCCACTCATAATGGCATCGAGTGTAACTCTCATAGCTTATGGTTTATTTCATGAAATATATATTTTAGTTAAAGGCAATGTGAAACTAAGTTTGCAGCGTTAGATTTAAGACTTTTCTGTGTTGGCCACCTTCTTACATATTCCACTGACCAAAAATTAAAGAATGAGGAGAGCACTTCTCAATAGCAATGGTTGTGTTTATTTAGGGCTACTACATATGTGTAGTAAATAAATACAACCAATGCGTTTTTTGCTATTGAGAAGTGCTGTCCTCATTCTTTAATTTTTACCAGATATTGGGATAGCGGTATACCAAAGAGAGGATTTGATGCATTTTTGACAAACCAAAAAGGCAGTGCGGAGAACGTCTTTTGCATATTCCACTGACCGTTTGGCCCTCTGGGTGGCTCAGCTGCATATGGGGGACAGTCCATCAGATCATTAGGTAGAAGTGTGGGGTTATTATTGAAACAGCGCATGAAAAGAATAACGGGGGTGATACTAAAATTATATGTAAAAGATTATCTATATTAGTAGGATACAAGTTCACTGCAAGTTCACTGCTAAAGTGTCAATTAGAAGCCAATTGACCTGTCTGTTTTGGAGAATGGTTTATTCCTTTCTGTGCTATATGAAGGTAATAACAATTGAGTTGCTTCTGGTTTTTCAGTTTGCATGCTCCTCAAATTTCGTTATAACCCCTCTGCCTTCAAAGCCAGCAAATATGTTCATTTTCTAATCCTCCAAAAAGCCTAGGAATCATTCTACAGTGCCACTTCCATGCAATTTGTGGATAGGCCTTATTAACCTCAGATCATCAAGCTTTTTATTACAAGGTCTCATCTATGTTTCCTCCTCATGGTCCAAGGAAGGCCCATTGCATTTTCCAATTGGCATGTTAAAGTTGTTTCTATTCAAGTCGACTTGTATTAAAGTTTATTTTGGTTTATCTCTTCAATAGATGCCTGGCTTGAGATTTTACTTGCAAACAATTGTTGCTAATGGAAGAGATAGCAGCTGCCGCATCACTAGCCACCTCCAGTAAGAGGGATATCGGAAGAGGAGGGGGGATTGGTATCTTTATGCGTCTGGCTGTGACAGCTTCTTCTCCCTTGGTGTTTTTTTCCTTTGCAGCAGGCGCTGTTGGTAATTACGCCTCTTAATTTAAGAGAGCATGGTGGGAGCAAGGAATATAAATTTCTATATTAGCTTCAGAGATTGAAAATGGGGACAGCAACCCTTCTCTCATAAAGATTATATTTCAGAATGAAATGGTGACATTCTATATAAACTTGAAAAATTGCTCTCTTTAACGGAAAAAAAATGGGAAACGTTGTCTGCCTGGGAAAGATGTTAGAAAGGCTGGCTTGTTTAATCTTGTGTTTGCCTGACCTTGGCTGCTGGTTTATGTTTGCTTAGCCCAAAACAGCCATTTTTTTCTGTTATAAAAATAGTAGGCTTTGTTCTTGCAAACCAATTAGCTGATGCTGGAATATGGATTCTCGAAAGATTTGACCCAATTAGCTGCTACATTTTTTTTTTTTTAACAGCCAGGGCTTTTTAGGAATGTGTCAAAAGCAGTTGGAAATGGCAGTTCTTTCCTAAAGGTTTAGCTCCTTTGCATAAACTGTACAATTACAGGAAATCAGTAAAAATATCTCTAAATGCAAGTCTCTAGAATAAGGTGGCAATTTTGGGTCTTCCACATTCCAGTTTTCCTTTGGATCATGTGCCACTCCTCTTATTCCCTTTATGTGTATAGATTTAAAGGTAAGGTAATAGATATACAACTTCACATTAAATAAAGCATAGCATAACTAAAAACCCCATCCTAACATTGTAGGCAATATTGAATAATATATGGTGATGGGCATATATATACACTTTGGGCAGGAAGTTAATATTATCTTGAAACATGGCCCTTTTATTGAAGCTCCCTATATATCTGCTATGGACCTTGTCATTGGTCCATAGCAAGGTGGGCGTGTCCTAACTGTCCCTTACAGAAGCACAATCAGAAGGGACAGCCAATCACATCCCTGCAGTCACACAAGCAAAAGCAGGCTTCAGTTTCCTAGCTGCTTATTGGTTCCTATACGACAGTATAGTTTGCTGAGTGCCACCAGCTTCCCTTCATAGCCTGGGAAAGGAGGCAGCCGGACGTGGAACAAATGCATGGGACTAGTAGGGTTTTTGCAGAACTTAATTCCCTTTTTACTTGTTTTTTTCTAAGCCCATGCACTTGAATTACACCAGTTCTCCGCATGTTTTTGCAGTAATTCAAAATATAGACCCTCATAAACATCCTATATGTACTCTGGATATTAGCCAGCTTGTAGATCTGCCATGTTTAAAAATCTGCAGATGCCGTGTATGATTGGTAGATTAGGAGAAGTGGAGCTACATCTCCTCTTCACTTACTGATGAGCAGCACAATAGATGGGTGACCATTACTGTTTGTGACTCTTTGCACAGTGTTTATCCATCTGACCTGCAGGCTTTTGCTCACCAGTATCGCTGCACTTGGGATAGTTCTGCTTCTGTGCACACCACTTCTGATCCTCAACCTGTGTACATCTACTCTAAGGATACAGTATCTATTTAGGCCTGCAATGGCCAAGAAGACCATCTTGGACCTGCAGAAAGTCATGATGTTTACATTATATCAGATGGTATGTAGGTAGTTATCTGCCCCTGTCTGCAAAATAGAGGCAAACACATTCTAGCAACTATAGAATTTCAGTATGGACAACATCTTATACCAGTGGGGGAGAATTTGGGTCTATAGTTTGTCAAAGTTTTCCTGTGAAAACTGAGTCAGGGTATCTATAGAAGCAAGGCATGAGAGAAACCAAGCGACAGAGGTTTTTCAACCAGTAGATACAGTTTTCTAATTGGTGCCTTCAGGGTTTGCTCAATTGTTTAAGATTAGAATCATTTTATGATGGGCTACAGTGCCACAGATTAATATTAGAATTAAAAATAATAACATTTAAGTTCCTTTTTTTCCACTATTCAATACGCACTGGCTTTTCCACCTTTTGGCCGAATCAGACCAAGTAATGCAGTAACTGTTGCAATCTATTTATTTATTTTCTTTTACACACCAGACAATTTTCATTAATCTCAACTGCCTTATACAATATCCTCCATTTTTGCCAAGTTTAAATGTGTCCCAGATTCCGACAGATTTTCTTATTATTTGCCAGCCACATTTAATATATCACAGGGCATCAATATACTATAATAGGCCCTGGGATGCAATTTGTACTCTTTAATAGGCTTTTTCTTTACAACAATAGCCTTCTGTCTTTTTATGTGTTCAACTTAAAATGTCGCTCTCCTCTTTTGTATTGCATTTAATATTAAGTTTAGCAAAGAACAACGAGAAAGAAATCCCATTGCAAATAGCAGTCAAGTCAGATTCACAGAGTTATCCCCATAGTTTTATGTTTAGGACACAAAGGGAACATTAGTCATGTATTCGATTTTAGAGTCATTTTATGTTTTACTGTTAACATGATTAGACTTTTTTTTTTTAAGTTGTACTTTTTGTCTACTGTCGCCTTCAGCATTGATAAAGGACAGTAATATTTGGCCAGTCAATGAGTAAAATCGTATGGTAAAGGAACGATAGAACTGAGAGATAAGGAATTGTTGAGTTATCCATTGAGTCGGGGGACAACTTCCAAACCAAGCAGAGCAAAGTATTCTATATTATGTGTGGTAGAGTGACCAAAAAGATGTGTAGAAAAGGTGTATTTTGCCTTTTTCTCCTCAGTAGGAGATGTAAGCTCCAGGAAAGGGGTTTCTCTGTTTAAAGACTTTAGTAGGCTGGTCCTGGAAGCTGAAGTGTTGTGGAAGGAACAAGCAGGCCAGATACTCCATTCTGTAAGTCCAGCTCATATGTTGGAGCTCACTTTCCACAGTAAGGCTGTCCTGTGGAAAAGTATTTAATTCTAGTGAGCTCTCTCTGAACAGGAAGGATACCTGTCTGGGTTAGGAACTCCCAGAGGGACTGACTGCAACTGCAAGGTACAGAATAAGCTGTGACCAACAGTCTGAGAGACTGAGGAAAGCCAGGAGGCTGAGAAATCCCCCCCAAAGCAAGTATTGTGCTTGCAGGGTGTTCCCAACTTATGGGTTTTTGCTGGTAGTCCACAATGGGCCCAGTTTAATGAACTCATCAAATGTGTGAAGGTAATCCCCAGCAGGCAGGATTTATTTTTATAATTTAGGTTTTTGTATGTAAAAATGGTCACCCCTGTGTGTAAATAAACTGCCTTAAAGAGAAGAAAGTGTTGGTTGTGGATCCTGCTATAATTGGTCCTCTCCAAGCAAAAGAGAGCACAGCTCAACTCATCTTAACAGCTGACGGAAATGCTACCTGCTCGTGAAATATTTAAGATCATCGGTAATGTTTCTACTGCTGCAGAATATTTCAAATTTACATTCGGAGACAAGTTTTTTTCTCAAACACGGTGCGATAGGGCTCTGGTCATGGGAGTCTTTCAAAAGTTAGAATATTAATATTTAAATTCTTAGAGCTTGAAGCAAAATGGATTAAAGAGTGGATAACCACATACAGTGAAAATCTTTATCTGCTTGTTCTGCACCAGCAAATAAAATATGGCTTGACAGCAACAGTCCTGTTTTATATAAAATACGTTCTCATACTATTAAGCATATAAAGAACCATAATTGAACCGTGACCCTTATTTATCTAACGTTAAGTACTAAAACCATCTTATCTTTTATCCCTTCTCAAATATGGACCCCTACAACCACATTACGGGTAAAGGCACACAGGGAGTCTTGAAGCATTTTGTTTTCCAAGGGAGAGGGACACAATTCTAATAATTTCCCCACTCTCCAAGTGAATTGGAATACCAGACATGGAGTGACTGGCTGCATCTGGCCTTTATTTGTATAATTTTCCGGAGACACTACCAGACATTGGTTAAAAGTGACCCTGAAGCATCCCAAGACACTGAAAGCTAGTTTTCTTAATCTTAAACACATTTTTAAGCAGGCTCTCTCTAAAACCCAAGCATGTCTTTAGATTTGGCTCCTTACACACTTCTGTATGTCTTCTACAGTTCCAATGAGCCAGCTTTGGATATAGCTGATGGATGATTCCATTACTTAAATCCAATCCTTCAACACCATTGCCAACAGCCAATTCATTAGACCTTCACAAGGAACTTGGTTGACATTTCTTATATGCAAATCTCCAGCACACATACTCCACTCAAAAATCCCCATTACTGAGACTTTTGGACAGTGGCACCCATTTTTTTTCACTCTTGTGTTGAACAGCATAATATATTTTCTACTGTTCATCATCCTTATCACTGCTAGAATTTAGAGTCAGATATGATTCTTAATTATTCAGCCGTATTCAAACAGAGAAAATTGTGAGTGTGCATGGGTCTTGCTTGCTAGTCATTTATACTATCCACCTCCCCCACAGCTGACTTTTTTTTTTTTAATAGAGTTTAAATATTTATGTATTTAAATAACTTTCCTTAATCACATTGAGATTTGTACTCATTTTCAACCTCTGCATTCACCTTTTAATGCCAGCTACTTCATCATCAAATCACAAGGTTTTTTTTCAACATTTGCCTTTTTTTCCCTCCCTGTCTAAATGTTTGAGGAATCTTACGCAAGTCCCTTGTTCAGTAAGCTGCGCAAATGGGCTGCTTGATAACCCGACTATTGAGAAGCGACACAGTTGTTTTGGCACTAGCTAATGCTTCTAATGGTCTTAGGACTTCACAATAGGCTGACAGCCGTTTGCATTATCCTGTCTTCATATTTCAAGAGTAGTTCTGCATAGGAAGCAGTCTGAGAAGTGAGATTGCCCTCAACTGTTATGTATTTCAAATGAAGGTCAGCCGTACACAGAAGGCAGATTTTATTCACCATTGTTTGGCTGTGTCGGCATGTTACTTTGTAAAGCATACAATGGCACCTTCTAAATCTGTTTCATTACAGGATGCTCAATGCAATGTATCATTTGACAGGCTTTACTAAGGTTTCATATTAACGAGCCAGTAATAACCTTGCTTAGCCACATTTACGGAGTAATTGGAATCATGAAGAATTCTTTATTTGCTCAGAGAAGGTTAATGTTTGTTTTTGTAAAATCCTGAAAATATTATATTCATTTGACAGCAGTAACTTAGCTCGCTGTAATCTCTTCTTGTCATCATGCCTTGGTGCCTACTCTAAGCCTTTAAAGGGTTCAAAAATGAGGTTTGTAGGAGGTTAAGGGCAGAGACACGCGCTCAGATTCGGGGAGATTGTCACCTGGCGATAAATTGTCTCTTCTTCGGGGCGACTAACCCACCCGAACTGCTTCTCGTCGGCTAGAATTGAAATCGCTGTTGGGGTGGCACTCTAAACGCTTCGATTTCCAAAGTCACCCGAAGTTTGCTTGTGAAGCAACTTTGGAAAACGAAACGCACCGATTGCCGTCCCGCCGGCAATTTACATTCTAGCCGTTCGGGGAGATTAGTCGCCCCAAAGAAGAGGTAATTTATGACAATCTCCTTGAATCTTAGTGTGTTTCTTTGCCCTAAAGGTTTTGTGAACTTTTATGTTTGCTAATTTCCCCCCAGAAGGGCTCTAGACAGCTAAGTTGGTTCCTTAAATGGATGGTTCACCTTTAAGTTAACGATGTTATAGAATGGCCATTTCTAGGCAGCTTTTCATTGTTTATTTTTTATTGCTTTTAATTATTTGCCTTCTTCGTCTGACTTTTTCTAGCTTTCATATTGGGGTCACTGACCCCATCTAGAAACAAATGCTCTGTAAAGCTATACATATATTGTTTTTGCTACTTTTTATCACTCTTCTTTCTATTCAGGCCTCTCGTATTCATATTCCAGTCTCCAGGTTCCAATATAGTTGAAGTGCATGGATAGGTGTTTTAAAGTCACTCTAGGAGTGAACGATAGGATCCGGTGGTTAGTTAGTAGAGCAGCCAGAGGCTCCAATAAGGAGACTTAGGAGGGTTATTACCCTGCAGTGACAAGGCCACCAGGATAGGGACTTTGTTAGGCTTAGGGTTAGATTCTTGGAATTAAGGACCACTATGAGCTTCACTTAGCACTGGAGATTGATTTACCACGTCAGGCAATACTACCTCTACCATCTGACTAAGATAGTGTTTGAGCATTTACTAATTTGAGTTTGATCAAAATCATTCCCCACCATTTTGTTGGGAGAAGATCTGTTACATTCCAAGTTACTGGTTAGCACCCTGTTTCCTAAAACCTGTTATACATTTGTTTACAAGAACTTGTTTTTTCTGATGTGCTGGGCTTATTTTTCCTTAGTCAAAATACTTACTCATGCAATGAGTCCTAGGCTGACATCAGGAACACTTGGCATTACTAGAGGAAAATTACGTTAATGGAACATGTGATTCCCAGAATATTAAAAAATCAATTCAGCATGAGTCAACATTCTACCATACAACAAGTGAGAGGTGTTTGCTGCACAAAAAGCTATTCGGTTGTGGTAGCGCACTAATCATTTATCTTTAACTGATATGAATATATAATAATGCAATTCTTATCTTGAATCATCTGGGAGAACGCAACAGTATTTAAACTATATTGGCAAATGTAACCAGATACCTGCTGGTTCCACATCTTATCCTCAAAGTAAGGATATTAATATAAAGTTGTTTCACCCCTCTGTTGTAACAGCTTCAACTCTTCTGGAAAGGCTTTCTTCTAGGTTTATGAAGGCTGTTGGTGGGATTGGCTTCCATTCATCCAGAAGAGTGTTAGTGAGATTAGACATTGATGGTTGTTATTGGGCCTGGCTTTCAGTTGACATTCTATTTCATCCCACAGTTATCCAGTTGAGTTTGATGTAAGGGCTTACTGCAGACCAGTCACGTTCTTCTACTTTGTCTCCGCAAACCCATTTTGTATAGACCTTGCCTTCTGCTAGGATTCATTCATTTGAAAAAGCCTTTTCAAAACACGAAGTAGGAAGCATAGAATTGTCAAGAATGGCATTCTAGTCCGGAGCCTTAAGGTTTGCTTTCAGTAGATTGAGGAACACGTCTCCAAACCACGGAAAACAGTCCTAGATGATTATTTGTTGCCATCAAGCATTGAAACTTAGCGTTATTCTGCTAAAAGGGAAATAAGGGTTCTCCAAACTGTTGCCACAAAGAAGAAAGCAAGTAATTTTTTGTGGCCCTAGCCCAAGCCATGGAAAACAACCCCAGACTATGTCTCTTCTACCGATGGTTACTATAAGCATTATGTATTCAGGCAGGTATTATTCTCTTCTATTAAACTTCTGGTTTACCATGGTGGTGACCTTTACAGCACACCAACCAACACTTGGCATTGCACACAGTGATTTTAGGTTTGTTAGGAAGGTAGCATACTGCTTCTGGAATTTGTAGACAGTCTGGAACTCACCAGTGAATGGTTCAACTAAATATATGTCATTTTAGACGGAATGTCTTGATAGGGATACTTTTGGTCATGTAGACATGAGGCAATACTTTCCTATTTAAAGAACAACTTTAGTGGGGGAAAAAGCACCGTGTGATAGACGGCCCACAAGACATAGTGATATTACAATGATGCAACATTTTCAGCTTTGTCAGACAGTAATTTTTTTGTAAAGCCGTTTTCTCCCCTTTTTGATGATGATTGTTGTTGTGCTTGGAAGATCTTTGTTTGTAAGCTGATCTGTAGGTATTTGTCATTAAATGAACTAAGAACAGTTTGCATAGAATTAAACAAAAAAAAGTGCTTCATCCATAACATTTAACATGCTTAGTTCAGTAATATTACTGTAAGTGTCTGTTGCCAGAGAGGATTTCCCTGTTCCCTCATTTAATGTACATGCACAATTTATGTCGTCTGTTTGGGTTATGGTCCATCACATATGACAAAAAGCCCTCGCATGCACAGACAGAAGGGAGTGTTTGTCATTCACCCCCGTGCCAAGCGCCATTTTCACATTCATTGCAGAAAATGAACAAGCAGCTTGAAGGCAATCACTCACCGAGCAATTGTACATATGTTTATAAGCAAATATTTGTTCCGTAACACCTGCAGGCGCTCGGCTATAAAGCGAAGATGATCTGTTTGGGGACCTCTAGTAGACCTTCAGATTTATATACATAATTATATGCATGCACAGTGGAGGTATTCATCACTCTCAAGTCTTCTGCTTTGTCACTCGTTCTGAACTCTACACCTCCTCCGTGCACATTTTTCAGCCTATTCTCACAGCAGCCCACAAGGATCTAGCCGTTGATTGGTTATTGTGATGGATACCTTGCTAGCTAATTCATCTGTGCTTCCGTGAGGCTGTGTCGAAATATCTGACAGGTTGTGGCTATTTTCTATAATACTTTAGCTGAATGGGAATGGAATATGCTTTTAACTCTTTCTGTCCCCCCTCCCTACACTCCTAGCAAATCTACTTCAAACCTGGGTCTCATGAGTCCAGAATGATAAGGGGAACTTTCTCAGAATGTTACCATGGAAGATTGGACAGGATTGAGTGATACATAAAATGTTTGATCAGTTCGATAGCAGCTTAGGGAACACTGAACATCTGTGTCATTGACAATCCAAAGAAGGGCACACAAACTCATGGATGGTGAGCACCTGTGGACAACGTAGAACCATGGGACTGGTACAATAAGTTCAGCATATAAATTACAGCATTTCTAGACTAGACTTTCGTTCTCCGTTAAACAATTGCTTGCACACACTTTAGATATTTTAGATATTTTCAGATGGTATCTGTTTTTGAGTTGGGATACCAGTATGCACCAGTAGAGTTCAATGGCAGTTATGTACAGAAACAAAACAACTTTGGATAGCACTTCCACTTGCCTGAAAAAAGTTTAGTAATATGTTTAATAAGTTTAGTAATATTTTGCTGGATCAACTGCAAACTAAATCAATAATCTAAGTTTGGAGTTAGTTCATTAGTGCTCCAGCACATGGGAATATATAGATTCTGGTAACGTGTGTACTAGTATTGATTTCTGAGAAAACCTAGAAAGAAGCTTTTACCATTTCTAGGCCATTGACGTACGGGGACCCCTGGGCTTAGGGATACAAAAGTATTCTGCTGTGAACCAGTGTTTTTTCCCCACAATGCTTTGGGTAGGGACAGGCTGGAATATGGGCTTAGAGACCAAGTCTGAATATAAACTCATAAGCCCCGACCCTACTGAATGTTTGATTGTCAAGATAGTATATTAGGATTCTGTTTGTAAAATAAGGTGTAGAATTATAAGAAAAAAAACCTAGCAACATGCAAGTGAGAGGTTAAAACTCATATCTGTTCTATAAGATGGAAAGGTTCTAGATGCCTGTATTTGAAAACAAGAACAAGCCAAGAGAAAATGCAATTTTTGGGGGTTTTCCATAATTTAGATCAGCCTTTAATGAGAACTAAACCCATAATTAAAAAAAAAAACCTACTGCCTCCATGCTCCCCCCCAACCTAAGTGTTACCCCTGGTAAATGCCCCTTACTCTTTACTTACCCCTCGGTGCAGATTCATCGGAGTTTATGGGTGCCATCTTCTTCTCTTTGGTAATCTTCGGGTCTTCTTCCAGCGCTTCAGCAATTTTCGTTACTTTCGGCGCATGCGCCGATATGCTGCTCTCTTCCTTAGATTACCGAAGTGAAGAAGATGGCGCTCATGAACTCTGATGCCCTGAATCTGGACAGAGGGGTGTATTTACCAGGGGTAACAGCTAGGCTGGGGGAAGCAGGGAAGGGGATCTATGTAGGGTAGGGGGGTATGGTTTTTAATTAAGGGTTTAGTTCTCCTTTAAGTCTGCTAAAATCATTTAATCATGAAATGAACCCAATAGAATAGTCTTGTCACCAATATGGATACATACAATTTAATTACTGGCATACTGGCAAGTACAAGCCACTTTTTTTATTACATATAAAAAGGACATTTTTGAAAAATACAGTTATTTGCTAAAATTTAAGAATATGGGAGATGGCTTTCCCATAATTTGGAGCTTTCTGGATAACGGGTTTCTGGATAACGGATCCCATACCTGTATTGACATTCAATGGAAAACATTGCACACTGTCTAGGCAGAGTACTCTGTGTGTTTTGTTTTGGTTTTTTTTTTTGTGCTTTATATGATTAATTTGTGTTTGTTATGTGGATTAGGAATCCTGGCCAGCCACGTAGCCAGGCATTTAATGTTATAGATGTGAGATACATTCATGTGTGGCCAGACATTAAGTAAATATTAGTAGAGTCGAAACGAAGGGTACCAAAAGCAGCAGGTTCTAGAGCCAGTGGTACACGGCGTGACATAAAGTATTAATATAGTTCTCTTAAATAAGCTTTTATTTCCGTAATGGCTTTGCTTAGTTGTGCAGCGTATCCATTTTTAAGCACCGGATAAATGATTACATAAAATAGGCATGACACTAACTTTATACTTACCATAAACTCTGGAAATTTCATTGACTTCCAGTGGGGCTTTGCAGAATTTAATAAGGACTCCTGATGGTTCCTCTCATGTATTAATCATACTGTTCTCTAATGTACATAATGTTTAGCCGAACACAACAAGCAACAGCCAGTAGGTGGCAAACATTCTTTAATCTAGTATGGAAATTATACAGAAAAGATCTTGTTCAAACCAAGGGTTTGTTTTGCAGGCTGGGGACAACAGTATGTATCTGTCTTGTCTATAAAAATAGATTGTTTGGGGCGGTGGGGGGGGGGCTGTACCTGTGCAAATATTAAAAACATAATGAAGAAATTCTCACATCCAGAAAATTCCTATCATTCATCAATGCACTTTCAAGAAACGATTTATAATGAACAATTAAAAGAAATTGGAATTTCTAATATACTGCCAACTTGGTTTTGACCATGCTGCAAAGTAATTTGTTTTACCTTTGTACCAGACCCCCAAACTACTTTTTCTGTGGCAGTTTGCCTTTAATATGGGATAGTATGTATGTATGTATGTATGTATGTATATATATATATATATATATATATATATATATATATATATATATATATATATATATATATATATATATATATATATATATATATATATATATATATATATATATATATATGTATAGGACATATTATCCAGAATGCCTTGTATCATGGGTTTTCTGGATAAGCGGTCTTTGAGTAGTTTGGATCTCCATACCTTAATTTTACAATTGTAAACAATAAACAAAATGACATTGACAAATAAAGGTATGGCATCTGTTACAGGTATGGAATCTATTATCCAAAAACCCGATAGCCAGAAAGGTTCGAATTACAGGAAAGTCTTCTACCGCAGACTTCATCTTAATCAAAGAATTCAGAATTATAAATATTTCCTTTTTCTCTTTAATAATAAAACCATACTGTGAACTGGATCCCAACTAAGATATAATTAATCTTTAATGGAGATCTCCTCCTAACTGGTCTTCCTGACTCCCATCTCTCTCCCCTCCAATCAATCTTAAACTCTGCTACCAGGATCCTTCTGCTCTCTCCTAAAAGGGAACCTGCTCAACTAAAATCCTTAGCATGGCTGCTTATTAAGCAAAGGATACCATATAAAACCCTTCTACTAACATTCAAAGCCCTTCACTCCTCTGCTCCTCATTACATTTCTTCTCTTGTCTCACTATACGTTCCTTGTCGTCTTCTCTGCTCTTCTCAGAGCCACCATCTCTTCACACCATCCACATCCACTGCCACCTCTCATTTTCCTTTTGGGTGACTAGAACATCAGCCTAGTCCTTTCCCTACTGACTATGCCTTACCTTGTGCACTTTTTTATCTCCAATTTGTACCTGCATGTTAGCCTCCCATCCAATTAGACTGTAAGCTCTATGGGGCAGGGACCTCTTTCCCACTATGTCTCTTACCACATAGCACTTAAGCTCTTTGTCCTATGATTCTGTATATATTTATTATGTGATTTGTCTTCCCTGTGTATACTTTTATATATATTGTACTTTTATGCACTGTACAGCGCTGTGGCTCCTTAGCATTGCTTTACAAATAAAATTATACATACATACATACATACATACATACATACATACATACATACATACATACGAAAAGTATGGAGATCCAAATTAAAACCCCAGAACCCGAGCATTCTGGATACCTGTATCTGTAGAGGTACCATACATGTATTTTAAATACTTGGGGCCTGTCATTTTTAAGATAAGCGTTTTTCTATAATGGATCCGATACATGTATGTATGTAACTTGTAATAATCTGCATACTGTATATACATTCATATTATACAAGTCAATATTAAAATTGAGGCATATAAACCTCCAGGACGATATTCTTTTGATATTATTAGGGAAAATACTAATTTTATTTAAAATAAAGAAACACACACATGTTGGAACTGGAAATTAATATTGACATATATTTGCTTTCATTGTGAGTCTTGCTTGTCCAGCTTACTAGTTCAAACCTTTTGAGTTTCAGATAGTGTCTGGCTATTTAATTTCAGTGCAGGGTGCCCATCTTACGTGAAGAGAAGGGGAAAAACATCTCAGAAGCTGAGCTGGAAATCCATGCTTTGCATTTGCAGCTCTGCACTTGTGTGAATAGCTCGTCTTTCCTTTCCTCTCAGCTGCCTTTGATAGACCGAACGGAGTCGCAGATAAGCTGCTTAATCAGAAAATTGAGAGAAACATTTTTTGCTATGATAATCTTATCAGTCTCTGAATAAACAGTAATGTGTGAAAGCGCTCCCATGTTGGTGTGCTCCTCAGTGCTGCCTGGCTGAGACTGCAACATGAGCTCAAAGGGCAGAGACACACGTGAAGATTCGGGAAGATTTAGTCGCCCGTCGACAAATTGCCTCTTCTTCGGGCGACTAATCTCCCCGAACTGCCATCCCGCCGGCTAAAATTACTGGTGGGGTGGCACACTGATTGCTTCGTTTTCCGAAGTCGCCCAAAATTTTCTTGTGATGCAACTTCAGAAAACAAAGGGATCCGAGTGCCACCCCGCAAGTGATTTATATTCTAGCCAGCGGGAAGGCTTTTCAGGGAGATTAGATGTTTGTACCCTGTCCCCTGTGCTTGTTTGTAATGTAGAGCCCTCTTCTTCCACAGGGAATACTCAGCCTTCAACACTCCCTCTGCTGTTGATCTACAGACCCAGACATGCTTCAATATAAATTCACCTTGCAAGTTACTGTTCCACAGCACCTGGGCATCTCCATATGCCTTTCATTCCCATGCATAGATATATTCCAAACTTTAAACCGAAGAACATTCTTCTATAGAACCTAAAGAAATGCTACATGTCTCCAAGAGCTTGTTTCTAATTTGTGCTTCCAAACTACCCTCAGCCTGATGGTACTGGAGGAGGCATTGGACTTTAGGTTAAATGATCATGCTTTGATGTGGCATCTCATGCTGGAGATCCTGTTTTGAATCCTTGTGATCCTGGATAGGTCACATAATCTCCTCGTGTCCTGACCTAGCAGGTGAAGTGGGCAGAAAACTGGTAATGAGCTTCACTGTTGTTAATCGCAAAGTTATGCATAAATCCTCGTTATACCTTCTCGTTATTCATAAATAGTAGTGTGTTGTGGGGATTTTTTGGATAACAAGCTGTGTAACTGTAGGCAGTGTCACTCAGTGACAACTAAAGAAAATAAATTACGGTCTTACATTAAAAAGGGGCATTAACTCAAAGAATTAAAACCTAATTTTCCCTCTTTATAGATCTCTGGGAAGGACTCACCTTGAGTATGAAGTGCAGTTTTGGGCTCCAGTCTTTAAGAAGGATATAAATGAGCTGGAGAGAGTGCAGAGATGTGCAACTTAACTAGAACTAGAGGGATGAAAGATTTAAACCAGGGGTGTCCAAAAGGTAGATCGTGATTTACCAGTAGACTTTTAGCTGGTGATAAATTGATCTCAAGACACTGTCAACAAACAGCTTGTCTAAATCACACTTCTCTTTCATGCTTTTCATTCAGATATTTATGTTAGGGTTACATAAGAAATAGTTGTTAAATATAGCAATATACATTTTTTCATAATTTTTTTCATAATTTTTTATTTATTAATATTTAAGAATTTTTCCATGGAACAGAGTGTTAACTGCTTTTATGGATGTAGATCCTAATGACACATCATCGCTTAAAGTAGACCTTGCATTAGCAAAGCATGGACACTCCTGATTTAAATTATGAGACTTCAAAGCAGTGAAGGTGGTTCTTCACGGCGAGGACAGTGAGGCTGTGGAATTCACTGCAGGTTTTGGCAGGTTCTGTTAATGGCTTGGATAATTTCTAGGTAACTGGCTGCCTTGATAGCTGTCAAAACCGAATGTGACTGTTGTCACGTTGTTGTTGGAGGACCTTGACCCGATCTTTAAGAAGTTTTTCTGGCCTCCATTCTATGGTGCTTACTAAAGTGCCTGTGTATATACGAATCCCATGTGCCGAAGACTGTGCACATGGGAATCAGTGTGTGCCAATCAATAGTTTCTTACTAGTGTTGTGCAGGCTGGCCTGAAACCCACAGGACTGCGGCTTTTAGCTAAGCTCTTCCTGCGCCCTTCCCGACCGCGATCTAACTGTGTTCCGATTCTTCTTCTGGCGGAGTCTATTTATAAATGCCGTTTACCCTTGCCCTGCCCCCTCCATGATTTCAGATTTGGGGTTGCTCCGGGTACTTATGTATAAATCAAAGCAGACCCATAGGCCGGGTCGGGCACGGGTTGACAAGTTTTCTCATCACTGTTTCCTAGGATGAGGCCTGCTGCCAATGGTTGAGCATTGCCAGGTTTTCATTGTGGTTTCTTCATATTTTCAGCATTAAAGGAGAAGGAAAGCTACGGAGGCATTTTATTGCCAATAGATTAGCTGCAATAGTGCAAGCTAGAATGCTATATTTATTCTGTAGAATGTTTTACCATACCTGAGTAAAAAGCTCTAGAAACTCTCTGTTTGTTTAGGATAGGAGCTGCAGTATTAACATGGTGTGACATCACTTCCTGCCTGAGTCTCTCTCTGCTCTGGGCTCAGATTACAGTAGAGAAGGGAGGGGGAGGGGAAGAGGAGCAAACTGAGCATGCTCTTGCCCAGGGCAATGAGGTTTAAGCTGAAAACAGGAAGTCTGATACAAAAGCCCATGTGTACACAATAGAAGGAAAGAAATGCTGTATTTCTTTTGACAGGAGGCTCAGAGCAGCACCACTTTGGGGGTTTACTGGTATATTTAGATGGACCTTTCTGATAAGGCTTACTTAGTTTTAACCTTTCCTTCTCCTTTAACTTATTCTACTTCGTATTTATAAAATTTGCAATTAATATAAAGGAATTTATTGTATGTATTCTACACTAGTAATGGATATTCAATTATGAATATTACACAAACATGCATATTGTTTAGCTATCTTTATTAAATAATCGTGACTGTATATGTATATCATTTGTGCATTAATAATAATCTACTTGTGTGTTTGAATTGCATTAAAATTTGTATGTGCTCGCTTTAAATCTATCTCCTTGTTAGCGCACACAGAATACATGCAGAGGAACTGATATTAATACTCATCTTTGCCATGTTTTTCTTTCTGCAGTTAACAGCAGAGCTGAAAGTCTTGAAGTCTCAGATGGGCTCATCAGATCAAACCATGTCTTTTACAAACGAGGCAATGAGCGCTCTCAGGTAGGCCGCAAAATTGTCTCAGCAATTAATCTGGGTATGAAATAAAGTGGAAATCGCTTGTTTAGAACTATGTTTTTAAATAGTCCCTATGTGTTTTCTTGGAGCGCATGCCGGGCAAATATGTTTTAATGGAAATGCTTCTGTTCCATTAATTATCCTACCACAGCCTCGAGGCAGGCAATGTTTGTCATCTTCATGGCTTCTGTACCTTCAGATTTTCCTGCATAGATGTGTCAGCTGTGAAATGTTAAAGATGGAGCAAACTTAATCTAGACCTTTGCTGAAATGACTCACAAAGTGCCATTCTGTTGTTCCATTTAAACAGATCATTATAACATGGCAGTTGACAAGGATGCCGACTGATATTGTAATGTGATAGTATAGGTGCAGGGATCCCTAACCTATTGTACCAGTAGGCGACATTCAAACGTCAAAAGAGTTGGGGAGCAACACAAGCTTAAAAAAATTCCTAGGTAGTGCCAATCAAGGCCATTGGTTAGTTAGCATTTGGAAATACTTGTTTGATTGTCCCCAATTTATTTAATTATGTGCTGGGGGAGCTGTGCCATCCACAGGGGAGGAGTAGGCATATGGATTTAAAGGAGAACTAAACCCTAAAAATAAATATGGCTAAAAATGTCAATGTTTATATGCTAAACTTGTTGCACCAGCCCAAAGTTTCAGCTCCTCAATTATCCAGGGATTCAAACTTGTCACAGGGAAGGGGGGGGGCGCGTGTTCACCATATTGGAAAGTGACACTCACATGCTCAGTCGGCTTGAGAAACTAACCTTATGGGTTGTTGCTAATTATCAAGCACAAAATCAGGTTGGCCTGTTAAGCCCTTGCTTTGAGCCCACTGGGAACATTTTTCAATTTCTATTTTGGAGGCAAGTTTTGGTTGGATAAAAACCAGGTGTACTGCCAAACGGAGCCTCCTGTAGGCTGCCAGTCCTCATACGGGCTACCAGTAGTCAATCACAGACCAGGAGTTTTTTTGAATGCTTGTGTTGCTTTCCAACTTTATTTTACGTTTGAATGTGATCCCTGTACTAGACTAAAGCTGGACTTACATGCTCAGATTTGGTCAGGCAGTTTGGCCTGTTTCAACCCTACTGTCCAACCACCTAGGCATATATGGCCAGACACAACGCCACCAGATCAGTAATGCTCTGATTCTGGTTCATCATCGAAAAAATTCCATTGGTTGGGGGAATTAAAATGAAGAGAAGCTTTACAGCAATAGAATACAAAAATAGAAAGTTGCCATGCATGGGTATGGCCATTGTGTGATACCATGCCTGCTGGTTAATCAATTGGATACTGTATGGATCAGGCCCTGTATAGCCAATTTAAGGGCCCATGGAGTTCTTTGTTCTAGCTGTCCCTCTGATAGCTTCTTTATATATGATATATGAACACTACAGAAGGTGTATGGGAGGTAATGCGGAAGCAGTGGTATCATAGGTACAGCTTCAGTTACAAGGTGACCCCCGAATATCTCCATGGATGCCTAAAAATAAAGCAAAATTAAAGTAAATATGCATTTAACTTTATTTCCAATAAGATAAATCATTGGAAGCATAAAAAGAAAGTTATAGTGGCCCTTTAAAGCATGGCAGTACTCTCCTAATGATTTTATTATCCCTCTTGATGGCGAGTTCTGTTCTTGAAAGCTGCAGTGATCAAATCCGAATTTTAAATGTGCAATTTTACAGTCTGTTAATAAACCAATGTCATAAAATGGAAAACCCTCATTAAAGTATCATTTTAATGGAGTCTAATAACATCAACACATTACATGGCTTTCTGAGTAATCCCGGAGCAGAATTTAAAGGCAAAGTAATCAATTCCCAAGAAAGTTAAAAGAAAATGAAAGAAGATCTAGGGTTAAAGCACTGCGTATCTTGTCGGCGCTATATAAATAAATGATGATGATGGTTTCTACTAGCAAGACTGCATGAATAACAACTCCAACTTTGCTAAATTATTGATGCGATGATTTTTGATGCCAGTAAACCCCCTTGAATACAACCAAACACAGGCAGCACTGTATTCATGGGAGAATCATAGGCCTTTCTGCTCAACGTGCTCCTAGGACCCTAGTTCCTGGGCAAAATACAAAGGCAAATGCCCTACAGTTAATAAATAAGGCATGCTGTGTTCTCAGATACTATCCTATTATCATGAACAACTTGTAATAGTTTATTTTATCATTATGGACTGCAAGCTCATGTAGGCAAGGACTGCTCATCTGTCTGTTTCTTTCTACTATGATGATGAAATAGTGATGATTTACAGCACGGCGTGATTGCAGTTCAGTTGTTATATCATAACTAATTAAAAGCCAAGTCTTGTAGGCAACAATGCATAATATATGGTGCTGGTTTTACTTTGGGCTGCCAATCACAGGCAGGCAGTCACACAACCAAAGATAGGCTTATGTTCCCTATCAGGTCCACCTATATGGTGCTGGTTTTACTTTGGGCTGAAAAGGAAAATCTTTAAAAATGTCCCCTTTATTGGAGCTCCATATAGATTTGACACATTCTCGGTCTGTGTTTCAAATGAGGGGTGGACGTCTCCCTGACAGGAGCACAGTAGGAGGGCGGCAGCCAATCACAGCCCTGCAGTGACACAAGCAAAGACAGGCTTCAGTTCTCTATCAGGTCAGCCTAGCTGCTGATTGGTTCCTATAATACAGTGCAGTGTGCTGAGTGCCGCCAGCCTGGGACAGAAGGCAGCAAGAAGTGGAACAGATCATAGGACTTTTAGGGTTTTTGCAGACATTTTCAATAAATCAACCCAAAATGCAACTTTTAAAGCACATTCCTTGCATATTTAAAAGTGTCCATATTTTTGTCACTATATATGTCTGCTTTAATTTGCTCCAACTATCGTTATAATTGCGTTAGTAGGGAAACAGATTTTTACATTACAAAAAAGCAATGTGTAAGGTTTGAGGGGGTAGAATAAAGGAGCAGCTTCATTATTTTAATAATACTGTCTGGTTAAGGTAAAATGTGCTCCACTAGTAGTGCCTGCCTTGGCTTTTATTACCAGCTGTCCTTAGCCAAAGCTGTTTACCTGTTTATTGCTGAAGAGCTTCGCTGGATCCCTCCTGCAGAGCGGAGAATTATTGGTCTCGTCCTTGCAATCAGTTTTTATAACATGTTTCCCTCTGTTCTCAGAATTATCTTCTTTTGGGCTCTGTAGGCAGTCAGATTGCATTGCACAAACCCAGCTGGGCAGGTAGGGCTGGCAACGTGTCTGTATCTTCCGCTGAAGCTAAGTAACCATGTCAGTGTGCAGAACAGCTCTTTATGGCCATAGATCATCATTTATTTTACATTAGGAGGATTTCTCCGCTGGGCGAATAGAATGGAATGAAACTAACAAAGCATCTATGAAACATTTGGGGTAGGAACACACACACACGCTGCTTTTGTGCACTACAGTAATATTCCAGTATGATGGAGGGCTGCACTTTTCTCATCTCTGTGTTGGTGCATTTTTAATTATTTATTTATAAGGCACTGAGATTATAAACTGCAGCTACCAGAGAACAATAATTCACAATCAGGCCCTTCCTCAGTGGAGTTTACAATCGAATGTCCCAGCCGCAGGCTCATGAACAAGCCATGTCCTATTTTATTAGAAGTGTCACAGACGTGCTGAACTGCCACTCGGAGGTGACATCACTGAGCCGGTGTTGTTTCATGATGCAGCTTTGACACTCCATGAACTGGTCAATGCCCACTAGATACCAGGCGTGATTCCAGCATGATTCAAACCTTTTAAAGCCCACTGATGGCAATGTTCTTGGCCAGTGAGTTCATGATGTCCCAGTTCTATTGATTACTTTGGCTAAGGTAGGGCTCCTGACTTGTAACTGCTTTGACCCTTGCTCCTTGCCTGCCTGACAACCTTTTTTGGACTCTGCCAGCTTTGCCTTGTGCTGTATTCCCCCCCGACCTTACCTTAATGAGCCAATGCCAATGGTCAGCGGAACCTTTCTGTTACTGCCTTTCGTATTTGTTCTGTTTCCAAGCCAGCCCCCTCCTTGTTTTGTATATCAAACTTTAAGACCATTTGCCCCTAGTGGTGATTTACAAGACGCTTTGTCCTCTGGTCTTGACAAGAAGTCGGTAACTCACTGGCGTAACTATAGAGGAATCAGACCCCACGGTTATGTAGGGGCCCTGGAAACAGGGGGGGGCTTCTTCCTCTATAGTTAAGAAAAAAAACCTTCCCCAACCAAGAAAATTCCCCCTCCCCAACCATTATCTCACCTTTTTCAACACGAGCATAGGGACGCGACTGGGTGGAAGAAGGGAGTTCCAGCCCATTCTATACTTTTCTTGCAGTAGGGCAACTAACCACTGTGCTTTTGGACTGTGGGAAGAATGCCAGGCAAAGGTGGGGAAAAAAAAATTACAAACCTCATGCAGACATTGACCTGGTTAGAGTTGAGTCCTAGCACTGAGGTTGAAGTGCAGCCATTGTACCACATTATCTACAGGAAAGCCCTGCAAGTTCCACTATATTTGGTTTAATATGTATTCCTATAACATAAACTTACTAAACCATCGCCTTAACCCATAGTTATACAATAGATTATTGGTTGCTATGGTTTACAGGACTGTTGAAAAGTCAAATGAAGTTATTATTATTAACATGTATCAAGTGCCAACATATTTCACAGCGCTGCACAATAATTGGGTGTATACATTAAACAGAGTTCCCTACCCAAAAAAGCTCACAATAAAAAAATGACTGTTGCAAAAGAAAAAAACTTGTTATAAAAAAAACTTGTTATAACTTTTAAGAAGCTAGAAAAATAATAGTTGGAATTCATATATAACCAGTTAAAAATTCTTATTGGAAAATCCAGTAAATAGTTGGACAGTGGGACGACTAAACTCAGTTTGCAGCTGTGGGTATTACAATCATTTCTTCTAATTCAGTTACGATACAAAAATTGATTTAAACACTCATTCAGCCCTGCTGCCAGATAAAGTCCTAACATGGTTAAGAAAGCTTTAGCTGGCATACAATCCCATGACATTTTTTCATCACTTAATGCCACTATTCCTTCTGTAGAAACCATTAAGGCTGCTTTGAGTCCCACTTTTGAATATTCAACTTTAAACACATTTGCAGGATTTCAATTTTTTCACCCCTTACATACAGTAGGTAGAAGCAAAGCCTTAGAAACCCTCTGCATCACTTTAGGAACAGCAAGGCCAAGCAATCAAATAATACGTTTGCGAGAGGTCATCGGCGTGACATATAAGGGCTGTTAATTAAGTTACACAAATATACCCTGAAAATTAATTATTGTGTTGAGAAGTAGTGACATTAAGCTGACAATGATCTTTTACTTTCAAATCATGTGTTGTTACATTTTGTGCTTTAGCCTCATGTTTCCTAACCTTGGGTTAATGTTGGGCTACAGCTAAAATGCCGGCATTAGTAGGTTGTTTCCATTAGGAAACAGCAGCTGTCAATCAGCCCCTCTCCAAGGGCTTCTCGTTGTATTCTATAGGAAATGTGCTACCCATGTCCTTTTTTTTGAAGAATGAAATCTCAAAGGGATGTTGGTATGGGAGTGTGAAGGCAAGATAACATTGACTAGGGGTAACTGTATTAAAACGCATGTTCCTTTACCTTGTTATTATTATCCCTTAGTTCTAAAATGCTGAATTATTCTATCTGAAGTAGGAGTAGCAGCCCTCAATGACATTTATATAATACATCCTGCGTAGGATTACGATTGCCACCTTTTTAAAAATAAAATACCGGCCATACTTTTATGTTTCCCTTTTAACAACATCAGCATGAAGCAACATAGTAAAATAAGGGCCAGGCAGCAACCCTATATGGGATGTCCTGACCTAGAAAATCCTTTCTCTCTATGAGAAATTGTATTTTTTTGACATGTCTGTTACTTATGCCATTGAATCAAACTGTGAAAGGGTTTGCAAGAATTCTTTGTCTTCTGGTTACTCCAGTTTCACAGAGATAATGAACCTTCTGTGTACCATGAGCCGTGTATTGCGTGAATAGTACAAGACTGAAGGCTTACCATTAAAGGGCATGTCAAGTCTAAAATAGAATAAGGCTAGAAATGCTGTATTTTGTATACTAAATATAAACATGAACTTACTGCACCACAAGCCTAATCAAACAAATAATTTATGCTTTCAAAGTTGGCTACAGGGGGTCACCATCTTGTAACTTTGTTAAACATCTTTGCAAGACTAAGACTGTGCACATGCTCAGTGTGGTCTGGGCTGCTTAGGGATCGTCATAAACAAAGCTGCTTGAGTTCTGCATGGCTGGGAAGTAAGGCGGGGGCTCCCCCTGCTGTTCATAAGTATGATTGTTTCCCTGCTCAGCAGTTAGGGACCATCCAACAATTCCTATCCACAGCAGTAAATGAAGGGAGAATTTCACTGCATACAGTCAGGTTTCTTAAAGTATATTGGAGATAGGTTTCTTTTCCATTAAAGAAAGTAAAAATGGATTTTATTTTTTTGCCTTTATATGCCCTTTAAGTTCTAAAGATGTACCCTTGTAACCATCCAGGGATGTATCATTGATCTGTATAGAATATGAAATGAATTCCCCTCTTTCTATGTGATAATTAGTCCTTTAGGTGTATGGGCACTGTTCCATGTCCAGACTTGCAGTAGTTACTCATAGCAGAGAATGTCAAGTTTACACTCTTAACTACATGCATTGTGCCACAAGCTCGGTCCTGTGGGCTCTGCACAGCTCATTCCTTCCATTCTGAATCAAGCTCTACTGCACCTATTAACCCTAGAGCTACTCTTGACCAGGCCACAGATGCAAGGTTCCTTTTGCACCCGCTGTCAATAGACACAGAACACCTGCGATTAAAGTATCAGTTGCAGAAGTTACTAGCCCATTGGACACCAGAAAGTATTCCAGACAGAAAATATGTGCATGATTGCATTATTTTGGCGAATGGATGCAATTTCATCCGGTGCTTTTGTGCATCGCCTCCTTGCAATGCACTGAAATTATGGGGAGGGGGGGGAGCTGCATTGTGGGGAAACAAACATGGCAACTGCACTTGAAATTGCACTTTGCTCACTGCATTTGTGGACATAAATAAGCCCTAGAAATAGTTTTTAATAAATAGGTTCAAATAATATGTGAAGAAAGTCTATTTATACAGGTATGGGACATGTTATCCAGAATGCTCGGGACATGAGGTTTGCGGATAATGGATCTTTCCATAATTTGGATCTTCATACCTTAAGTCTACTAGAAAATCAGGTAATCATTAAATAATCCCAATAGACTGGTTTTAATTCCAGTAAGGATTAATTATATATTAGTTTGGATCAAATACAGGTATGGGATTCGTTCTCATTATTCAGAAAGCCCTGAATTACGGAAAGGCCGTCTTCCATAGACTCCCATTATAATCAAATAATCCAAAATTTTTAAATGACTTCCTTTTTTCACTGTAATAATAAAATAATACCTTGTACTTGATCTCAACTAAGATAATTAAACCTTATTGGAAGCAAAACCAGCCTATTGTGTTTATTTAATATTTCAATGATTTTCTAGTAGACTTATAGTATGAAGATCCAAATTACAGAAAGATCTGTTATCCGGAACCCCTTGAGTCCCAACCATTTTGTTAAACAGGTCGCCTTTCCTGTACATGGTACTGTTTCATTTCAAAGAAAAAGTAAATTCTTCTTAAGAATTTTAAGTAATTGGATAAAATGGATTCTATGGGAGATGACCATTCTGTAATTCAGAGCTTTTTGGATAACGGGTTTCCATATAATGGGTCCCATACCTGTACTTTAGGAAGTGACCTTCTGGGCAGAATGAAGGTTTCCCTGTGTACCCAGAGCCCTGTATAAGAGAGTAAATGGCACATCCCAGAAGACCAATAACTTGTCCCTAGATGCATGGGTACAGTCACATGTAAGGGCTTGAAGTATTAACTCATAGCAGAGAATGTCAGGTTGGCACATGCCAAGGAGCTCTGGCCTGCGGACCCAAGCACATATTTTACTTGTAACAATATCTGGTCCTCTATCATGATGCCTGCGATGCGTTTGTGAAGGCAGGATTGGTGGCATATGCTTGACAACTGAGCAGCGCTAACCACATACATTGAGAAGAAATATTTAATGCTACAGATGGCTTTTGGCAAACGAAAATAGAAAGAAGCCATCTGGTGTTTTTTTTTTTTTGTTTTTTTTTTTTTATAATGCTGTTAGAAGATGTCTCTTTACAGTAACATTAAAACATTGTCATTTATTAATGCTTTTTTATTAATTATTAACTCTGCATCCAACCATAACTAGTGCCGTCCACTATAATGCCGCTCATTCTGTGTGCCGGATCTGTTTTATGTGCCGTTTGCTTAGCAGAAGCCCCTTTGTGCCTTTAGCTCAAAAATAAACAAAGAACTGAATGGCCAGTAATAATCACTTAGCTTGGGTATTATTATCATTAGCATGATTATTATCCTAATTTGGTGCGCTGTTTTCATTATTACCCAGTGTTTGTGCTTTGTGTAGGCTTCTGTTTCTTCAGAGCGTCATTTTGTAATGGCTATATTTCAGATTTTATTTCCTTCTCAAGGAGTTCATTCTGTAATCGCATTAAGGGCTGCCGATAAATTTGCCATTTTGCCCCTTAACGCTCCATGCATTCCCCCCCCCTTTTTTTTTTAAGTGCCAATATTTTGACATCAGGGTATTGAACTGGTCCAAACACCCATCTAAAGACGTTCTTGGCATAGAAGCTAATACAATTTTAGAATATGTTTTGTTGAATTTTGCTGGTGTTAATGAATGATAAATGAGCCATATTGCTTGTATATTTACTCATTATCTGATTAGGAAGACTTTTAAAGAGAATGTATTGGCTGTAGATCCAGATTTTTTTAAGAAGCATCTGTCATGAAAAACATAACTGATACAAGATAGTATTGATAGCTTTTTTACCCGCAATTACTAGTTCTGCTGCTCCTTAGTTTATGCCTCCAAATATATGAAACAGGCCATTTATGTCACTGCCTTACCCAGACTATACACACACTTAAACCAAACTAAATTAGGTATGTACCAAATCCAGGCTTTATATACTAATGTTCAGCCTCTTCAAAGTACACTGGCTGACAACAGTCCAAGCCATCAGCCTGTGTGCCCATAGCCTTAGGGCGAGGTCACACATGGTGTTTTAACGTTGCATTTTTAAAAACGCATGGTCGAGTGTAAATGCACAAAAACCAAACATGCATGATAATATTCATTTTTCAGCCTGTAGTTTTCTTTTCCCAACATGCATTTCTGTTTTTCCTTGTTCCCCACAATTCCACTTGGAAGAATTTTAGTAAGCGTTTGTGAAAAAAAGCAATTTACATGCAAAATATAGCTGTACTGATTGTCAATACACAACATAATTAGCTCACAGCATACAACGATGCAAATATATATATATATATGCGCAATCCATCTTGTGAGAGTTTGCCTGCCATATTTAAAATATGCAGGGTATTTCAGCAAAGTGTATTTCCAAACATGCGGATCCCATAGAGTTCAATAATATTGCGTTCCTTGGCGTATTGGCGTTTCTACTGAAAAATGCAATACTGGCGTTGCGTGCTGAATGTTGGCTCGCAAGCCCTATGTGGGAATTGCTATACTGTGTATTCTATTATTATCAATAGGGCTTTTTTTGTGCGCATTTATGGACATTTTTAAAAACTCCACATGTGACCTTGCCCTTTTAGTTCGCTCTTCTCCCCACGACATCTCATGTTCCACGCTATAACTCCATTTTCTTGCCCCCCCCAGCCTTTTATGTAAAGCTGGCCATAGGACTTTCCCATCTCCCAAACTGCCACTAACCATTCCAATCAAATAAAGTACAAAAGAACAGATCAGCCGATGTTCTGCCCCTGACAGCAATCGTATGAAAGTTATGTCCGACAAAGCTATTGACTGTCTCCCTCTGAAAATCGTATGATCGGCAATACATACAGAGATATTATCAGCAGCCGACAGAAATCTTTTAACCTGTACGATCAACCAAACGACTGATCTCCGCCAGACGAAAAATGTCAGGACTCTCCACACACGGTTCGAAAATCGTACGAATCCTCAAATTTGTATGATCAGATTTTTGCGTCTATGGCCAGCTTAAGTCAGCTGATTGATTGCTCTATCTCTATGTGGCAAAGCCTTCAACCAAAAACAATCTGTTTTTGTAAGCCTGTATACAATGTGAAGTTTTAGGTAATCAGTTTATTGGAAAAACCGCTAAAGTTGCTCAAAACTTACATAGTTGTGTAACTAGGGGGCTCTGTTTAAAGGCAAAGGAAAGGCTTGGTGCTCTTGGGGGTGCCAAGTGATTGTATTGACTTACCTGAAACCCCGGGCCGGTGCTCCTATGGGCAGAAAACTGCACTGGACCTTGGTTATACCAGTGAGCACCATGGAGCAATCTTATTCCATCTTTCTCTTTCTTCTCGCCGTTGCGGATGTGCAGTAGAAGGAAAAGCCAAACTTTAACTAAAAAGTCGGCTATTTCATTCAACTGCGCATGCGTCTGCCCTGGGAAATTTGAAGAAAGAACACAGAAGAAGATCACTCCATGGCTCTCACTGGTATAACCCCCCGGGCCAGTGCAGTTTTCTGCTGATAGGAGCTCTAGCCCGGGGTTTCAGGTAAGTCAGTACAATCACTTGAGGGTGCTTAACATTTGGCACCCCGAAGTGCACCAAGCCTTCCTTCTCCTTTAAGTAGAGGATAGATCATGAAAATGTGCTGCAATATACATAACACTATAATAGGGAAAAAACTATTTAAAAAACAAAAACTTCAGAAGCAAACAGTCACTTACTGTATGTGGCTTGCCAAGCTGTAACTAATAAAGGCCAATAAAAAAAACTATATGGATTATGTGAGACATTATGTAGAGAGGGCTTTCCATCCACTTTTTAAAATATGATTACACTCCAAAAACATAGGTTCTCTTTGACCGCCATAGTTCCTAGTGAGCCTGCCTCTGGCCCTGTTTAAATGCAATAATCCGGGGGCCATGTTCCTGCCAAGCTCTGCGTCACAGTCTAAGCTCTCTCATTTCTTTGCATGATTCTTATCACTGTTTCGTTAATATTTGTCTCTAGAATTCTTGCATAGTCTTCCAATCTCTGCTACCATTTCTGGCTCATTTAATTTCTTCATTTCACTGCTTGCTTTGTCTCATTTTCTTGCTTCATAGGCTGATGGCTCCGATGAAGTACTTCATGAACTGCTGTAAAGCCAAACACTGATCATATAGTTTTCCAGTCAACAGTCTAATGCAAATTAAGACCACAAACCCTTTATATAGCATTTTAAATATAAGAGCTGAATATTCATGAAAGATATTTTCTAATGCAAACATGACTAAGAAGGTGATAGCAGCAAAACTGGTCATTTAAGTAAATATAGGTACAAATGTTATTGTGAAATATAAGTGACATGCCCTCATAATTATACATTTTTACTTATTATCCTTTGGGTGGGTTTCTTAAGCAATATAGTCTTACGATGGCTTTTTAACAACCACCCTTCTGTTAAAATGTTCACACTAAATTATATTACAGAATATTATGTTAATAGTGTTTTTTTTCTTCCTGCAGATTGAAAATAGAGGAGCTTGAAGCTGAACGTGGTAGATTAGAGGAAGAGAACAAAATATTAGAAATGAGGCTGGAAAGCTTGAACCTTCAGGTATTCATAGATGCTCTCGTTGTCATCATATTGTCCTACATAGCATTGCAATTTGATTGCTGTTTACTTTTGTTGTCGCTATATTTTTCTGTTTGCGTCGATGATCAGCTTAACATAAGTATTTCCACATCTTAATATTTACATAGGCATGAATACAACTTGTTTGTAACAATAGTCTCAACCTGTGCAACATTTCTTTCAACCTGTTACTAACATCAATAGTTTCAATCTTTCAACAAGGTTATAACGTCTAGAGTGGAGGTCCCCAACCTTTTTAACCAGTGAGCCACATTCAACTGTAAAAATAGGTGGAGAGCAACACAACCATGCCAGATTTTCCTGAATGGTGCAAAATAAGGGCAGTGATTGGCCATTTGATACCCCCTATGTGGACTGTCAGCCTATAGGAAGCTCTGTTTGTCAGGTTTATATGCAACCAAAACTTGCCTCCAAGCCTGGAATTCAAAAATAAGCTCCTGGGCTTCCAGTGGCTCCTAAGGCCACTGGAAGCAGCATCCAAGGTTTGGTGAGCAACATGTTGCTCACAAGGAACTGGTTGGGGATCAGTGATCTAGAGGTTCCCATTAATAAGGTTAATTATTCTCTCATGTCTTGTAATTGACATGGAATCTAAATCAAAAGATCTCAACAATCCTTAATCTACTGTTACCACCACCAAGCTTGTACCATAGTTTGTACTATATGCAAAATAAACCAGTTACATTTGCATGTGTCATGGTAGCTAGAATATAGTTGAAAAGTGTCCCCATGTCTTTTTTGGAAAGAGGAAAGGAGCACATCAGTGATAAATAGGACTTTCTGGAACTTCTACTTTACAGACATCTAGGCAGGGTGCGTGCTAAAGTCGATGAATTGGACTTGTGTCAAACTTACAGGCGCACACGCGTGTATGTTCGGCACAAGTCCAATTAATTCATACTGTACAATAGGATATACTACCCTTCTTAACTGCCTATTTAATTATAAGTAAACACCCAGTTGAAACCACCCATTTGATTTGAACTTATTTGTTCTGCTTAAAGGAACAGTAACACCGATAAATGAAAGTGTTTTAAAGTAATATAATGTAAATATAATGCATTGTTGCCCTGCACTGGCAAAACTGATGTGTTTGCTTCAGAAACACTACTATAGTTCATATAAACAAGCTGCTGTGTAGTAATGGTGGAAATTGAAAAAAGGCTATATGGCACAGGTTAAATAGTGGATAACAGATAACACCATTATGTTCTACAGAGCATATCTGCTGTGTAACCTGAGCCGTTTCTCTTTAGAATGTCTGCCCCCATTGCTACACAGAAGTTTATTTATATAAACTATAATAGTGTTTCTGTAGCAAGCACACCAGTTTTACCAGTGCAGAACAACAGTAAATTATATGTTAATTACTTTAAAACACTTTCCTTCTTTGATGTTACTGTTCCTTTAGCCTGTAGAAAAGGGGTATACATTAACATTATTTTCATTTTGTTCGATCATCCAATATTTCTTGCTGCTTAACTTAACCTGTAATTTCAAGCCCCACACCCATCCACTCTCAGCTCGCTGTTTGCCTCCACCTTATCCTTTGTCTTTCTTTCAGTTGTACACACAGTATACAGTATTATGGCTTAGCCAGATAGGAGAGGTTTTAGTTAAGAACTCTATAAAAAAATTAAGGAAAGGCTTCTGATACAAACGGACCATAGCTTGTGTTAATGTTATAGGGACCTTACATTGTAAGCTAGACTGGAGCAAGGACTGATGTGAAAGATGATGAAGAGCCTTGAGCCCATGTGTGCTCTCCTTTTTAAACTTGTATCATTGCCATCTACTGGGCAAGCAATAAATTTGATCAAATGACAATAGACCAAGGAAAAGGGCAATAGCTGTCTGGGTAAATCAAAGGACCACTTACGTGTCCAAAAATAGGGGAAACTGCCTAAGCTAAACTCCCAGTGTCTCTTCAAGTATAAAGGGGTTCCCTAGCTACTGAAAGAGAATTCAATTCTGTGTATGCAGATTCCCCCATGAACCCTACTGACTTTGATGGATTCTGTTCTCAAGTTATCCTTGGTTGCCACTACCCTGGCTTTGGGGGCAAAGCCACCTGTTTGGCTCTAAGCTTAGTTCTTTGTTTTTATGTGCTGTAGAGCGACATATCTATGCTTTTTACAAGTTATTAAAAGCCCTATGATTTCTTTGTTCAGACTTTTTGTGAGTTCAGGATCCATGGAACTTGTGTCAAATAACTTTCTTTCACCTCAAGTGGTCTCCGGTAACTGAATTATCCTGACACTTCTTAGATAAGCATTCCACCATAGACATTCCCTACGCAATGAACAAAAAATTGAGTGAATACATATTTGTTGTTTTACTCCTGAGCTTGTTTGTGGTTACTCGATCAACTTTAGCTTCTTGTTTTTCATGCTTACCCTTACTCTTCGTTCCTCTTGATATGCCTCTTTGGTGATTCAAACTGAAACATTTAGCAGAAATAATTAACTGCTTACTTTACTAGATCAATTCTTTTACAACTTACAGTTTACTGAAGCAGTTTTGCCATAAAACAGCATGAGTTTCCAAAAGGGAACGTCAAAGGTCACCTCCAACAGCAAAATCTCTTTTTTTCTAATCGTATTAATAGCTCTGTTGGCTGGAGTTCTTAAATATCTCATGCATTTAATGGGACTTGATGAAAGAACATCTATAAACTAGTTTATAAGCCCACCTTTGTATTTCAGTACTGATCTTTTAGGGAAGCAACTTAGTTGAAGCTACAAGTTCCTTTCTGTTGACCCAATACAATATTTACAAAAAATACAGAGCTTTCTGAATCTTATATAACCGAGTCGTGTATTTCATCTGAGAAGAAATATTTCGTAAAAATCATTTTGAAGGCTTTGATTAACCATTTCAATAGCCTTGTTTGTACATTGACCCCAGGGAATTTGTTGCCCACTTTTGAAGACAGATGACAAATTATGGTTATCATTCAATATATGTGCTATTAGATTTTTGTGCCGAGGCTTTGTTGTGCTGTTATAGGTAAGTATCCTTGTGCCTTTTGGCTTTTTGTAGCTCAACCTTCTATGGCTTTAGTATACTCTGTGAAATGGGGCCATGTTTATTTGAAAGGTCACATATGTTATATGTAAAACTATTATAAACTGTTTAATACAGTAAAATTCCCAGAAAAACGTGAGATTTGTATTTGTTCGGATAGCTTAAACTAAGAAAGCCGGTTGAAATAGGAAAATTTCAAGCTGGAGATATTTGAGTGAGAGAGTAATTTAAAGATGTAAAGATCTACCAGCAATGACCTCTGGACACATCTTGAAAATGAAGGTAAGGGGTGGAAATGATGAACCAGGGGTTGTTGCTGCTAATTAGACTGATATATCAAAAACTGACGACAATCCATTTCACTTATTTCCTTGCATTTCTCAGCCTTTGTGATTGAGCATTCCCAAGTGCAAAGCGAGGGAGTATAGATATAGGAATTGCAGAATCCAAGTTATTGATGCCACAAGAGTGTATGTAGGTAGAATGATAACAGAGACAGTGATAGATTCTTTAATTGAGAACATCAAGGCTGTGGGAAATGTCACCAGCTATAAGTGTGGGTATTGGTAAAATCTCAATACTGCCGGGATGGCTTCACATAAAGATCAGTGCTGTCCTTTATCATCTCATTAAAAATGCAACTGAGACCATTAAGTAGCTACACTGTTTGCTGATTAGTAATGTAAGGAGGAACCACCTTCAGAAACCCACTAAGCACTGTATAAGTCTAAAATGAGCATAAATATCACACCAAGATTTTCATATTCCAACAAAAACAAATTCTAGATCCTGATCAGATCATGATCTTGTTTTATAATGGGGCACAAACAATGTATCAGGGAGTTATAGATGGGGGCTCAGGCCAACAAAGGAAAGGGTTTGCCATTACTCTACAAAATTAACAATTTAAATCAAGGAACAAGTTGGGGTTCTGGCTCATTATGTGAAATTTTGCATAAATAAATATATTAAAATAGTTGGTCAGTAACGCAATTCTTAATTGTTTCTGAGAGTCCCTGAGGGTAGAAGAGGGCCCTGGGCAAATGTACTAAAAAAGTCCCTGGTAATGTAAAATCCAGATTTATATGTAACAAGCAAGTTAAAAAACAGATACTAAGATAATTTATTTGGCCTTTCACAGAGACTTTTTTTATGGCTATATATATATAGTGTATGTAATATCTGAAGAAAATGAAACCTTTACCGTACACTGAGACTTCTTATGACCAGAGGTTCTTCTCACACCTTCCACTCTTCCGCCTGTCCAACACTTGACACTTTCTTGCAGGAGCATTGATTTCCCTTCATGATGGGAATGCTGTTGCTTTGAAATTATTCACATCACCAGTCTTAGCTGCTAATGGAAGCCTCAGTCTGTTATCACAGTCTCAGCCTTTCGGCTAACTGAAATTAAGGCATCCTCGTGGACCCTACTCATTACTGAAGTGCCAGAATGAGGAAATGCAAGCTATCATTTTCTTTCAGCTGAAATTTGCTATTGTGATATCTGTGGCCACGATAATTTTCATTATCTTTTTTAAGATTTTTTTCTAGCGGTGTTCCTGGCAGCAACCTTCATCAGTATTTATTTATACTGCTTAAATCTGACGAGTGTGAATCATAGGTTATACTATATGTTTAGTGGATGGAGGTAGAGCTTATACTGGTGCAGAGTATCAGGACACATTACATTGCATTTAAATGAGCAACCATTTTTTCCCTTTTTGTGCTTCCACTAGTATTTGGAAGGATTCCAACTAGTAAAAAAAAAAGGATGTTCTTGTAGAAGGTAGGTTATCAGGCAGTAGTGGTGCTGGTTCTTTTTAATAGTCCTACTAGTTTCATCCAGCACTGAAGTAGTTTTGACCATAGGTGAAGAATAAACTAGAACTTGACAGGCTTAAGGTGACCATACCATGAAAGATCAAATGTTTTGGTAAGTTTGCCAAAGATCTGGCAAATGATCTGGCCAAATGATCAGATAACAATGATGGGGATAAAGGCTGTTGGGGCAAGAGCCACATCAACAAGCTGATACGTTTCTCACCTCAATGTAATTTTTTTTTTTAACTGTGTCAAAAAATGTTATTTTTTTTTATCAAAACTTGCCTACATGTTATTGGTTTGAAAGAAAAGATGAATAGACAGTCATGTACCATTGCATGAGTATGTTATAGTTTATTTCTTTATGGGTAAATCATGTATGATTCTCCCATACTAAGATCCATTTAAGAAGGGACAGTTCTTTACGTAACATTTGTTCCCAGGACGTCTTATAAGGATATTTGGAGAGGGAAGCTATTAGGCATGTGTCAAGTATTCCATAGATATCCAAAATAAGTCCTTTCCTGCATCTCGAGTTGCCATGTTACTTTCAAGCGGTGCCTTACAGGGTAAAGTGCCTGATTTGAAGATACTGATTTGTGCATTGTGTTGCCCAGGCCTTATTTAGTCTGAAGATCTCAAAATTAGTATAATTTTCGAGTCAGTGGGTTATAGAAGTCTCTCAGTTGTGTTAGTCCATTCCTCTGCCAGAGCTGCACAAAGGTTTTTGAGCAGGCCTGGGGAGAAATGTGGGCTACCAAAATTAGGGGTGAGTCTTACAAGAAATATTGTACTGTTATATAAAGTCGTTTCTAATGGAGAGGGTTAGCTTTATAGAGTTAAGTAATATATCTTTTATGTTAGTAAACATTTCGGTTTCCCATAATAAAGAGGAGATGGTGTATGGAGATACTGTATCATTTACCAATGTTACCCACTTCCCACAGTGTGTTCTGTCCAAATATGCCACTGCTTGGCATAAGTGGACCGCAAAGTAGTATCTAAGTGCAAAGGTAGCACCTAGGCCCCCTGTGTGGATTGAGATGTTAATATCTTCTGAGAGAGTGTGTGATTTGGAAGCTCATAAATTTTCTTTATTTTAGATTGCATTGCTTTAAGACCCTTAAAGGGTATTTGTACATGTAGAGTTTCCAAATTGTATAACAATTTAGGGAGAGGTCTTTAAACTCTGCTCTTAGGGTCAGGGCACACAGGCAGATTCAGGGAGATAACCCAGCGACAAATCTCCTCTTCTTCAGGGTATCTAATCTCCCCGAACTGCCTTCCCGAAGTCGCCCCAAAGTTGCCTCACGAGGAAACTTCAGGCAATTTCGCAAAACGAAGCGCACCGAGTGACATCGAATCGCGCTGAGTGCCATCTGGCCAGTGATTTACATTTTAGGCGACGGGAAGGCAGAGGAGACAGTTCGGGGAGATTGTATGTCATTGGGAGCCAACATTTTGGCCTGTAGGGTAGGGAAGGATAGGTGAAAGGTTACCCTTTTCCTCAGCTGTGCCTCTGCAGTTTGGGAGATGGGGCATGTTTTCATGATTCAGTTGAAGACAAGGAGACAGTTGGCAATGGTGGTATTCAGAGGCCATTCCCATGAGGTTGGCGTTTGTCGTTGTTGGGCCATTTTTCAATCCCAGCCTCTTTAACAAGCTCAGGCCCTCTGATGGGTCCCAGATCTCATACTGTGTACCATTACGGGTTGCCACCAACTGGAATGGGAATCCCAAACAATATGAAATATGTTGATCTCTGAGCACTGCCGTGATCAGTTTAAGGGCCCTCCTTTTATCCAGAGTGGTTGGGGAAAGGCAATGGAATATCTGTAGAGTATCATTCTTGAAAGCGATATCATGCTTGTTTCGCTTTGCAGCAATTATCCTCTCTTTAGAGGTAAAATTGTATCATCTCAGGACGCCCATGGCAACTGGGAGCAGCCGAGGTGAGCTTTACTATGTTGCTGTCCTTGGAGTCCTTGTCTCACTTGCCCATATCTGGTAGAGTGCTGGCTGCTTATTGAAGTCCCCAGTATGCTGACGGAAAGGCTTTGGTAGGCTAATAGTGGGGAGTTCAGGAGGTAGTACATGGAGCTAGCGCATTATGCGGCCATCTTGTTTGCTTGCATGCACACCCCACAATGTAATTTTTAAACTGCCGTGATTGACATCTGCCCAATTTTCAGCTAGATATCGGTCAGGCTGGCTCTTTGAAGGGCTTCATACATGGTCTATCAACAACTTTTATTGGCCCATGTATGGCCAATTTAGCATCCCCAAAAAGAGTTCAACTACAGTAAATTCATGTATAATAATGCAAAGCCTTCTGTTGGTAGCCACCTCAAATAATAATGTCACCTTCCTCCCCTTATCTTTCACTTATCATGGTTCGTGAGTGACAAGCGCATAAAATGTCGTTCAAGGAACTGATTTGGATCTTTAATGTATCTTGCAGTTTTTGGCTTCAAATGTAAAGAATGAAATTTAGCATAATAAAGCAAGTGAAACAATTATTTCCCAGGGACAGATTTGTTGTGCTTGCCTTTCTGGAATAATGACAACAGCAGAATGCATATAGTCTTGTGCCTTCATAATCTTTTGTTGCTATAGCATTGTTTTATTGCCTCACTATTCCTTGGCCTGCTTTCTACGTTGAAAGAGAATCTTTAAGTTGAGCTGCTTGAAGAAAGATTGATTAAAATCAGCAACAGTTTGAGTTAATTGGATCCATATGCTTTGAGAGGAAGCTTGACTAGTTGGAAGTTCTTGTAATTAGTTCACAGCTGGTTGGTGAGAAAAACAGAACTGCATTTACAGTTCAGAGAGGGGAATCTTTAAAGAGAAATCTGTTCTTCCCATTCAAAGCCTTGAAATCTGAAATACTGTATAATGCATAGCCTTTTGTTATTATTTTTATGTCCATAACTGACGAGCAGCACCCACTGAAAAAAAAATGAATTCATATTTTATTGTAAATTGAATTTTTAAACATATTCCATAGCTAATCACATCTCCTGTTGGTCGGCACAGTCTTTCTCTCTTAAAAGCCTCAAGCAGTTGAGCATTAAGCCTGTGGAACCAATGCTGTGGTCTAGGTAGTTTCTCTCCTCTAAAAACTAATGGCGGGTGGAGGACTAAGCGCTCAGACTGAAACCAATGCCCAGGTCAGGAGACCCTTATCCCAATAAATGCTACCATGCAGGGAGGTGTTAGCCCTTGAATTCTATGACCAGAGGTAAATAGAGACCACCATATGGGGTTTACTTTGACATGGTATGGTGGCTCACCAATTTTATGATCATAACATATACTGGATTACTTATGAAAAAGGAGATCAGGGAATGTACATTGATCAATTCCCTCTCTTTTTTTAATGCTTATAGCTAATTCGGCCAGATCAGTAGCACTTCCATTGTATTTATATATTTTTACTTAGCCTTAAAGTGCTCCCACAACCCCCCTTTTAAAGGGATACTCTCATGGGGAAAAAACATTTTTTTCAAAATGAATCAGTTAATAGTGCTGCTCCGGCAGAATTCTGCACTGAAATCCATTTCTCAAAAGAGCAAACCGAAATCTGACATTGGGCTAGACATTTTGTCAAGTTCCCAGCTGCCCCTGGTCATGTGACTTGTGCCTGCACTTTAGGAGAAAAATGCTTTCTGGCAGGCTGCTGTTTTTCCTTCTCAATGTAACTGAATGTGTCTCAGTGGGACATGGGTTTTTACTATTAAGTGCTGTTCTTAGATCTATCAAGCAGCTGTTATCTTGTGTTAGGGAGCTGTTATCTGGTTACCTTCCCATTGTTCTTTTTTTTGGCTGCTGGGGGGGGTGATATCACTCCAACTTGCAGTACAGCAGTAAAGAGTGATTGAAGTTTATCAGAGCACAAGTCACATGACTTGGGGCAGCTGGGAAATTGACAATATGTCTAGCCCCATGTCAAATTTCAAAATTGAATATAAAAAAATCTGTTTGCTCTTTAGAGAAATTCATTTCAGTGCAGAATTCTGCTGGAGCAGCACTATTAACTGATTCATTTTGAAAAAAATTTTTTCCCCATGACAGTATCCCTTTAACATCTCTTAACAATGTCTAATGGTCATGGATTTGGCATGCATGGACTGTTCTCCCATCTTGTACCATTTGTTTTCAACCTCCACTGCACCTCTTCCAGCTTCTTCTCACGGCTCCGCATGCGCAGTAGAGAGAAAAGCAGAACTTTAAAGAAAAAGTTGGCTATTTTGTTCTACTGCGCATGCGTCTGCCCCTTTAAATTTGAATAAAAAAGAAGCCGGAAGACCCCCGGGCCGGTGATGTTTTCTGATGATGGTAGTGCCGCCTGGGTTTCAGGTAAGTATATACAATCACTTGGGGGTGCCTAACTTTGGGTGCCAAATATTCATGGACTAGTTCTGGTAGTGGCACACTTCAGCTGTATATTAGCTGCTATAAAGGTACCATAGTTTATTGCTTTAGAATTAAGATGCCATACAAGTCTACAAGCCCATGACCGATGGTATGCATTGTGCAGATTTGTTCCATACTTGCTGTGATGGTTAAATGGAGTACTGTGTTATTTACTTACCATTGGTTAACTTCTATTAGATATTACATTCCGCGACTTACGTTTTTAATATAGGATGATTGCACTTTGGTCTTACTCCGGCACAACAAGACTGTATTGTCGAAATGGAAGTTGTTGTTTGTTTTTTTTTTGCTTTTGCCTGTGCTTGTCTTTTCAAGAAGGGCCAAATCCTTGAAAAAAATTCCCTGTCCCCAAGCAGGATTGATAATCCCCGAAAATTTACTTGGTTACAACACAAAGGATCGTTCAAGTGTGGAGGAAATAGATTTATTACATGTAAATTAATACAAAGTAGTGAGACCTTCATTTCCCATTTGACGGGCAAAAGTCATCCAATTGCAATACACATCATGTTGTCTACCTCATCTCATGTCAGAAGTGTGGTATTCAATACTGTGGGCAAACTACTAGAAGTTTGAAAGACAGGGCAAGATAAAATATTAACATTAAAAACAAAACCGAAACTAACAAAGCCATACATTTTTCAAATTGTGTCTCTGGAAACATAGATTACTTTTCTATACAAGTATTCAAAGATTAATGCCAGACCAAAGAGGTGTGGATAATACCAAAAAATTACTTTACAAGGAAACTAAATGGATTTACAATTTGGTTACCAGGTTCCCCAATGGTTTAAATAGAGTGCGATGGTCCATGACATGGACCACGCTATTGTATCCATATGCGTTACACTAGATAGTGGGTCTATATCTTAGTTCAATTATTGTTTTTATAATGAGTATTTTAACGTGTTTCAAAATAGTACTTTGTTCAGGTTTGTTTAAGGTCTATTTTACAGTGACTGTAGGTCACTAATTATTCATTTATTTTTTATTTTTTATAGTTTTTGTTTCTGTATTTGTTGTTAAGTTGTATTTCACTATTTATATGTAGGAGTATTCACATGGCCCCTACCAAGCTTTAGTCTACTAAGGTGTAACCCACTAGCCCTTATTCTCTATAGAGTTTCTTTCTATCCATCTTTACTCTATTTAAAAACGAACTGCTCCTATAAAGTACAGCACAATGGTAATCCTTAGAAATATATCTCACTAAATAAATCTTTTAAAAGTGTACCAAAATGGCACTCAACTCTGATCAAAGGTGCACCAAAATGGCATCAGAAAAAGGTATAAAAAATGGCACCCAAACAGAATAGGGTGTAACTTTCTACACCTTTTGATGCAAATTTACTAAAAGGTTTACCAAAACGGCACCCAACTAAAGATGGGTGTAGCTGTTCATTTTCTTCATTAGTACACCTGAGATAATTCGACATGAGGTTGGTCTATGTGGAGAACTCAGGGATTGGATCACTAGATAATTGATGTTATGTTGTGTTTGGTGCACATATATTGAAATACTGGTGTTTAAACTCTGTAAATTTAGCCTATGATTAAGTGTTGAAGACACGATATGCGTAAGGCGTAGGAAACAATAAATCTTGACTTTGTTTTGGCTAATTGGTGGAAGACTGCCTTCATTTGAGTGCCTGCTCCAGATTTATTCTTTTGGTTGTGCTTGTCTTTTGCCCAGCTTTAAAGCTTCTTGTGACCATTGTTAATTGGCCCCTACACACCTAAGTTTCTACCCTGAAATGTACTTAGGTCAGGGAAATACCTGTGCTTAATTAATATCATCTAAACTCGCACTCTCCAACACCAGCATTGTGCCATGTGTAAAACATTTTACTGAGATCATCACATGTGCTTATATAATTCTGTGCTAACTCTCTGTACAGGTTTTGGGGGTTTCCCTGTTTGGAACATTTCATTCAGGGCCCTGTTTGATCTCACCATTGATATCAGTATGTTGTCTGTAATACTTGCCCATGAGCAGAGTTGGTAACACCATCCTAAAGTCGAGAGCAAGATTCAGATGTATAGTATAAATGTGCCAGTGCTATATAAATAACAGCAAATAAACTTGTTATATTTCTGAAAATAAAAAGGCAATGTAAAGAATAAACTATAGTTGCAGTTTAATTTTTTTATTTCTTTATGGGGACCTTAAATACACTGCATGTAATGCTATGACTGAAAATGGCAATAGGTTTTTGTACTGGCAAAAGTGTCAATGCTGTTCTCTTAAAAATATGCAGCTTCTTACAATTAGAGGGGTCTTAATCTCATATCTGCCTTAGACTGCCATGCTTCATATTGTATATTCTACGTTTCTACATTCCATTCTAGGCAACGGGGAAGGTGCTAAGCTGCCTTTACCAGAGTTGCATTAAAAATATTAGCTGGGCTGCTTTGGGAGCTATTAGGGAGAAATTACTTTTTATAGCTTCCATTTTCAATTTTGTGAAAAAATTATTGTATTTATTGTACAATTGTATTCTCTACTCTAGTGAACCCACCCCTCCCTTGCCCATTCAAGGACAGTCCTCCCCATTACAAATAAAGAGGGTACCGTGTACCTTTACAGGGAGCTCCTTTGCTCCTCTAGTTACAATTTTGTTCAGTATTTTAACACCTTGCAACATCCACATCTTTTCTCTCTGTCCTTACTTTTAGATTCATCACTCCTAAATACTCAAGCAAATTGGTAATCCTCCTAGATGTGCCGCTCAAAACCTTGGCTCTTTATGAAACAGCAGGGAATTTGCCATTTCTCTGGATATGCTCCATTCTTCTGAAAATGCATTCTACCAATGCATCTTTATCCTTTTCTGTTTGCTTCTCTGCTTAAATGAAAGAACATTTGGTGTGACTAGGGATCAATAGCAGTAGCTGAGC